>NC_086317.1:25752062-26065908 GCF_036172605.1 Pelobates fuscus
GGGGGGTAAATTGACGGCACACTCCAGCTCCCAGGTGGCCGCACATTCGTTAATTTGTTCGGTAGATAAAATCTAACGCCCCGAACACCCCGGCAGAAAAGGCACGAATAAGCCTTTCTGCAGGGAAAATAAGTCTTTTAAAGTCTGGTCCATAGTCCAAAGGCAGCAGGCGGGCAACCAGGCTCCTCCAATGCAATGTGGCGAGATTGGTCTCGTCACATCTCTCCCCTTTTCCAAACAGACTAACAGGGTATCTGACCTCCTGCCGGTCAGTGCCTTTGTTAGTCCAGCAGCCCACCCACAAAACACAAACAGCAGTACAGCCCACCCACAATAACTGGTTACTACACCTGAGTAAGGGGAAAACGTGTCCATGTCCAGGTGCCTCACCACGGCTGTGTGGGGGACTGGTAGGCTGCCTTGGTGGGTTGCTGAGGGGGCAGAGACCAACGGTACTCTGCCCTGATGCCAGTACTACCGCAGGAGTAGTCTGGTTGGAGCCTGGTTGCTGGAGACCGATTGTCTCCCCTTTAGGTGCACAGCTCTGCTGCTGGAGACCGACTGTCTCCCCTTTAGGTGCACAGCTCTGCTGCTGGAGACCGACTGTCTCCCCTTTAGGTGCACAGCTTGCTGCTGGAGACCGACTGTCTCCCCTTTTTCTGCACAGCTCCGCTGCCGTAGGGGGAGACCGACTGTCTCCCCTTTGGATAATCTAAGCTGTCGCTGGGGAGGGGGGGGTAACTCCTCTAGCAATAAAACACTCTGCCGCTGGGGAAAGGAGATTGGGCTCTCTATTCCCTGCCCATTAATGATCTGCCACTGGGGAGAGGTGGTAGCAAGCTCCTCTCCCATCCATACTTCCATCCTCTGTGGAGGGAGACTGACTGTCTCTGCTCCCAATACATTGTCCTGCTGCTGGGGAAAGGAGACTGGGCTCCCAATTCCCGGTACATCACTTGGCCGCTGGGGAATGGAGACTGGGCTCCCAATTCCCGGCACATCACTTGGCCGCTGGGGAATGGAGACTGGGCTCCCAATTCCCAAAAAATCACGCTGCTGCTGGGGGGCAGGAACAACTACCTCTGCCCCCTTTAACTCAGCCTGCCGCTGGGGAGGGAGGACGCTGCTCTCCTCTCCCTGCACTTTACACTGCCTTCCCGGTATATCACTCTGCTGCTAGGGGGCAGGGACAACTACCTCTGCCCCCTGTAACTCAGCCTGCCACTGGGGAGGGAGGACGCTGCTCTCCTCTCCCTGCATTTCACACTGCCTTCCCGGCATATCACTCTGCTGCTGGGGGGCAGGAACAACTACCTGTGCCCCCTGTAACTCAGCCTGCCGCTGGGGAATGGAGACTGGGCTCCCAATTCCCTGCATATCACACTGCCGCTGGGGAATGGAGACTGGGCTCCCAATTCCCTGCAGGACCAGTGGAGAGACCTTGGTCCCATCTCCACCAGCCACCTGGGGTTCTTCCCAGTTAAGCTCAACTAACTCGTCCCAGCTGAATGGGTCTGGCTCTGGGTCTGTAACTCTGCTCTGCTGCTGAGCCTTCTCGCTGTATTGGAACAGCTGCTGGTAGCCCTGTTCTAGCTCCATCTCCCGGGTCACCAGGTGGACCAGGTCTTGCTCAATTTCGTGAGTGTCGTCCCAGTCATACCTGCTCTCCCTCCACTCCAAGAGATCACTGAACAGGGCTTGTGTAGGGTTCCCAAATTCGAGCTCTGAAAAAGACTCCCATAACAAGCCAGGACATCAAACTCCTCTCCCTCTGGCTTGTCATGCTCGGCTGTCCAGGACAGGTACTGTGCCCCATACCACCAGAGTGCCTGGTAGGCATCTTCCAGCCACATCTCCTGTCATGCCTGGAGCTCCAATTCCTTCACCCATTCCTCCAGGGGCTGCTCTCCCAGGAAGGGCATCCGCAGGGCTAGTCGCTTCTGCAATCACTGGTCTTCCTTGGGGAGTCTCTCGCCCCACTGGTACTCCACAATACCCAGTGCCTGGTACCAGATGCCTTTGCTGACTGCATCTCGGTCATACATGACACCCTCATCATACTCCACTGCTGGTTCCATCCTGGTGCTGTCAGGGTCGCTGTACTGGGACATGCGTTGCCCTCAAATTGTAAAATCCACAGAAAAGGTGTCTCCTGTAGCTGTCCTTCTGGCTGTAGGAACGATCCCGCCGCTTGCCACCAATTGTAACAGACCGTTTCAGCAGACAAGGGGTTAAAACCACTTAGACGATAATCCCCTTTTCAGAGACAGGCAAAGCTACTGTAGAATCACGAATTGGATATAAGTGAATGCTCCAAACTCCTGAACTGCACTGGAACCTCACGAATAGCTGCTAGCAGACGAACAGGAAAAGCTCCCAAGCGGCTTACACTCCTGGCAATCAGTCTCTAACAGCATACAGTGAATCCCCCCAATAATGAGACAAGGCTCCGTGTTGAGGGTCAAGCAGAGGTCTGTTTAATGAGGGCTACCTGCCCAGTATTTATACAGGTCTCCCACCTGGTGGACACTCCCCTAGGGGACCAAATGGAAGACTGTGACAAGGGACAGACATACACCAATTACAGACATACAGCAGTAAATCATCCCCACAATGCATCCTGATCTCCTCCCTCTATCCTGGAGATAATTGAGAAGTAATTCAATTATCTCCCAGGACAGAAGCAAAACTCCATTACACACGTGGGGACACAAAAGACAGCAAACACATTAAAATACATAAAGTCACTTTTTCACATAAAACATAGGCATGTCACATATCCCCAGATAGCTGGGATCTGAGCGCACAAAACTACCGAATAGTGCTCAGATCCTATTCACACAGTTCAATTGCCATGGAGACAGAGTCTTTAATCACACGAATAGGCTCCATGGCATGGCTATCTGGGTTAACACATATTTACATAGAACAAAATACCGAATGAACGGCTCTTCGGCTACATCCCCACGAATAGGAACCAGGAGACGGACGACTCAGCGGTGTTCGTGCAAATAAGTGTCCGTTTTTAGTTCCATAGAATCTTTGCCGAACACCGCTGGTCTTTCGCACGATTAAAATGGCCTCCGCCTCGTGGTCGGCAACCGAACAAAGACCACCCTGGATTCGTCAATTAAGCTGCGGTTAACCGCAGCTTCAGGGGGGTAAATTGACGGCACACTCCAGCTCCCAGGTGGTCGCGCATTCATTAGTTTGTTTGGTAGATAAAATCTACCGAACACCCCGGCAGAAAAGGCACGAATAAGCCTTTCTGCAGGGAAAATAAGTCTTTTAAAGTCTGGTCCATAGTCCAAAGGCAGCAGGCGGGCAACCAGGCTCCTCCAATGCAATGTGGCAAGATTGGTCTCGTCACAAGTACCATGACTAACAGCAGTATCCACTGATAGAAATACTCTCATTAAAAGAATACATATAGTACGGGAATACACCACTGATGGAAATACTATCACTAAAAGCAGGACCCTTAGTGGTATAAGTACACTTGCAATAGAAATACTCTGACTGAAAGCATGATCCTTACAGCTATAAGTACGTATCTAATAGAAATACTCTCACGAAAAGAATGACCCTCAGTGGCATAAATACCCTTGTACTCTCACAGAAATAATGACCCTCACTGATAGAGGTACCGTGCTGATATAAATGCTTTCAGGGAGTGTATACACTGACAGTAACAATACACCATTGGCAGGAATGTCTTCATGTGGAGCAGTACTCTCACTGATAGCAGCACCTCCACTTATAGGAACATCCACCCTGATTCTGGGAGTAACCTCATGTTCCCAATATGCAGAGTATGCATTTAGTGATAGGACTCCATTTAGTTCCCTCTTTCCCTTACTGATATTGTGTGTCTTTATTGGTAGGAGTACCTGTACTGACAAGAGTACCCTCTATGTGCTGTGAGTACTTTCTCTGTTAGAAGTATAAAACTCATTGCTTAAAAAGCATGTGTAATTAGGAGTACTAAACTGGTAACTGTAAGGTCACTAATATAAGGAGTATCTCAGAAATAAGACTACCATAGCTGATTGTGTGGCACTGATAAAGGAACGCTTACTAATATGAGGAACCCTCTGATATGAGTAATATGAGGCATTTTAATGGTTTCTATGATGTAGTATGACCTAAGCCCCCCATCTCAAAACTAAGAAAGAAAACAAAACATAACCTTTTTCACAACACAATATCTCTCTATAGCATCAGCTAAAGACACTGGGTGTCAAGTGCTTTCGTTAATTGGTCTGTTTTATATGTTTGTATTAGGCTAATCATTTACAATTATAACAAAATGGAAAAACTCTGGTGTAGGTTATACAGATCTGTAGAGAACGTAAATATTGATATAATGTTATGGTAAATCTTGGCAGGATGAGCTGAAATGTATACACATTACCGTTTGTTTGAACCTTGGGATATTTACAGAGCTTGACACAAGAAGATATGAAGCTCTACAAAATCCCTTTTAATACTTCCACTGCCAGGCAGTATGTGCTTTTCATAACGAGTGACTCTTTTTGAAAAATGTATTTTTCAATGAAATGCCAACAATTTTACATGTCCCAGGGACCTTCAATAAATTACCATTTTGTTAATTTCCTCAAGTGATCATTGACTGTTGGAAACTGAGGTGAACAAACGGCAGTGCTAAGGAACTCTATCTCTCTCCATTTTTGCTCCTCCAGGCTCCATTATGAAGTGTATTTGTCATTTCAGCAGGTGACCAACCAAACACCTCCTCTCATAGCTGCTGTTTAGAGGCACTTTGCACAGAGATAATTCAGGCAACTGAACATGAGTTGCTAGTTTGTGGAGACATAATGTATTTAAGGTCCAGAATGAAAGCATCTAATATGACCATGATTGCCTTCAGATGCAATCCTCCTTGGAAAGTATGGAAATATATGGCTGGACAAGCAAAGAATGTGACTGGAGATGAGGGAGGGATATGGACATGACTAGACATGGACTTGAACACACGACTAGAAACTGACACGACAACCAAGGAAAGGATTAGGATTAACCTCAACCTCATAGATACCCAATGTGTCTTCCTTTGTCCACTCTTTAACCATAACTGTGCTAACACAGCAACTCTCTGCACTGAAGTACTTCAAAGGCAAATCATGGATTTGTAGGTGATGTAAATCAGTCTTAATCTTTGTAATATAAGAATATGAAAAAAGGGAGATTGCTGCAGGCTAAGGAAGAGTTAAAAAATGGTAAGCGTAATGAGTTTATGAGTTTAACACTTCACATTGTGCGTAATGTTGCCTAATTTGAAATGAAAGTGACTAGAATGAACAGATACAAGTAATGATGGATGCAATGTGTGTAATCTTTCAGTTCGGCTCAGTGGAAGAAACTCTGTGTTGCAAGCTTACTCTGCGGGATCTTGGAGAACCCTTTGCTCCGATGATTGGGAAACCTTTTATGGGAATTTCACATGTAAGCAATTAGGGTTTTCAAGGTAATAAGGAATTAGTATACAGTGGCTTTGTATGTATGTATTTCTTTAAAAATGTTACGAAAGCTGTTAGCGATGTAATGGTGAACATAAAATATACTAAACAAAAATTATCAACGAAAAATCTACAATTACCTAACGGAAGCCCACAAGTCAACATGAGCGACTCTTATCATTTAGGTAGAAAATGACAATAAATTTACAACTGATCCACAATTACAAATAATAAACAAATGTATAGTTTTGAGGACTCTATGAAACACTAATGCCATAATTGAAGGTCTATTCTAAGCACCAAAACCACTACAGCCCACTGCAAGAAGGTCTCTTGGACACAATGTTAAAGGACAAGCCATTTTTGAATAGTTTGACACCTATCTGGGTCCTTGGGCACCCACAGTCCAGTCTCTCTTCTCAGAGATGGCTAAAACAGAAGTTCCTCAGCTTAATGAGGTTTAAAATTGTTTCCATCTTTAGATGGAATCAATTGGTTGAGAGTGTCAACTAATATGGAGAAAATTAGTTTGTCCTTTGTGTAAGGGTAACTTAAAGGATCACTATGGGGTCAGTAACACAACCATGTATCCCTGACCCTATAGTGCTAAACCCGCCATTTAGGTGGCTTGGCCCCCTTATCTCCCATATAAAAGTTTAAAACTCACCTTATTTCCAGCGCTGCGCGGGTATGCCGGCACGGGCTCTGCCCCCTTTGTGACATCATCAAAATGGCAGATTTTTAGCCAATACAATGCTTTCCCATAGGGGAAGCATTGGATTGGCTAAAATCGGCATGGGGATGGAGCCAAATGCTGTTTTGGCCAATCAGGTCCTCTTCATAGAGATGCATTGAATCAATGCATCTCTTCGAGGAAAATTCAGTGTCTCCATGCAGAGCATGGGGATGCTGAACGGCAGGGCTGCTTACTGTGCAGCCCTGAGCCAGGAAGCACCTCCAGTGGCCATCTGAGGAGTAGCCACTTGGAGGTGCCCCTAGGGGAAATGCAAATACTGACTTTTCTCTGAAAAGGCAGTGTTTACATGAAAATGCCTGAAGGGATACTCACCAGAACAACTACATTAAGCTGTAGTTGTTCTGGTGACTATAGTGTCCCTTAAGGACACATGACATGTGTGACATGTCATGATTCCCTTTTATTCTAGAAGTTTGGTCCTTAAGGGGTTAAACTTTAGTGATATCTGTGAAGAGGGATGAAATGTGGGGACCAGGGGGGTACAGGTAAGTGTTGGATAATTTAAAAATAGTTTTACCTGTTAACCCTGTTAGGGCGTACCATGTTGCTCTTCACAATATGGGCTTAAACACCGTTAGGGCTGCATGATACACCTTAACGATCGTTTAATCCGTGGCCTGGCAGTCAATTCGGGTTGAATTCCTGTTAATTCACACAAAATTAAATGAATGAACACTATAAAATTGCTTTCAGTTCATCTCTTTTAGTCTCAAGTTTTAAATTCAATAATTAATTATGAATTCCCAGTGCTTTCCTATGGGTAATTGACTAGCACTACATGTCCTCATGCAGAGCCTGAGGACGTCGAGTGTCAGTTAGGCGACCAAAACTTGCCTAACCACCATGGAGTTTCCCTTTAGTGGCTGTCTGACTGCCCCATTTCCCCCCCCCCTAGATCTGCCACTGGCCCCATTTCAACCCATTCCAAGCCCATCCACCTTATTACACCCACTCTTTATTTAGCTATATTTGCATTGTCCTGGAAATTGACTTGTCCATATCTTATATATGTATATGTATTTCTGCATGATTTTTCATTTTGACATGTATGGTTTTTATTAATAATATTACTATTTCACTTTAAATTCTAATCATTAAAGGGTTATTCCTGCTGTTGTGGTTCTAGTTAAACCTTTTAAGAACGGTTTACCTGAGGTCTACTGTACACCCACCTCCACCTCCTCTGCAGCCGGATCCTCTGCTGCTATTGAGGTCAGCCTTTCCATGGGTTACAGAGGACTGTGCTCATTGGCTGAAAGGGCTCAGCTATCACTGAGCTGGCCCCACAAGGAATGACTTAGTTCATCGGAGGACCGTGGACCACAGGTTAGCTGTCAAACTGTTATTAAACAATTTGACTCCTTGTTCTGGGAGGGCACCAGGGCACCCATGACAACGGGCTGTTGTGATTTTGGTGTTTGGAATGTTTCTTTAACGTAAAGGCATTCTCAATTTTTGTTTCAAGTAATAAAGAATAACAGGTGCCATATACTAACACAATTAGGAATGTGAAGTGCCTTAATGTTTGAACACACAAAAAGTCAGGAGAGAATAACATCTCTGTTTGGATTGTGCGAAAACAGTAGAGATGTCACACAACACAGATTCAATATGATTTAATGTTCGAGAGAAGCTTTCAAGTGTAACACAAATTGGAGCTGAATGCGTAACAGTGCGAGTTCTGGTGAATGCAAACGAGAAAAAGGATAAACCTTATAATCTCATGATACATGTTTCTTGAGGGCAGAATACGCAGAAGAACTTTGGAGAGAATATATCTAAATTTGTGGAGGTGAATTGCCTATTTTGCAGGCATGAAAGCAAAGGGATTTGTGGAGGACTGTGAAGAATTGACAAGGCAACAGTAAATTTTATACCAAAATTTCCAAAATCGGGAAGACTTTTTACCAGTTATGCAAATTCATAGCACCTTTCTTAATTCTTGATTTGCTTACTAAATAAATAAAAAAAAAAAAGTCTTATTCAATAAAGTACGAACTATGGAAAATTAAAAAAAAAAGGTCAAAATAGATGAAAAGTAAAAAAAAATAAAAGATTTTTTTTCTAATTTAGATGTTTTGGAATCCAGTTTGCAAATTGCTAGTTAATTCTTCACAATTCCCAGTTTAGGGGTAAAATTACAATTCAGTGTCGAAAACCGATCAATTTATGATATTTTTTTACTTCCAGTTGATCCTTTGTGACACTTTTTAATGAGTTTAAATTCCAAAATTCACAAACCATTTTACTGCCAGTAATGCTGCCAAAGTTAGAAAACATTATCAACTTTAAATTAAGATCTAACTTGTGATTTACTTGTCAATCTAAAACGTTGAGCTTGATCAGCCATTATTGTGAGGTTAATAACAAAATAAATGTACTTTCCCAGACTGTTTGATATTTCCCGTTGGAGGTTACAGACATCCAAGTCTATTGATGTTTTGTACCATATGAACTATGCAGTGTGTGTATATGTGTATTAAAGCGTATCTGTCACCCTCAGTAGCCGCTATTGAAGCCTATAGTGTGATATAAAAATTGCACTTATGTTAACCACACTTCCATGTTCAAGGGTCACACCATCGCCCATAATGCTCTACGCAAGCTAATGCTCGCCCTGGAATCTACATGAGAATTCCACAAGAGCTGATGCCATATTGCAAATCCATATAGCACTGTAGGGGTTAAACTAATCTGCATGGCATACTCTAGTTATACCAGGACAGACATGCATACCATGTGCAATATATAAAGTTATGGGATTCGTTTTATCCAACTTCTAGCTAGCGATCAGGTTCTGCAAAAACATGTAAATTCCACTTTATAAAAAAAGCATAAAAATGTCAGTCACTGGGAGCTGAGGTCATGCGATGGCGGAAAGCAGGGGGGGGGGGTGCTAAAATTCCCTTTCTTACTTTTATATTACCTTTTCTTGAGTACAACTCTCCGTTCATGCGCTTTTCTCATATGGTCCTTCCTCACCGCTCTCCTAATGGTAACTCCCACAGTGGAATACCCGTATCGTACTATTTACCTACTGATTTGGTGGTGCAGCAGTTCATTGACGCAATTCATGGTTAGTGACCAGAAGACACTCAAAAAGGAATGTTTGTGTGTGGAGGCGGGGTCTACGGGGACTGTGAGTGATAGTTAACATAGGGAAAAATATCTATTAGTATTGAGTTTGAAACCTTTGCGGGTGACCCAGTAGACACAAGTACTGCAAGCATGGATTTGTTATTATTGAGCTCCATCTTCACTGAAGTTACAATTAAGCACTTATTTGTAAATTGGTATAAATTCACGGTCAGTTACTGTATTTTTTAATAATGTATTGTTAACATTTCTTGCTGATCAATACTCAATGTATATTAAAAAAAAAGTGTTAAAATTTTTTTTGACATACAAGATTAACATTGTTGTTGTTCCTTTGTGTTAAAGGGACACTATAGTCACCAAAACAATTTTAGCTTAATGAAGCAGTTTTGGAGTATAGATCATGCCTCTGAAGTTTCACTGCTCAATTCCCTGCCGTTTATTTCACTTTTTTTCTGTTCATGCAGCCCTAGCCACACCTCCCCTGGCTCTGACTCACACAGCCTGCATGGAAACAAAATTATTTTGTTTTAAATCAAATGTATCTTACTTTAAAAGTTTTTATCTCCTGTAAATTAAACTTTATTTGCATACAGTAGGGAGGCTCCTGCAGAGTCTAGCCAGCTAGTAACAGTACTGGAGATAAGACATTATAAATTAAACAGAATGTGCAATAAAGGAAGTGTAAACATTAGATGACTCTTCACAGGAAGTGTTTAGGAAGGCTGTGTAAGTCACATGCAGGGGGGGTGTGACTAGGGCTGCATAAACAAAGTGATTTAGCTCCTAAATGGCAGTGAATTGAGCAGTGATACTGCAGGGGCAAGATCTGTACACCACAACTGCTTCATTAAGCTAAAGGTGTTTTGGTGACTGGAGTGTCCCTTTAACTATTTCAGTGATAGACAGTTGCAACAATTGCAATGTTCTGCTAACCGCTCTGAAAACTGTGAGGGTTAATATTCTATATTTAGAGTACTATGTAGCACGTAATTCACAGTATTTTTATGTATTATTTTTTTCTAGTTTCAGTTTCTGATAATGATTATATGTCATTTCAGTTATGTGAGCTCCTCTGGTTTGCCTGTAGAAGCCGTGGAAGAAAAATTTAAAAGACAATTTGTCTCGGTAACAAAATCTTTACATTTTACTGGCCCCATGATGCTACTTCAAAATATAATACACCCCAGGTAAACTATAGATTAAGGAAAGTTTATAACATACATAATGAATGTGTGTGACGGACGTTATTTCATTCTTAAAGCTCCATGCTGATATGAACTCTGCCGTCAAGTTGTTAAATTTATGTTGTCTGCTGCTGCAGTAGGTGATTTGCAGTTGTATGCAAATAGATCTCTGTCACCTGCTGCAGAACACTGTCATTGAATACACCAATTAGATTCAATCACAGATACTTGTGTTATCTTGTACTATCAGTAACATACATTATTGCTGGGGGAGGTTCGAGAATTACGCTGCTTTGTTGATAAGCACAATAAACAAACTGATTCCTTTTTTTTCTTTTTGAAGGGAACACTGCTCGTCAGGATATGTTACTACCTTAAAATGCATTGGTAAGTCCTCGCTAAAAACTAGATTTAAAAAAAATTCCATTATTAACCAATCACTACATAGCATACAACTTGAAAAAAATACGATGTTTATATATAGATTTCTTTTCTCGGATACGTAAAAAATTTAAATTATGTACTATTCTACAGCAAGATTTATGGAAATATGGTGAATGGGACAAAAAGATAGAGTGTACATTGTTAGTATAGTGCAAGCAATGCTATTTTTACAGCCTACAGTAGGTCTAATAAAAATGGGAAAGTAAAAATGGTCAAATAAGATTCATATATTTGTAAGAAACCAAATAACATTTTGGGGAGTGCAATTTGCCAAAAGTACCATTAAAATTATGAAATATTGTCTTATGTTGATATTCCACATACAGTAAATGCAGTATTTAAAACTAGGTTTGCATGCAATACAGGCTGTTATTGCACCCTCCTGAGAAGCCCTGTAGGGTGCCCAGATTTGTCCCTTCTAGAATGTAGCCAATGGCTTACAGCAGGGGTAAGCAACCTTCGGCACTCCAGATGTTGTGGACTACATCTACCATAATAGTATAATACTTTTACCCCCACAATGCTTTAACAAGCATCAGTGTAAATGTAGTCCTCAATATCTGGAGTACCAAAGATTGGCTATTCCTGAAGCCAGAATATTTGGTCTCTTCTTTGCCAGAGTGGGCCCAACATGTTTGGATGGGACCAGAGTTTATTGTCTCTTTTGTTATGAACTGACCGGAACACTAAAATAGGAAATAGTTCCTCTGTTAGATAGGAGCTGTAACAGATAGGATGGAAATTGGGGCTAAATTGTCTAAATTCTGTTTTATCATTTCTATGCAGATGACACGCAAATCTACCTGTCCTCTCCTGATCTCTCCCCGTCCCTCTTGACTAGTGTCTCTGACTGCCTCTCTGCTATTTCTAACTGGATGGCTGCCCACTTCCTTAAACTAAACTGAAATTCTGGTCTTTCCTCCCTCAAGTGTTGCTACTCCTGTGTCTGTCTTCCTCCAAGTTAACGGTGCTACCATCAGATCCACCACGCAGGCTCGCTGCCTAGGTGTTCTCTTTGACTCCGACCTCTCCTTCAAGCCTCATGTTCAGTCTATCGCCAAATCCTGCCATTTCCATCTCAAAAACATTGCGCGCATCCGCCCCTACTTAACGCCTGATGCGACTAAGGTGCTGGTCCATTCCACTGTCCTTTCTCGTCTTGACTATTGTAATCCACTTCTCAGTGGTCTTACGTGCTCCCAACTTGCATCGTTACAGTCCATAATGAATGCAGGGGCGAGGCTCATCTTCCTGTCCGCCCGCACCTCCCACGCCTCACCCTTCTGTCAGTCCCTACATTGGCTTCCTATAAGATATAGATCCCCCCCAAGATTCTCCCCTGCCGGCTGATGCAGGGCTGGCATTGTCCAAGTGCCAGCCCTGCAATGTGCCTGTCGACCGGGGAGGGAGATCTCTGATCTCCCTCTCCCCTGCCAGCACATGCAGACGCTAGCCCTGCAATGAGCCTGCGGACCGGGGAGGGAAATCAGAGATCAGAGATCTCCCTCCCCGGTCCGCAGGCACTGTGCTGACAGCCATCAGGGGAGGGAGAGAGGACCCGGGAGCTCTTACCTGCAGCTCCTCCGGGGCCTCCTCTCACGAGATTTGGCCTCCAAATCTCACGAGATGTAACTCTAGCCCTGGAGCGCTGGCTAGAGTTCACTGTAACCACCGGACCACCAGGGGATCCCACTGGGACCACCAGGGAACGAAATATGTCCCCCCTCCTCCTCAGTAAAGGTAAGAAGGGAGGGGAGACATAAATATATATATTTTATTAAATACATTTTTTTATTATTATTAAAAAGCCTCCCTACCCTCCTTCCCCCCATACAAACACTGCCCCATACACACACTGCCCCCCATACTCACACTACACACACTGCCCCACAAACACTGTCCCCATACACACACTACCCCACAAACACTGTCCCCATACACACACTGCCCCCATACACACTGCCCCACAAACACTGTCCCCATACACACACTGCCCCACAAACACTGTCCCCGTACACACACTGCCCCCATACACACACTGCCCCTATACACACACTGCACACCCATACACACACTGCCCCCATACACACACTGCACCCCCATACACACACTGCGCACCCATACACACACTGCCCCCCACAAACACTGCCCCCCATACACACACTGCCCCACAAACACTGTCCCATACACACACTGCCCCATACACACACTGCCCCACAAACACTGTCCCCATACACACGTTGCCCCCCCATACACACACTGCACATCCATACACACA
The DNA here is from genome assembly GCF_036172605.1 of Pelobates fuscus. Taxonomy (NCBI): domain Eukaryota; kingdom Metazoa; phylum Chordata; class Amphibia; order Anura; family Pelobatidae; genus Pelobates; species Pelobates fuscus. Next base: position 25,765,305 of record NC_086317.1, read on the forward strand.
CTGCCCCCCATACACACACTGCGCACCCATACACACACTGCCCCCATACACACTGCCCCACAAACACTGCCCCCCCATACACCACTGCCCCCCATACACACACTGTACACCCATACACACACTGCACACCCATACACACACTGCACACATACACACACTGCACACCCATATACACACAGACACATACAGCGCCCTACACACACTGCTGCCCCCCCATACACACATTGCCCCACACACACGACTCCCCATACACACAGTGCCCCCCCACACACACACTGCCTTACACATACTAACAGTGCCCCATACATACAGTGCTCCCCATACACACACTGCCCCAAAAACACATACAGTGCCCCCACACACACACTGCCACCCTCACACACACACACTGCCCCACACATACACTGCCCCCTAACACACACACACTGCAACCCTGACATACACTGCCGCACTCACACACACACTTCACCGCTCACACACTTTACCCCTAACACACACCACTGCTCCTATGCCCTATATCCCAGCAGACCCCAGGTAAGTTGTCAAACTGTTCTTAAACGGTATGACTACTTACTCTGGGGTGGGATCCTGGCACTACTGGCACCATAACTACTGCACTGAGCTGTAGTGGTTATTGTGCCTGTATTATTTATTTAAATAATCTACAAGTGTCCCTCTCGAGATCAGGCTCTGGATCCGCCACTGGCTGCTCCCACCTATCTATCCTCCCTTATACACAAGCATGTCCCGTCTAGACCCTTACGATCTGCTGAAGACTTACATCTATCTTCTGTCCGTACTCCCACCTCTGATGCTCGCCTTCAAGATTTCTCGAGGGCTGCACCGTTCCTGTGGAACTCGCTTCCCTCCTCCGTTAGATGCTCACACAGTCTCCACTCCTTCAAAAAATCTTTAAAAACCCACTTCTTCATGAAAGCGTATCAATTAAACTGTCAATAGCTCCCGACTGATTCCTCTTCTGCCACTGTGTTTAGTCTAATACTATCCTTACCTTTTTGTGTCACTTTACCCCACTCCCTCTAGCATGTAAGCCCATTGAGCAAGGCCCTCAACCCCTCTGTTCCTGTGTGTCCAACTTGTCTGGTTACAACTACATGTCTGTTCGTTCACCCATTGTAAAGCGCTGCGGAATTTGATGGCACTATATAAATAACACAATAATAATAATAATAATAATAATAATAATAACATATAAAGTTGGGAGACTTAAAGGGACACTGTAACAATTGAATCAAGATTGAATGAATGCAATAATGATGTTCATCTTTGTTTATTACTGTATTGCAATGTGGTGTAGAGCACATCTTCGTGGGGCTTTATTCAGTAAACATCGAAATTGCAGAGAATCGAAATGCAAATTTTAACATCAATTCTAAAATAGCCAAGCCGTGACTATAATGAGACGAAATTTCACAAAACAGCAAAAAGATTTGGTTTTCATTTCACTGCAATTTACTATTTAGTAAATAAACCCCAGTAATGTTTAATCAATTTAAAATGCTAGTTTGCTGTTCTGTCGCTCTGATTTCACGGTTCTGGATAATCAGAAGTCTCTCTCTTCTTGCAGTGTGTGGCAGCAGGCCCAGCTACACGCCATCGTCAACACGAATTGTTGGTGGAAATTCGTCTGCTGAGGGCCAGTGGCCTTGGCAAGCCAGTCTTACCTTCCAAGGGATACATTTGTGCGGGGGATCCCTCATTACTGCACAATGGGTCGTAACAGCTGCTCACTGCGTTTACGAGTAACTAAACCTTGATGAATAAATGCCTTTATTTAGTATGCTGTCATTGCATGACTTACACATGATAGAGTGATTTCCTGGAAAGGAGAATGGAACAAAAAGGAATATATTCTATGAATGTAAATGTGCATTTCTGATTTTCTCTCTGACATCCAAAAAATACCCAGTGCTTTCTTCAGTGAAAGAAATCAGTGGGTTAATGCACCAACTCTATCCAAACATGTGGATTGCACTTTTTATTCCTGGGGGAGACAGCCCGGGCTTTCTCTTCAAGGTGTCAGTTTGGCTACAACAAAATGGTTTAGAGCAATTTTACTTAATCCCACTAATCTGTACAAATATTTTGGTAACTAGATCCCACAAAACTGGTATGGAGATTTTTGGGCACATAAGGAAGGTATGTGATGTTCCGAGATGAAGAGTGAGCTTTTGGTGCAGGGGAATCCTCTGGGTTGTGTCTAGCTACTTGAAAACAGTTTGACAAAATCCGGAAGGATCAAACACAGAGTGCTTGTACCATAACCACTAATAGTGCTGGGAGAAACCCTCTATAAAGCAACAGTTTCTCTTTCATTTGTCTGGTAATGAAATATGTATGTTAAATGGTGATAAACTGAAAGGAACACTAGAGTGTCAAAAATACAAACACACATTCCGTAAAACTATAGCATTAAACTATTTAGTTTTTTTGGCCTCCAATCCACTGCGGTAGAAGGGTGATTAAACTTACCTTTTTTTCAACACTGTGCCAGTCTCGCCATGGCTGTCTCCGCCTCCACGGCTGACATCATCAGCTTTGATGATCTCAGCCGATCCATTGCTTTCCCATAGGAAAGCATTGGGAGGCCATTTGCATGTGCGGCAAATCGTGCAGAGCATGGAGACGCTGAACGTAGGTGCTGCTGTGTACACTGACCCAGGCTGCAACTCTAATGGCTGTCTGAATGGCTGCCACTAGAGGTTTTCTAAGACAGCAATTTAAACATTGCCTTTTCTCTGAAAAGGCAATGTTTATATTAAGAAGCCCGAAGGGGGGTTGGGGGAGGGTGGGACATGACAGCCAGGATGAGTAAATTTTTAGCACTTACTGTCTAAAAGCGTGAGATTTCCAGCCTTGCAAGATTGTGATCTGCTGCCGAAACAAGTGGGTGCTTGCAGATCTACAAAAGTCTGTCAAGCAGTACGAATATCAGAGTATGAAGCCTGGTGAAGCTTGTGGCCTAGTGTCCGGGGGTAACAGTCGCTTCCCTGACATGGGGCCAGATCTAAACAGCAGCTTGCCTAAAGCCCTGCAACCCCCCTTTTGGGCCGGTGGGGGATATCTAGGTCCCTGCTGGGGAAACATACTTACCTACAGCAGAGATCTCTCCTCACAAGCCACAGACTGCATGGCTGAAATGGTGTCCATGCCACAAACTCCACAGCACCAAGAGGGCTCAGAGATGCAGCGGTGGAAGGACCACTTTGACGCAACAATTTGACCGGATCTGCCAGGCATTTTGGAGGAGCATACAAAGCAGACCCCCCATTCAATCTCCACCTGCGGAGGGGGAGGATATGCCTGCACCCTGTTCCAGCTCTGGACGGGGACCCCATTTGAAGGTACACTCAACTCGACACCCACGCTTCTGGGCGAAGATCCAGGACCTACCTCCAAATTATGCGGCCTCCAGGCATATTCTGCGAGCCATCAACGCCTGCCTCACCACTCTCGGCGTCATCCCCCCACAGGGACACAGCAAACGGGAAGGCGTGACCGCCCAACACGGCAGTCACCGAACGACACCGAACTCCCATGGTGGGGGACGGCAGATTTGACGCGGCCCGTTCCTGCTGCAGCGAAACATACCTCTCCGCTCCCAGCAAAGCCCACTGACTCATGATACTGCACATCGGATCACAGGGCCGAGGTGCTGCGACATTGAGCTTTGCCCACTGCTGCAACTCAAGGTCTACTGGACTGTCTGGCACCCGGGCTCGGTCAGAGAAGCCGCTTTAATGAGGACCAAACTTCTGGAATAAAAGGGAATCATGACATGTCACACATGTCATGTGTCCTTAAGGGGTTAATGCAAATGACAATAGCATACTCTGGACCTCACCATCTCTCGGAATTGGCTGAGAAGCTGGCACACCCTATATAGTGCCCTGTCGCCTGGTTATAGATTCCCCTCTGCTTCCTGCCTAATGCAATTACATGTTTTTTGTACACTTTATAGAGAGCTACACAGGACTATCATACCTACTCGGTGATAACTAGTTGCTGTTAATACTTACGGCTCTGCTCTAAGATTCTTACAGTCAGTTTTCTTATTTTTACCTATCGTAGCATGTTTACAACTAATAGCCTGGATCCGACCTACTACATTAGCCGCATAAGCATGTGCAGTCGGGTACTGTGACAGGTGTGCTCAGCTTGGTAATTTAATGCTATGTCCTAGCCTGACATCTGCCCCTACTGCCCCTACTAAAATATGATGCCAATCTGTGAGCCAAGCTAATGTTACTGTTTCCCTTTGTGATGTATGATCTGCCGTACTCACACACGCATGGTCTAGTAGCTGACATGTTAGTTTATCCTTTGATTATCCTACTACATACTATAAAATGTGCAATTTTATTAGGTTCCATACAAGCTGAGCTGGCAATAGCTGTTGTGGCATTGCTTGCCTCTTTGTATTTTACATGCACGACAAAATAAAGTATTTTTTATAAAATAAAAAAAAGCCTGCAGGCAGGGACCTACTATAGACACCAGAACCACTACATTACGCTGACTATAGTATCACTATAGTGACTATAGTGTCCCTTGAACTAATAATTTCATTGAATTAAGTCACCTCTCAAATGCCATTCATTTGAAAAGAACTTGTCACATTGTCACAATAAAAGTTAGCTATGGATTAGCTTTTTCTAATTCTCAGCCCGAGCATATCATGAAAAATAATTTAACCCACATTGGTGTAACTGCAGTATGTTGGGTGGCATTCCGGCATTGGTGGAGGGGAATCTGCTTTGTCAGAGGGAGCCTGACCCGTGGTTCTCTTCATTTCGACATTGTACATTCAGCCTATGTTCGGTCACCCTACATTTACACTGTGATTCAGTACACTCCGCCTACTTTCACCGCCATGCTACATGTTTGTGTGGTTCAGTACATTCAGCCTTTGTTTGGCCGTGCTACAAAGTCACTTTGGTTTAGTACATTTGGCCTACTTTTTCGTTTCGACTCAGTACATTTGGCTTACATTCAGCCATGCTACATAGTCACTTTGAAATGTATTCAATAACTATAAATGTGCATTTCCGATTTTCTCACTGATATCCAAAAAATACACAGTGCCATTCGCAGTGAAAGAGTTAATGCACCAACTCTATGGTCTATCCAAACATGGGGATTGCACTTTATATTCCCACGGTCAGCCATGCTACATTTTCATTTGGCTCAGTGCATTCCATATACGTATTGCTATACTACATTTTACTTTGATTCAGTACATTGGGCCTATGGTCAGCCATGCTACATTTTCAATCTGGGTCAGTACATTCGGCCTACGTCCGGCTAAGCTAAATATTTTCTTTGGTGCAGCACATGCGGCCTACATTTGGCCACACCACATTTTCACTTTGGTTCAGTACATTCGGCCACACTACATGTTCACTTTGGTTCAGTACATTCGGCCTACATTCGACCACATTAAATTTTCACCTTTGTTCAGTACAATCGGCCTACATTTGGCCACACTACATTTTCACTTTGGTTCAGTACATTCGGCCGCACTACATTTTCACCTTGGTTCTGTACATTCGGCCACACTACATTTTTACTTTGGTTCAGTACATTCGGCCTACATTTGGCCACACTACATTTTCACCTTGCTTCAGTACATTCGGCCTACATTCGGCCACACTACATTTTCACTTTGGTTCAGTACATTCAGCCTACGTTTGGCCACACCACATTTTCTCTTTGTTTCAGTATATTCAGCCTACATTCAAATGCGCGTTTTATTACTTAATGTCTAAGCCATGTTTGGCTAAGATGTAATTAAGCATGTGCATATTATTTGTTATATCGTTAGTTAGTCTCAAGGTAGTTTTACCTATTTGTCTACACTGCTTCCAGAAATACAATATATGCTAAGTGTCCTACTTGTGTTTTCCGTTCGTTGGCTTCGGCACACCACAATCGACTTCTTGGTATAGCTCAGGGATAGGCAACCTTCGGCTCTCCAGATGTTGTGGACTACATCCCCCATAATGCTCTTACACACATAATGCTGGCAAAGCATCATGGAAGGTGTAGTCCAAAACATCTGCAGAGCCGAAGGTTGCCTATCCCTGGTATAGCTCAAACCTTATTGTATGCATACAATGCATACAGCCTTTGTCCCTGACCACAAATATGTATAAATAATCCCAACTCCTGTAAATAGTAAGCACGCTTTCACAGCCCTCTTCACTTTTAGTTTTTGTTTCTGCTTTGTTTTTTTTCTCTCATACTTCTTTGATTTTTTTGATTTTATATACCAATTGTACAGCGCTACAGAATATGATGGCACTCCAAATAAAAATACTAAAGATATTTTACATATATTTTATATATTAATATTTTACATATAAAGGGATTTATTCACTAAATATTGAATTGCAGTGAATTAAAATCAGAACTGCAGAAACAATAGCCAAGTTCCTCTAAATCATTTATTGGTGCATACATTTTGCCATTTTCAACTCAATATAATGTGATATTTAGTGAATAAGCCCCGCAAAATCTAACAATGTTTACTGGGTGTATAGTAGTGCTCACACACATTATTTGGTTACATATGGTTTGCAAAGTTCTGCTTATAAGCATCTATAAACCTTGGATGACATTTCAATTAAAATACATCTCGTTTGTGTTATTTTATATGCTTGCAAACATAATCCCAGCTGTGTGGACTCAACGGATGCAGTTTTTGTTTTATAATATTCATGCAAAAAGCAAAATGGGATAAAAAAAAATATAGAGTATCAAATTAATGTATGCTATCTACTTTTCCAATTAAACGAGAGAAAAACAATGATTTAAGGAGAAATATAAAGTAATATATGAAGCTGATGAGCCTGTACAACTCTTTAAAATTACAATATGTCCGATGAAAATATGTAGCTGTTCCAATTCCAAAAGCTGTTTATTATTGTTTTGTTAATATAACACAGTTTCTGCCTTGTCCCATTGCTACCAATATTTACATGTCATTGCTTTGCACACCCTGCGGAGACATTATATCTTTTGCATGTTTTAGTGAATCTTATTATAAGAAAACAACAAACTACAAACTAATTTTGGCTGCACATAGCATGCACTATGCTATACAAGAATTGAAAGAGCTTTATACACTAGAGAGTGACTTGTTTTGTGAACTGACTACAGAAAAGTTTTGTTTGCCAAAGCAGATTGACAGCTTTGGCCTAAATTTCTAAATGTATCTATCTGTTAACTCACCAAAACGTAGTATATAATAATAATAATAAAATAAAAAAAAGCCAAAGGATGTTTTTTTTCACTAAACAGTAAATTATGGTGAATAATAACTGCATTGCAAAATTCAATTCACTCCAAATCAACAGTAATTTTGTTTTGTTTTCACTACAAATCAAAAAAATTTAGTCAATAAACCACCCTCAATATATTGGGACAACAACTCCCGTGATCCTTTAGCAGCAATAGATTGGTAGAGAATTATGTGAGACTGAGATGCATTCTAGCCAGAGCTGAATGGGGTCAGTTTGACATCACTGGGTTGGCAAATAAACCAAATAACCAGGGTCCTTACGGATAGACACCACACCTGTTGAAAACTTCTGGAATAAAAGGGAATCATGACATGTCAGACATGTCATGTGTCCTTAAGGGGTTAATTAAAAGTGTCAAACTCCGGCCCCCCAGATGTTGCTGAACTACAACTCCCATGATTCTTTGAATTACATAGCTAGCCACAGAATCATGGGAGTTGTAGTTCAGCAACATCTGGGGGGGGCCGGAGTTTGAGGACCCATGCTTTAAGTCATGCAGTTTATGTGGAGCCTCCATGGATTGGATTTGTTGTTCCAGCACTTCCCTCAGATGCTCAGTTGGATTGAAATCTGGGGAGTTTGGGGGCCAAGGCAACACCTTGAACTCTTCGTCCTGTTCCTTAAATCAATTCTGAACATTTTTTCTGGCAGGGTGCATTATCCTGCTGAAAGAGGCCGCTGCCATCAGGGATCACCATTGCCATCAATGGGTATATGTGGTCTGCATGTATAATCTCTAGGTAGGTAGTACACCCACCTGAATGTCAGAACCCAAGGTTTCCCAGCAGAACATTGCCTAGAGAAAAACACTGCATCTGCGGGCCTGCCAGTTTGGAGATGCTCTGACCCAGTCGTCTAGCCATCACTATTTGGACTTTGTCAAAGTCACTCAGATCTTTTCGCTTGCTAATTTTACTGCTTCCAACACATTGAAATTCAAGAACTGGCTGTTAACTTGCTGCCTAATATATCCCACCCCTTCACAGTGCCGTTGTAATGATATAATCAATGTTATTCACTGGTTTTAATGATCCCGCGTGTAACTCCCCTACTTTCTCTCCTTACTCGAAAAGTCCAGTAATACAGTTGTCGAAAGATTAATATTATTAGCATTTATAAAATGCTTCACAATTATATGGCGGGCCTGTTTAACAAAAAGTAATTGACAAATAAAAATAGTATTGACAGACACCAGAGATGAAGAAGGCAGGGCTCAAAGGAGTTTACAGTCTTAGGAAGCCCAGCGAACATTTCTAGGAGCTGTGATCGGGCTGACAGCTTTCATAAGCAGAAAAGTGACCTGCAAGCTCAAAGAAAAACACCTGCTCTGAGCACAAGTGAGGTTGTGCACAGAGAGCTTGGAAATCTGCTAGTCAGACCCTCTCCCTACGCTTTAACCCTTAAACATAGCCAACATTTCAGAATCCTGAGCTAAGCTTCTTTCTCTAGGCTGATGGTGTAGTATGTGAGTGAATTTACAAATGTGCATCATTTTTTATTTTGTTTTCATTTCAATTGGCAGTTTTTGCTTATTTTTAATGCATTATCAATAGAATTTAATAAATAGGAATGGATCGTCTCCTCTGACGTGCCCCTTTTAGATGGCATGTTACTCAAATAAATACACATTTATTTTTTGTATAATTATATATTTTAACAGTTATCATTAACTATAAAGAGTTTTATGAAAAATTGTTAAAGCATCGAATTGTAGCTTATGATTTTAATAGCAATGGTTTGTCTCTTTGCATATTTACTGCACAATTAGATTCATATTTTTTTACTCGCCAAATTGTTAAATTTGACCATTTTCGTATTGCTGCTTGTTTATATTTCCAGTTTGTACTTCCCCGAGTCTTGGAGCGTACAAGTGGGGCTAGTGAACCATCTTCACGACTCCCAGAATCATCCTGTTCTTGTAGAGAAGATAATATACCACAGCAAATACAAGTCTAGTTCCATGACAAATGATATCGCTCTTATCAAATTGGCAAGTCCGTTTAATTTCAGTGGTAAGTTTTGGAGATATTGGGTCTAGTTACCTTGATTTGTGTTATTATGCATGGATATTCAGTGAGTACATTATAATTCATTATATACTACATCTTTACAATATTTATTAAGAAAAACATCTTGTGAAGCTCTGTTTTCTTTTAAATATGTATCAATGATTTAGCAAATGACATCCCAATTCAGTTCAGCCCTGGCACAGCCAGGACATTGTACATGTGCCGAAAAAATTTGGTTCAGCCAAATTGATTAGTTGAAAAAATAAGTCAATAAAAATGTGTTTTGGACAATTCAGGATTTGTCCATGTAGCGTTATGGTTCATCCATGAGATATTTTTTGAACAACGATTTCAACAAACTAAAAGGCGTGAAAATGGACCAATCACTGTACTGCGATATATATATATATATATATATATATATATATATATATATATATATATATATATATAAGCAGGACATAGAAAGAGCACTCCAGAGGTCTTATTCGAAGATATTTATTCGGTGAGAAAATCAATCGACGTTTCGACCCTAAGGTCTTTATCAAGATACAAAAACAAGTGCAGTAGTGACAATATATAGCCAAACCAATAAGAGAGATGATTACTAACCTGAGAAAGCTGTGTATCCCCAAGCCATGTGTGAACGCCAGTGTGTAATTATAAACAAAGCCGGAGTGATTCCGTCGGCGACTGATGACGTCACAGGAATGCGCCCGGAAGAAATCGTGTAAGTGTATCAGGGTAACCAAGGTTACCGATCCGTAAATACCCAACTGTGCTGATATGTGAAGTAGTAGTTAAAGAAATATGGATGAAAGCCTAAATTGCTAACGATACTGGATGTTTTTTGGATAAATGTGTAGTGTACATGCACTGACTAGCCTGATAACGGTAAGAGGTTACAGAGAGAGATTGCAGACGGTGAAAATAATGTATAATTAGAATAAAAAGAACGGAAGAAAACAGAAGTGTGTAAAGCATGGGAACTAAGAAGTGTGTATAAAATATAAGACCAGTGAATAGACGGATAGGTGAGAGCTGGAATGTATGGTGTGTGTGTAAAAAAGTGACGTGGCAGAAACGGGAAACTGAAACCGACATGAAAACAAACGGAAGATGTGACAAGCAGTCCTATATAGATGAATGACTGGAAGAGTGTAAATAAATGGAATAGACTAATAGGGAACTAAAAGTGAGTGAAAGCATAGAGAGGATGTGTGAGGGGGCAGACAGTACGCCAAGTATACTATAAAAGTGGAAAAAAGTGAGTGTGTGAGTCCAGTATCGTTAGCAATTTAGGCTTTCATCCATATTTCTTTAACTACTACTTCACATATCAGCACAGTTGGGTATTTACGGATCGGTAACCTTGGTTACCCTGATACACTTACACGATTTCTTCCGGGCGCATTCCTGTGACGTCATCAGTCGCCGACGGAATCACTCCGGCTTTGTTTATAATTACACACTGGCGTTCACACATGGCTTGGGGATACACAGCTTTCTCAGGTTAGTGATCATCTCTCTTATTGGTTTGGCTATATATTGTCACTACTGCACTTGTTTTTGTATCTTGATAAAGACCTTAGGGTCGAAACGTCGATTGATTTTCTCACCGAATAAATATCTTCGAATAAGACCTCTGGAGTGCTCTTTCTATGTCCTGCTTATATACCTACGCTCTGCAGCACCGAGGCTTTTTTTGCATTTGAATCAACTTTAAGGTAGAGTGCCAGACTTTGAATATTTTTATATATATATATATATATATATATATATATATATATATATATATTATGTAAATATTCTGTATATATTTTTTGCAATACACTGATAGATGCATTTTTGTCAGGATCGGGACAGGGATCCAACACGCAGAGTACAAACAGTAGCCAGATACGTATACCGGACCTTAGAATGGCCGGACTAACGTAAGTAGTACAGTATAGAATGGTCAAAGACAAGCCGAGGTCGAGGGTAACAGAAGACAGGTAAGCGAGAGACAAGCCGAATCAAGGGTAACAGAGATAAGCAGAGTAAGGTAAACAAGCCGGGTCAAAACCAAAAGGGATAATAGAATACACAAGCACTGAGTGACTAGAACAAGCTAGAACCACGACAGGGCAATGAGCTAATGAAAGAAGCTCTGTTAAATACCCTGTTCAGAGCAGTAACCACGCCTCCGAGGCGTCCTGATTGGTCCTGCAGCAATTGACTGACAGGTCGTTCCGGGGGAGTGTCCTGATGACTACTTCCTGCCTAGATGCTGTAAAAGGCAGTCACTCCCTCGCGGCCGGCCTAGCATGACCGGATAGACCGCGGGGAAGGGAGCCATCAGACCGTCTGGATGGAGGAACAGCTAAGTCTCTACCTCTTTCGGAGGTAGAGACCACAGGTACCCTGACAGTACCCCCCCTCTCAGATACGCCCACCGGGCGGAATGAACCGGGACGAGATGGGAAGCGAGAGTGATACGCCCTGCGGAGACGGGGAGCATGAACATCCTCCTGAGGTACCCAACTCCTCTCCTCAGGACCATATCCCTTCCAATCAACCAGATATTGTACTCTCCCCCGGGAGATTCGAGAATCAATAATAGAGTTAACCTCATACTCCTCCTGACCCTCCACCTGAACGGAGCGAGGAGGGGCTATTGTGGAGGAAAATCTGTTACATATGAGTGGTTTCAGCAATGAAACGTGAAACGAGTTCGGGATGCGTAAGGTATTAGGAAGAGCTAAACGATACGCAACTGGATTGATACGGGTCAGCACCCTGTAGGGTCCAATATAACGAGGAGCGAGCTTCATGGAGGGCACTTTTAAACGGATGTTCCTCGTGCTCAGCCATACCCTATCACCTGGAACAAAGACCGGAGCCGCCCTTCTACGTTTATCAGCGTGTTTCTTGACCAACATAGAGTTGTGCACAAGGATTTGTCGAGTTTGATCCCACAACTTCCTCAAATTGGCAACATGAACATCAACCGACGGCACCCCCTGGGAAGGAGAATCCGAAGGAAGAATAGACGGATGAAAACCATAATTCATGAAGAAGGAGCTTGAATGAGTAGAATCGCAAACGAGATTGTTGTGTGCAAACTCCGCCCAAGGAATCAAACCGACCCAATCATCCTGGTGTTCAGAAACAAAGCATCGTAAATATTGTTCAATTTTCTGGTTGGTACGTTCAGCAGCTCCGTTAGACTGAGGATGATAGGCAGAAGAAAAGTTTAATTTAATACCAAGTTGAGAGCAGAAGGACCTCCAAAAGCGGGAAACAAATTGGGAGCCTCTGTCCGATACAATTTGAGAGGGTATCCCATGTAGGCGAAAAATCTCCTTAGCGAATATCTCTGCCAATTCGGGAGAAGACGGGAGTTTAGGCAGGGGAATGAAGTGTGCCATCTTAGTAAACCTGTCAACCACGGTGAGGATAACAGTCTGTCTTTTAGAGATAGGTAGATCGACAATAAAATCCATGGCCAAACAGGACCATGGTTTTTCTGGAACCTCCAAGGGTTGCAGGAATCCACATGGAAGCGTATGGGGTTGTTTGGTTTTAGTACAAACTTCACATGCAGCGATGAACTCCTCAATATCCCTCCGTAAAGCAGGCCACCAGAAGTCCTTAGAGATCAACGCGTAAGTTTTGCGAATACCAGGATGTCCTGCCATCTTGCTATTATGTAAACACTGTAAAAGTTCCAGTTGAAGAGCAGGAGGAACGAAATGACGGCCCGCAGGAGTCTGTTTAGGTGCTAGATGTTGCAACTTAATGATCTCGGCCAGTAATGGAGAATGAATCCTGAGATTTGTATTAGCAATGATATTGCATTTCGGAATTATAGAAGAAAGAACTGGTTCAGGTACAGTAGAAGGTTCATATTGGCGAGATAATGCATCGGCTTTAGAGTTTTTAGAACCAGGTCTGTAAGTCAGTACATAATTGAAGTGAGTCAGGAATAAGGACCAACGAGCGTGTCTAGAGGATAAGCGCTTAGCCTCCCCAATATAGGACAAGTTTTTGTGGTCCGTCAAAATCGTAATAGGGTGTAGGGTCCCCTCCAACAAATGTCTCCACTCCTTTAAGGCTTTAATGACTGCTAACAGTTCCCTTTCCCCGATGTCATATCTGCTCTCAGGCCCAGAAAATTTCTTAGAGAAGAAACCACAAGGGTGTAACGGTTTATCCACCCCTAACCTTTGAGACAGAAAAGCCCCAACTGCTGTCTCAGAGGCATCGACCTCGAGCAAGAAAGGCAGAGTCGTATCAGGATGGACTAGAATGGGAGCCGAGGCAAAAAGTTCCTTGAGAGTCTTGAAAGCACCAAGAGCTTCCTTAGACCAGAACTTAGTATCAGCCCCTTGTTTGGTCATATTGGTAATAGGCGCAATGATAGAGGAGTATCTTTTAATGAAGCGCCTATAGTAGTTGGAAAAACCAATAAACCTTTGGATAGCCTTGAGTCCTTTGGGCAAGGGCCAGTCTAAAATAGATTGGAGTTTTACAGGATCCATTTTAAAACCTTCCCCAGAAATCACGTATCCAAGAAAGTCTACCTGAGACTGATCAAAACTGCACTTCTCCAATTTGCAATATAGACCATGTTGCAGCAGCTTGTGTAATACCTTTCTGACCTGTCTATGGTGAGTCTCAATCTCCTTAGAGTGTATTAGTATGTCGTCCAGGTAAACAATAACACAATCGTGCTGAAACTCCCTAAGTACCTCATTAATCAAATCTTGAAATACTGCAGGAGCATTGCATAGTCCAAATGGCATAACAGTGTATTCGTAATGGCCATACCGGGTATTGAATGCCGTCATCCACTCGTGACCTTGCTGGATTCTCACCAAATTGTAAGCCCCTCTGAGATCTAACTTGGTGAAGATTTTGGAGCCCTTAAGACGATCAAATAACTCGGTAATCAGTGGGATAGGATAGGCATTTCTGACAGTTATTTTATTCAAGCCTCGGTAATCGATACAAGGTCTCAGCGTGCCATCCTTCTTCTTAATGAAAAAGAACCCAGCCCCGGCCGGAGAAGAAGACCTCCTGATGAATCCCTTTTCTAAATTCTCCCGAATATACTCCTCTAGAACCGAGTTTTCCTGAACAGACAAAGGATATACATGGCCCCTCGGAGGCATAGTGCCGGGTAGAAGCTTAATCTTACAGTCAAATGACCTGTGTGGAGGCAAAGAATCGGCATTCTTTTGTCAAACACTGCCCTTAAGTCTAGGTAAAGGTCTGGTATTTGTCTTTCTGTGGACTGAGTAGGATTCTCCGGTATGTTAATATTAGCTAATGGAGAAACCTTGCACAAACACCGATGCCTGGCAGCCCTGGCCCCACGAGAGTATCTCTCCTAACTCCCAATCGATAATAGGGTTATGTTTTTTCAACCATGGGTACCCCAGAACTATGGGAACGGAAGGAGACGAAATGAGCTTAAGAGATAAATTCTCCACGTGTAGGATACCAACATTTAAATCAATGGGTATGGTCTCACGAAAGATAACAGGGTCTAGTAGTGGTCTACCATCTATGGCCTCAACGGCCAAAGGTGTCTCCCTTAGCTGGGATGGGAAATTGTTCTTACTAGCAAAGGCTTGGTCGATAAAATTCTCAGCAGCACCGGAATCTATCAATGCCATAGCCCTTACTACTTCCTTCCCCCAAGTTAAGGAAACTGGTAGCAGAAGCCTGTGATCTTTATAATCAGGAGTAGAGGACAAAATAGAAACACCCAAGGCCTGTCCTCTAGAGAGACTTAGGTGCGAGCGTTTCCCGGGCGGTTAGAACAGTTCGAGAGTAAATGACCCTTGGCTCCACAATACATACACAAACCCTCTCTTCTCCTGTGCTGTCTTTCCTCCTCAGAGAGACGGGTATAGCCTATCTGCATAGGTTCAGTAAGCAAAGATATCGTGGAGTCAGGACTTGGAACAGCGGGAGCTAACCTAAAAGAAGGTCTCTGGTTCCTCTCTCGAGTGTTCTGTCTCTCTCTTAGACGTTCATCTATACGAGAGATGAACGAAATTAAATCCTCTAAATTCTCAGGGAGTTCTCTGGTAGCAACCTCATCAAGGATTACATCAGATAGGCCATTCAAAAATACATCCATATACGCCTGCTCATTCCACTTGATTTCTGCCGCCAGAGACCTGAACTCTAGTGCATAATCCACCAGTGTTTGGTTCTCCTGTCTCAGGCGCAACAGTAATCTGGCTGCATTAACCTTTCTACCTGGAGGGTCAAATGTTCTTCTAAAAGCAGCTACAAATGCGTTATAGTTATAAACTAATGGGTTATCGTTCTCCCATAGTGGGTTGGCCCATCTCAGAGCTTTCTCAATGAGTAGGGTGATAATAAATCCTACTTTTGCCCTATCTGTAGGATAAGAGCGAGGTTGCAATTCAAAGTGGATACTAATTTGGTTTAAAAAACCACGACACTTCTCAGGAGCCCCACCATAGCGTACTGGGGGGGTAATGCGAGAAGAAGCACCCACTGTGGCTACCTCTAGACCTGAACCGACAGGAGAAACAGGGGTATTACGTATCTCCTCTGGTGGGTTATTGGCACAAGCTAATAGAGCCTGTAGCGCAAGCGCCATCTGATCCATTCTGTGATCCATGGCTTCAAACCTAGGATCAGGAGCAGCCAGCTGACTGTTTGTACTTGCAGGATCCATTGGCCCTGTCGTAATGTCAGGATCGGGACAGGGATCCAACACGCAGAGTACAAACAGTAGCCAGATACGTATACCGTACTTTAGAATGGCCGGACTAACGTAAGTAGTACAGTATAGAATGGTCAAAGACAAGCCGAGGTCGAGGGTAACAGAAGACAGGTAAGCGAGAGACAAGCCGAATCAAGGGTAACAGAGATAAGCAGAGTAAGGTAAACAAGCCGGGTCAAAACCAAAAGGGATAATAGAATACACAAGCACTGAGTGACTAGAACAAGCTAGAACCACGACAGGGCAATGAGCTAATGAAAGAAGCTCTGATAAATACCCTGTTCAGAGCAGTAACCACGCCTCCGAGGCGTCCTGATTGGTCCTGCAGCAATTGACTGACAGGTCGTTCCGGGGGAGTGTCCTGATGACTACTTCCTGCCTAGATGCTGTAAAAGGCAGTCACTCCCTCGCGGCCGGCCTAGCATGACCGGATAGACCGCGGGGAAGGGAGCCATCAGCCCGTCTGGATGGAGGAACAGCTAAGTCTCTACCTCTTTCGGAGGTAGAGACCACAGGTACCCTGACAATTTTCCCACCATTTGGTTAACAGATCAAGTGAGACAAAATAACCATACGGATATATATATGGTTTATAGCAATGGCTGACAGAAGTCAACATGATGGCGATCAGTTCCAAGACAGTAGTGTAGATATGTACATTTAATTTTATTTTTCTGACTTACCAAACTCATATTTGTTAAATAAAAGGGGATAAGTAAACATAACAGGAAAAATCCTGTGAATTAGCATTGGGGAATACAGTGATTGAATACAATGATTCTCTATGACCAACCATGATGGACTGCACATGCGTGTGTGACATCAAGGTATATGTTACAGTATGAAAACCAGGAAGTAAGATTCCTGGCTCTCATACCTAGAGGGCTTAGAGGCGTGGCTTGAAGCTGCCCTTCCAAGCCTTCTAATTGGTTTAATATTGGGTTTTGGTGATAGGATGGGGGTGGGGGACAGAATTGCAGGCATAATAACAATTTCAATAATACGAAGTTGTAAAAGGGCCTACAGTGTGCCTTTAAGGCCACTTATGGTTTACATTAACTCAGTGGAAAGCAAAGGAAATGGCTGGAGCTCTGAGTAAGAATTTTTTTTTTTAAATCGGATGTGTTAGAAGTTATTCAGTGTTATTCACTAAACTCAGAATTTAAAGTTAATCTCAAATTTAAGGTCAAAATAGCAGAGTTGAAGCGTTTTCAAAGTCAGCAATGCTTTTAGTTTGGCTTTACATTCGAAATTCACTTTGAATTCTCACTTAATAACCGAGATAGTGTGAAAACACAAAAAGTGGGTTTCTAAATATATATATATTATGCAAAAGTATTATTTTAATTTTAATTTTATGGTAGGTCGTACATAAATGCGTAATATTCCTAAAACAAAACACAACTAATTCCTTTTATATGTGCATTGCCATTTATCAGCTCAATCCACACGTAAATCAAATACTTGAAACATCAGGAAATCCGACACTAGACCTCAGGATTTATTTATTAAAAGGAGGGAAAAAATGACTGATTTGCAAAGAAATAAAAAAAAAACAAAAAAACCACCCAACTCTAATAAGTTCCACAACAACCACAGTTTTGCTGCTCTATCCTGGATTTAGTAACTTGACTGTCCGTTGACCAGATCTCACTGTTTAGTGAATAAACCATTCTGTAAATGGTGCATTGATGACTGTGTTTGTATCCTTCATGGGCTCAGACAGTAGGGAATTTTAAATCAATATTAAGACAGGGACCTGAGCAATGTTTGCAGAGTTCAAAGCTTCACCTTCATCTTGATCAACTGTATATAGATCAAAGAAAGCGAGAAGAGAATACATTCAAAGCAATTTGTTGGATTTCATTTAATAAAAAAAACAAAAATACGGCAAGAAAGAAAACACATATTTCAATAATGAAGGTGACAACTGTAGTTATAAAGAAGATAATTCAAGCTAAGGGCAAAAAGCAAACTTATCTGGACATGCTGTCTCACACTGCCATCTTGTGGCCAATGTACATTATGGCATGAGATATTTATAACTGGGCGATTTAGCCTTTTTTTGATTCAACAGCAAAAAACAGACGCAAGAATGGCTGAACTTGATGGACACTAGTCTTTCTTCAACCTATGTAAAATATTTGCAAAAATCTTGTATTTTATTTGCCTTTTCTTCTTTTATGTTTCTAAAATCTTCAACCCATGATACAATTTCTGCTACAGGCAATGTGCACATACTGATAAGGGGGGCATATCATGCTCACCAGTATGTTAAATGCATTGTATTTTACTCCAAGTGCAGTGCAAGTTGGTTTTAACGTGCTCTCGTGCGTAACTATGATGGCATCGATTTAATGTGTTTAAATCAGAAATGATTCCAATCTGTTAGAAAAAAAAACCCATTTCAAATGGTTTATTTCTTGAAGTGACTTCTATGGAAATTTATGTAGATCAATCACTTGAAAAGGTTTTTTTTTTCTAGCAGATTGGAATAATTTCTGACGATGATTCAAACAAATGAAATTATTTTAAAGGTTTATTAAAAAAATCTGAAATCGTATGAAAATCCTATCCAGAGATATTAAACCAGTGCCTATATTTGGCCCTATGTATGTTCTTCATGTATGTCACTGAAGAGTTATTTTCATTTTTAGGGTTAATACAACCGATCTGTTTGCCGAATTATGGTGAAGAATTCCCTGCGGGTAAAATTTGCTGGATATCTGGCTGGGGAGCCACGGAGGAAGGAGGTACGTTACTACTTAATTTCTGTTTATTACTGGAATGCTGAATTACTATTCAATAGCACCTTATTTATCAAATCTGGACTGGAGATATTTCTGAGCAAAGAACTTTAACGTGAAACGTTCAGCAGAAATATTCTAGCTACTGGTTTCCATGGTAATGGTTGATAACTGTTGATAATATTTGCTGTACCAGTCCATCCCCCGACTTGCCTTGTTATGTTCTGTTACAATATAGAATTAAAATGAATAAGATTATACAATGTATGCTTCTTGCAAAGGTATATATTTAAATAAAATTGCTGCAAGCTATAAGGCCGTACCCTCAGTCTTAGACATAAGAAGAGGAAGTCAAGCTACTCATAAAAAGGGTAAATGGAACTTTCAGTATCCTTATGGCAGTGTCATTGAAAAAAAAGGGAGCATGCTGATTGGCTGAGCTGATTCCTAGTATGGGCTGAACTCAGAGGATGATGTGGTGATGTGGAGAATAGGAATTTTTAAGAAATGCAGGGATATGAAAATTTATTTTTGTTTTTTATTTATACTATATTAATACTTAGTATTGTTTTATTTCTATTTTGTAATGTTTTATCTACATAATGCTATAACATGAGGGGCAATGTGAAAAGTATCCTTTTAACAATTTGAAGGCTCAACAATTTAACAAGTTAGGCTTGACCCATGCCAAGCATTGTTTTGACTGCTCATGCAACCACCCTCTAGATTAATTACATGGCAGTAATGTTATATGTTGATCGCCAAGGATATATTTCTTCCAGTTTAGTCCGAACAGCTAAGGGAGTTTTTAGCAATCATGCTGGTAGAATCACCCATACTTGGGGTGGGTGTTTGAAGGGTTGGACCATTGGTATTAAGCAGCATTAAACTCTTGCAACATATTCTCACTCAAATTAAGATTTGGGCTTTGACGATGATCAATGTTTTAGTTCCATTAATAGTTTCTTCCAACTTGTCTGCTGATCTCTCCAGGTCATTCGGGGTTGTAACTGTTGGCCTGTTAGTTACATCGGTGATTTATGATCCCCATACATAGCGTCTGTTTTTACAGGAAGACTCTTTAAATGAATGGTGCTCTGGTGGCTGCTCATAGTTTGGGATATTTTTTTAATATAATAATAATAATAAATATAGTAATGTTTAAAGAAACCCTGATTGTTAAAGGAATACTTTTGAAACATACAACATATCTTTTATGCATTTCATAGATTTTAGCTTCATGTTTATGCTCGGCTTTTCTCCATGGGCAAATCTCTTTAGATTTGTTAAACAAAGAAAAAAGGAAAACAATTTGTGCAACTTTTTGGCAGCAAACCCTCAGTCAATAACAGACCAGTGTAGGCAGAGCTGTAGACTTGACTCTACCCTCACAGCCAATCACTGTCTTTTTATTATTTCAATGAGGGGAAAGGTGGCAGATGATAAGAGCACAGTTATTGGTTGTGGGGAAAAGTCATGACACCAGTTCAATTCACACTGATATCCCATTGGCTAGGCTGTGTACTTCTAATAAGGAATTTGGTTTGTGAAAAGAGGAGGCGTGGGTTGGTGGGGGGGGAGGGGGTAAAGTTATGTTTTAGGAAGTTGTAAAACCTTTTTTTATAGCAAAACAAAAGAGGTTGAATGTGGGGAAAAAACACAGTATGAATATGAGGCCACAACCGGTCAAATGCATTAAAGTTGTTTTGGTAGCTGTAGTGTACCTGGGTTGTCCTTTAACCTTTATTAATTTCAGTTTGACTTTTACTGTATATATCATTAGATTGGATATGCAGATTTCTTTCCCCATTTCCTTTTTTGTTTTGTATAGATCAATGACAACATTTCCTAATAAAATTCAAATTAAATCCATTTTAATTATAGGTTCTCACACAGTACAATTTGATAAAATCAAATGGGAAGTGAACACTGTACCAATCGGTGCAGATTCTCTCAAACTTATTTTCCATTTAAACTATACTAGTAATAAACAAATACCACTTAAGATCAGCATAACCCACATGTTTGTCCTAATGTGCCCCCTAATATAATTGTCCTGCTTTGCATTGAATGCTAGGCACCGCATTTCCATAGTATTATTATTAACACATTCTGTAGTGCTGTACAATAGGTGAACCAGATGAATTAGAAGCACAGAAACAGAGGGTGATGAGAGCCATGCTCAAACAAGCTTACATTTTAGAGGGAGTGGGGTAAAGTGGCTCAAGAGGTAAGGGTTGAATGTATTTCAGGTTTGGGAAAAGTAGGTTACTATATAGCTTACAGTGAAGGGTTCATTTATTGGATGACAGAGTTGCAGGGGAGGAAGCAAGGTGTGGGGAGGGAAAGCTAGTAACAGTTTAATTCATATGCTTTCCTAAAGAAGTGGGTTTTAATGATGTTTTGAAGGAACTGAGACTGGGTACGAGTCTAACGGAGCAGGAAAGGTAAATAGAAATGGCGCAGTCTTAGAGAAGTCTTGGAGGCGGGTGTCAGAGATCCGAGTATGAACTGAGAATAGACACAGATCTTCGGAAGAGCGTAGGGGCCTGGACGGGACACACTTATGCATCAGTGAATATAGCTAGGAGCAGCTTTATGTAGATATTTGTAAGCAAGCACCTGCATTTTAAATTGAGCCTTAAATCTTATGGCAAGCCAATGTAAAGACTGACAGAGGGGGAAGGCATGAGAGGTGCAGGCAGACAGGAAGACGACCCTTACCGCATTCATTATAGACTGTAACTGGGGAAGCTGGGAACACGTAAGACCACTGAGAAGTGGATTGCAGTAATCAAGGCGAGAGACGGCAGTTATATGGACTTGTTGCAGGATTTGGCGATTGACTGGACATGAGGGGTGACAAAGAGTTTGGAGTCAAAGAGAACACCTAAACAGTGAGCCTGTGAGGTAGTACTGATTGTAGTTCTGTTGAGTTGAAGGAGACAGACACAAGAGTCTGAGGGAGAAAGACGAGAAGCGCTGTTTTAGATAGTTCAAATTTAAGAACACGAGCAGCCATCCAGTCAGGGGTCAAGTCCTGGGTAAAAAAGTGCAGGAACTCACCCAAGATCCACTCCCCGCCCCCTCCCCCCCCCCCCCAAAGAAAATGATACGCTTGTATGAAGTGGCTGAGTAAGGGCACGGGGCTGAGGAGGGGGACAGGAGCTGAGGAAGAGGGACAGGAGCTTAGGAGGGGGGGGGGGGCATGGGCTGTGGAAGGGGACATGGGCTGAGGTAAGGGATAGGGGCTGAGGAAAGGGACAGGAAGGAAAGGGACAGGAACTGAGAGGCTGAGGAAAGGGATAGGAACTGAGGGGCTGAGGAGGGGGACAGGAGCTGACGAAGGGGGCATGGGCTGAGGAGGGGGGACAGGGGCTGAGGAGGGGGGACAGGGGCTGAGGAAAGGGACAGGGGCTGAGGAAAGGGACAGGGACTGAAGAGGAGGGCAAGGACTGAGGAGGGAGGCAGGGACTTAGGAGGGAGACAGGGACTGAGTAAGGGGACAGGGCTTGAGGAGGGGGGCAGGGACTGAGGAGGCAGACAGGCACTGAGTAAGGGGACAGGACTTGAGGAGGGGGGCAGGGACTGAGGAAAGGGACAGGGACTTGAGGAGGGAGACAGGGACTTGAGGAGGGAGACAGGGACTTGAGGAGGGAGACAGGGACTTGAGGAGGGAGACAGGGACTGAGGAGGGAGACAGGGACTGAGGAGGGAGACAGGGACTGAGGAGGGAGACAGGGCCTGAGTAAGGGGACAGGGCCTGTGTAAGGGGACAGGGCCTGAGTAAGGGGACAGGGCCTGAGTAAGGGGACATGGCTTGAGGAGGGAGACAGGGCCTGAGGAGGGGGGCAGGAACTGAGGAAGGGGAACAGGTCCTTAAATAGGGGGACAGGGGCAGGCCTGAGGAAGAGGGACAGGGCCTTAAATAGGGGGACAGGGACTCAGGAAAGGGCCAGGGACTGAGGAGGGGGACAGGGACTGAGTAAGGGGATAGGGCTTGAGGAGGGGGACAGGGACTGGGGAAAGGGACTAAGGAGGGGGCAGGAACTGAGGAGGGGGGGCAGGGCCTTAAATGGGGGACAGGAACTTAAATAGGGGGACAGGGACTGAGGAAAGGGATAAAAAAAAAAAAACTAAAGTGTCTTCCCCCCTCCCTGAGGCTTACCTTGGGCCAGGAGGGGTGGGACAGTGGAGTAAGCCGGCCTCTCCTGATGATGTCAGGAGGAGGGGGCGTGACTTCCTCTGCTCCCCAGCGGTCCTGTGAGAAGAGCAAAGAAAGTCACGCCCCCTCCTACTGACATCATCAGGAGAGGCTGGACGACTCCACTGACTGCAGGGGGAGAGGTGAGTTTAAAAATCCGAGTCCCCAGTCAGAGGCAGGGGATTCGGATTTGTCCTCCCCCCTGCTCTGGCAGCCGCTTGTGCCAGCCCTGGGTCCTGCAGGACTAGTAATGGGAACGGCGTTCCTGCTGTGGAAAAAGTGCAGGAACGCCGTTCCCACGCGTTCCTGCAGGACTCGAGCCCTGCATCCAGTTTGAAATAGCAGAGAGGCAGTAAGAGACACGAATAAAGATGGACGGCGAGAGATCAGGAGAGATAGATTTGCATGTCATGTGCATAGAAATGATATTGGCAGCCAAAAGAGCATATGATGCAAAACAAAATAATAATCATAAAAAAAAAAAAAAACTTCAACCAAATTTTTTTTGTGCATAAAGAACTACAAATAACTATGTTTGGAGTGTGTAGAAGTCTGAATGGTGACAATTTCTCTTTGCGTTTTTAAAACTTTTGTAATAATATGTAATTCAACAATTGGAGAGAGGAAAACTATTTGAAAGCCTCTGTGCTAAAAGGTTTGTATTGTGAGGTTTGTATTGCGAGCAGCTGTACCTGCAATTTTCTGCATTATTCTTCTAGCTGTTCTTTCTCAGATTGTTAATTATAATAGTAACGCTGTGCAGGCTAGGCTACGTCTCTAAGAGTTATTTAAATTAGGGATTAAGTTGGCTTTTTGTTTTCCTCTCCTGCATAATTCTGACCTGCAACTGAATTCATCGTGTCACAACCAGTTGCCATGGAAACATCTGTGTTATTACCGATTCAAAGCAGATATGGGATCGCAGCAGGTGGTAGTGTTACCGAGCCAGGCAAAAAGGTTTCGCTTTTCAAAAGAGAAAACTCTGAGCTGCGTTTGCATGTAGAGCTCTATCTCTCCGCCATGGCTAGGAGATTATTTCATCAACAAAAGACTTTTCTCCCTGGGGAACGCGAAGAATACAGATTAGAACCCATTTTGTGCGCGATGATTACAATAGTTTTATGTGAAAACAAAAAAAAAATATGTTCTGGTACAATGCTGGCAAGCAACACACATCCAGGGGCTCATGCACTAAGCAGTGAGTGGTCTTACTGACTTTAATGTTAATAGCATAAGTGGTTTCCAGATGTGGGTAACTCACGTTTTAGTAGATTTGTAGATTTGTTTCAGTACGAGGGTTAACCGGTTATATTAATGAACTCCGAGCTGTATTTAACGCGAATTGCGAACCAACAAAATAGCGCAATGGGCGACCATGTCTGTTGCGGTTCATGATTCTGGGTTCCACCTGAGGCACCAAAAAAAAGAGATAATTGATGGGAAAAAAGATGATTGATTATTAGGGGACAGTCGCTAAATGTTGATTTTGGCAATCTTTCTTTTATTGAGTCATACGAGATGGGGTACAGAAGAGAGAAAGGGAAATGTGCGATCAGTATACAATATAGGGTTCAATAACATTGTTGGTTAACATTTCTGAATCATGTGTGCCTCTTTTTTATTTTTATGTCGTTTAACGAAGCTTTTTATAAACAGGCTTATAGTATTCATGCTTGATTCTGGGTTAAGCAGTAGCTATGTCAGTAAAACAGGCAACATAAAACATAAGAGACCGTAATGAATACTGACATTAAGGTTAAATAATATTAGAGAAGCAGAGTAACATATGTTTAGCGCTAAAGAGTAAGGTGTTGCTATTGCAGAATATGCTAGTGATAGGTGTAATGGTAGTTGCTTCCAGACTGCATGGTTATCGTTAAGCTAGTGCTGGTGATTATTCGATATATTCAAAATCTGTTGCTTGCTAGCAAGATGGTCAGCCTTGGTGCAGGCATAAATTAAATGCACACATCGTGTTGAGCATAGTATGCTGCATCCATATCAAGTGACGCCAAGTCCAGGTGGAGTGGTTTAACCGATCCCCATCAGCCATAGGTTTGGTGCCTGGAGTAGTAGACGGTGGGGGTCCCCCCATTCGGTGCTCTTCCAGTTCCCAGCCGGGATGGATCCCAAGTGTGTGGTGACAAAAGTCCCCAGACTTGTGTTTAGCCTGTCTTGGGCTTGTTGTCTCTGGCGAGGGTTGTGAAGCTGGCGGTAGCTGGAATCCCCTGTCGGTGCAAATTGTTGAGGTGTCGGAGATCCCTCCTCGCCCCATCACTTTTAAGCAGAGGCACTGGGCTGGGTTGTGTCTGGGAGTTTGAGGGCCTCGGTCGTGGTGTCTTCGCCCAGGAGGGTTGGTGATCACCGTGAGGGAAGGGGGGTTTTGAGCGGGCAGACCTGGGGTTTGTAGCCTTTTAGTTGGGCCTGTTGCTGGCTCACTGAGGCTTGTGTCGAGTCTACCGCCTTCTCCTCCCAGCCTTCAAGGTTGTAGTGTTGCCCCTCCTGGAGCCGTGGGTCGTGGCTTGGTGACCCGTGGGGATGTTGCCGATGGTGTTGCTGTTGGAGCGCTCCTGCATGCCGAAAGCTTTGCCCAGAAGTCGGCTAGCAGGCGGTCCAGCCGTTCCAAGAGTGGTGGCAATAAGGAACTGTGTTTTGGCAGGCACGTGGCATCCACCATGTTGTGTAGCGCTGGACTGGCAGTGGAGGTGAGTCAAGAGTGTTACCGTACACCTGAGGCGTGAGCCGTGTGCTGGGATATCCCTCTCCGGCAGGGGGGGGGGGGAGAGTGTGTCAGGGAGACCGCCAAGTAGTTTGACAGCAGTTAGCAGAGGGATCGGCCACTTCCCCCGCGCCGTCTGAGTAGGCCACTTGTAGGCCTCAGGTCAATCTCTGGTATGTCGTCTCCGTGGTCTGCTGCCTATGTGGTAAGCCCTCGCCTTATGGGCTGAAAGGCAGGCAGTTTTAGGGCTTTATGTCGCTATTCTAGCTTAATTCAGGCGTTTTTGTGAGGAGCTCCTCTGACATGCGACCGTTCGGCTTGGCTGCTTGGCTCCGCCCCCTAAACATTGATTTTATTCACAGATCAAGTGGTGTGTGCAATACAGGGAAAAAGGAGAAGCATTAAAAAAAATCTTTATATATTATATTATAGTAAATAAATATATTGTATATAATGATATAAATCTAGATTTGTATTTTTTTGTGTGTTTACTGCGCTGACTGTTTTTCCCTCTGTAGATTACTATTCTTACATGATGTGTGAACCAAATGGTGGGAGAATGCTCCCAATGATATCAGATATTATTGATATTTTGTAATCCACTGATAGGAGCATTTTTAAACTGTTATGGGTCTTGTGATTCAGTTTTTTTGGTGTTGAGAATCTACTGAAACGAAAAATGGATCAGCCGAGCGGAATTTTCTCACTGTGCACAAATCTACTGTTTAGTTAAATGAGCTATTTCATAAATACTCAATGTCTTGAACCACATAAGATTGGGGGCAGGCAGATGCAACAAAATAGGTGGTTTTATTAATATTTTAATCATAAGGGCAGATTTAGTGTAGATTCTAGATGAGAGAAGACCAGCATTTTCACATTTTTGAAGTCAGAAAGAGAAGATACATAATGGGGAAGTGCATATTATGGGAATATAATGCATTCAATGACTGCTGGAGACATCATTAAACACTCCATTGTTTTTCTTGTGGGGTATTATGATGTCCAGAATAACTTGATAGTAGAGATGCCACACTCACCAAATAACCCAGGTGCTCTGAAGCCAGGGCTAGCCAGGTCTCCCTTCCAAGATATGCAGAATAAAGAACTGTCCAGGCACTCTGGGTTAACAAAAATAGCAGCTTTATTGGGGCAAAAGCAGTAAAGTTTTGACCCTACCAGGTCTTTCTCAAGCTTAATAAAGACCCGGTAGGGACGAAAGATTGCTGCTTTTGCCCCAATAAAGCTGCGATTTATGCTATCCCCGAGTGCCTGTAATGTTCTTTATTCTGCATATCTCAGAAAAACTTGATTATTTTCCCACAGAATACAAGTTACTGTTATATCTCCTCTCTCTTGACCGGTGCATAGTCGCTATATGGGCAGGTGGAGATTCCCCAAAACCCCAACCTCACCCCCTGTTACCATTAAAACGCGGAAACTCAGAGGTATGGGTGAATATGTCCACAGCTTTATTGAAGACATCATACATATAATAATAACCTTTTAAAAAATATAAACTGAACATGTAAAGTCATTGCCCTGCCCCTCCACCGATACATACATACCCGTCTGTCATTAATAAAGGCAAAGACCCATATAGTAAACATTTCTACAACAGTGTAACAACACCTAAATATATACATAAATAAAGTGCAACATAATGCTTAACCGCCTCCTGGTAGGGGTATACCCGGATACTCCTACACCTCCACGGTTCTGAGCCACCGACGGGCTCGAATTCCACCAACATTATACCAACATTGTAACCAACCAATCATTTTTTTTAACTCTTCTTAATTTGACCATAGACCATATTTTTCCTTTTCCTTACCTTCACCAACCCCGTCATAAGGTCAGACCTTGACCCCCTTAAGATGTCTGAGCTCCGCCACCCCGAGGAAACAGGGCCCATACTAACCCCTCCTGCATCCCAGGTTGAAACGATCCCACCCCACATCAGAGAGGTGGACCCCGTCCCACCGGTAATACCCCGGCAAAATGGCTTCAAGGTCCCCATGCCGGATTACCACACCCCCCAACTTCCTCACAAAACTGGCCATCAACCTTACCCCTGGAGCACACTATCACAGATGGGTCACGCGCGTGCCTCCAGCGGAGTCGGGGAACCATCTCTGACCAAACTACCATAAGCCCTGGCATTAATGTCCTGAACCTGTTGATGTTTTGTTTCATCCATTTAACTAATTGCCTCTGGGGGACCAAACCCATTTCATTGCCCCCGCATGAAACACAAGAATATCAGATCGCCGGTTGCCATCCAGGAGACCCAGGACCACTCAGCAAACCACTTGCCACCCGTAACCCCGATAGCCAAACCATTTCAACACAATCTGGTCCTCCAAAAAGCCCAGCTGCTGACCTCTAAACCGAGCTGCAGCCCTCCTCTTGGCCCAGAAGATGTAGGAATGGCCCACGATCCAGACAACATGACCTACTGAAAAACAAGAGCAAAAATTAACTGCGGGTCCCCAAACCCCTACAGCACCGTCTACACCAAACGCCTTAATCACAAGTAGGACAGGAACAGCACTGACTCCCACCTACCGATCTTCTTAATAAGCTCGTCCACAAATCCCAATCTTGTGGCTTCCGTAGCAGCACCTATACGAAAAGAATGTGTTTCAAATTGGCCAGGCTGAAGCCGCAAGCTCTCCAGCCCCAACCTGAAGACCCTGAGGAACTGAAAGCGCAAAAGCGCTGACCCGTCGGCGTGAACCAGGAAGGAACCAGCACCTCACGGCCAACACTCCAGCTAGTGGGAAACCTGGAAGACGGGGCATAAGACCGACCCCATGGAACATGACATCCACGCCCTTCCCCAGTTTTAGACCGAGCTAGGTGAACAACCACCCTATCTGGTGAACATCCCCTATTTGAACACTCCCATGGCCCCACAGATTAGTGCTCACCAACTCCCCGATGCGAAAAGCGCCGAAAAAGGCCAGTATATATGCCGCCCTAAACAAACACACCTCGTAGTCATTGAAACAGATCCAGGGAAGAAAACCCCTTAAGCGCTTGCCGAACGATAAACTGTTTGGTATGGTCCTTCCGCATGCACGACTAGGCTGAATCCACCAACCCAGACTGGTGAGCAGATTAATTATGGCGAAATCAAGATGGCCACCCTATATATCCTAGGCCTGCCCATATCCTAAACAGCCAATCCTAGCCATCCCCAACTAAGCCCACCTCCTAGCCCTGTCAAGACCTCCATTACACTTAGCTACGCTTGCTACCATGGGGTACAATCTCTCTGTATATATATATATATATATATATATATATATATATATAAAGGCACACTCCAGATTATATAACCATTTCATGTCATACAATTAGTTACAGTGCATGTAGTTTATATTCCTTTTTAAACCATTTTTGAACAGTTTAACACAGAATAAAGGCTCCGCTGGAGGAATGGCTAAGGCCGGGATTACATACTTCCTTCTAGCCATACAAATTCATCCCAAAAATGGACTGCTGCGATAGGCTGAATACTGTCAGCTGACACTCTCAACCAATCACTGCCACTCATTGCTGTTCAGGTTAATGTTTCCTCATTAGTCGGAGCTCTCGTTTAATGCAATGGAAGGATAAAGTCAGGGGTTATCAGGTACTATAACCACTTTAATGAGATGAAGCACATAGAGTGTTTACAATGTCCTTTTAAAGGAAACTCTACACGCAAACGTGCATATTTTTAATGCATTAGATTAATTTGTTAGTCAAAGTTGCACACGTATTTCCCAGGCCTTAAAAACTTACATTTTATTGGCTGCAGAACTGGCCTGTGTGTCTCTTTTTGCTTTCTTTATGTTTTTTGTTTCTCTAATGTTTACACCTACAAAGATTAAAAAAAAAAAAAACAGAACTTATTTATGGTTTTATATTTCTCAGGGAATTAGAGAGTTAAACTGCCTGAGAGTTGGGCAGCCACGGGCAGCCTATTCCAGTAATCTGAGGTTAGCATGCTGTGTATGATGTGTGTACTGACACCAGATACAAAAGTTGCACAAAACTGACAATGTCAGCCAGGAAGAGACTATTCCAACAGGCTGATTGACAGCCCAGGGAGTCAGCCCCTCAGAAAGTATTTATTTCTATAAACAAGAAGGCTATAGTGATAGGGTCTTTGCACCATAACCAGTTTATACATTTGCTGGTATATACATCATGCATATTAGGTTAAGTGAGTTATCTCACCTTCAAACTTTAATAGGCATGTATTCTGCGTTTTTTTCAGTTGGTTGTTCTTTAAAAAACAGTCATGTATACATTTTACGTTGCTAAACCAATATTTGTTCCCTTTACTTTCAGTTATTCTTACATTTAAATACAAATAATTCTAGATTCCGTGCTATAGATCAGATCAAGATTGAGTGAGGTCAATAGGTGTGCCTTGATGTAAACAGTATGTGACGGAACTGAAAGTGTGTCATTTCTTTATCAAGTATCTGTATTCCTGTTCTCCTGGTGTACAAATGATAAACTAGTGGGAGATTACAGTTTGATAGAGTATCTTTAAAGATCATATTATTATGATGGAATGCAGTTATTTATTAGACATGTGCAATTCGTTTCGTTTCGAATGTCAATTCAGACGAATTTCGGGCAATTCGGACATTCGGATGCTTCCGAAGTGTCGAAGTTCCGAAGTGCCGAAGTTCCGAAGTTGCAGAAGTTCCGAAGTTCCGAAGCACAGAATTGCCAAAGTACTAATATACCTACCTAGTGGAAGAATGAAGAATTTTACACTGTATACCAGTTTAAATAAAAAGATGTATACAAACATAGCCAGGATTCAGCTGTAAGCATTTGCAACACTTACAATAATCAAGTAACACACATTCATATAAAATGTAAATCCAGTCAATGGATGGGAATGAATAAGTAGATAGATAACTCCCTAATTCCCACATTATTAGGGAGCTATCTACCAAAAGGCTGAAAGACTTAAATTGGTCTTTCAGACAAATTTACTAATACTAAGTAAAGATTACACAGTATTAGTAAATTCTGCCCCTACTCGCTATGCCGCGAGTAGGGGCATGTCTAGTAAACAGTGAGCAGCCTGTGGCTCATAACTCTGATTGGTTACTTTCAATCAACCAATCAGAGTGTTGTTATGCGTCAAATTACACTGCGCGGGAAAATTCCACGCTGTGCAAAATGACACAGATCACTCTGATTGGTTGGATTTCAAGCTAACCAATCAGAGTGCTGTGACAGGTAAATGTAGAGACTTACCTGTAGAGACTTACCTGCTTAAACCAACCAACCAGAGTGCTCTAAGCCTAATTGCAGGGCGGGCAAGGCTTTATAAGCCTTCCCACGCCCTGCGGAACTCAGTCTGCGCGGTGCCCTCCATGGGTAAAGATGGATAATTTTTTCAGCGCCGTTTTTTTTTTCCCCGTCTGATTTGCGCTCAGGTTTTTTTTTTCAAAGTGCAACGGTTATTATGTTTTTTATTTGGTCTTTTTTGGAGCTGAAAAAATTAGATTTTAGAAAAAAAGAAGACATCAAATGGTAAGTTTTAATTTATTTATTTACAGGTACTTAGTTATTGGTCCCCCCTCACTATTTGTAGGGTGAGGGGGGTAAGTAGGGGTTAATTAATTTTGGTATAGCGAGTAGGGGCAGCATTTACTAATACTAAGTAATTTTTACTTAGTATTAGTAAATTTGGCTGAAAGACAAAAGGTCTTGCCGCACATGCGCATTCAGCGCTGACGTCAGAAGAGGGAGGAGAGTTCCTCAGCACCGAGGGAAGTTTAACCCCTTCCTCTCCCTTCAGCCCGGCGGGAGTGGGACCCTGAGGGTGGGGGGGACCTATTAACACTATAGTGCTCCTTTAATGAAGCAGTTTTAGTGTATAGACCAGCGGTTCCCAAACTGTATGATTATACCACAGGGAAAAACTTCTGTTGAACAGGGACCCGGTCAGGTGCCGTGGTCCTTTAAGACCGCATCCGGGCCCCTGTAATGTAGGCCGGCTGGGAGGAAGTGACAGCCTGTCACTTCCTCCCAGCTTCATGCAGGGAGACAGCGCAGGAGGGAGAGGAGGAAGCCTCAGCAAGAGGGGAGAGGAGCACTCCCCTCACTCACATCAGCCAGCAGAACCAGGACTCCAAGCCACCCTTCCTGGACATATAAGGAGATATAAAAAAAATCACATGTGGCAGGGCCTGACAAGCATGGCGGATGGCAGCACTATGCAGGAGCTCCCTAACAAACTACCTTCCCGAGCGTCTTACCGGGACTCCTGCCGCCCACAAACAGCACCAAACAGGGACTTAATCAGCGAGAAAGACGGGTGGAGGATTCCGATATCGAAAACCGGAATGCTGCCAATCAAGACGAGACAACGAGGATGTGGCCTGGTGATGGCTCCGGGCCCTGCCTGAACCCCTGCCTGAACCCTCAGCAGGAATACAAAGAGTCCCGTTCCCCCCCCATTGGACCGGGGGGGATATCCCGGTCCACAAACCCTGGCCGCACAGACCAGCAAGGAAAGCATGCAATACAGACACAAGACACGGCGGGGCAACTGACCCACAAGGTACAGTCAAAATGGCTGCCCAGCCTAGAGCTACTAAACGGAGAAACCGCTCTAAAACACACATATCCCCTGTGGAAGTGTTTGACCAGCTATGTGCAGGCCTCAGGAGAGCCCTGCAAAGCCAAGGGGCAACCCACCGACAAGCTGACGTAACAGTGGCCTCGTGGATAAGACTAGCGGTGAGACGCAAATATTATGAGCGGGTACCCCGAGCATCTAAGATGGCCGTCAGGCAAATCAGATACCAGAGGGCCCTGAGAAACACACGCTCCCACACGCACACAAGCAACACAGGGACCCTAAAGCAAGCGATGCACACGAAAAAAGCGTCTGACATTGATCAGCGCAGCACCAAGCACCTCTCCCCGACCAATGCTGCAACACAAGCGGCTAAGAGGCTGCACATCATGAAGAGACTTACTGGAGCTGACCCCAGCAAAAGAAACACTGAGCCCTGCGGCCATGATGAGCCTGCAACACTCCGCAGCCACGTTACAGCACCCAGCCCATGGGGGTCCAGCGAGACGAGGCCCAAAAAGGCGGCAACACCAAACCAAACCGAACCAACAAAGATACACAATCACGGAAGGGGTAACCTCCCGAGCACAGGCAGCGCCTGAGAACAAGATACGCCTGGACACCTAACCGGGACTGTGCAATGCCTCCGGCAGGAGTTGGCTGAACGGGACACTTATCACTGCAGATGAGATAATTGTTAATACCTCATACTGCTCCCACCAGTGACTGGTGACTATGGCCTATTGTTTCTATATGCTTTTTCAGCGAATCTTATTCCAGCGTGTTAAATGTATATTTATCACATAAAGACCAGATATTGTTATATTGCAAAACAGAATACCACACTACAACTACTCTAGCGAGGTTATTTTAGCTAAGTTAATCGTGGTTAACCCCACCCCATGATAAGGTTTTTACTGTTTAACCCGTAATGTCACTGCTTTAGCACTGTCTTAAAATTATTGTCTCGCTGCGGCTCCAGCCCAAGAGCAGCCTGCTCAGACCCACTAAGCGCTAGACAAATGTATAAGATACAGTCTGTAATATCTAATAGACAGGACTTCCAACTACTGAACTCACAATGTTATTGTTTAGCAATCTATATAGGACGACTGCCCTTCATGTGCGCCTAGCATGTTTAACACCGACACAGTCTGGTATTATATTTTGACCTATATGTATGTTACTTAACCTAGCAAGTCTCCTAGCCAACTCACCTACATACAACTGTACCATGATTTTCAGATTGATTAACCTACCTAGGCAGTACAACACTCTGTTTAGCTTATGTTCGT
Source organism: Pelobates fuscus (assembly GCF_036172605.1). Classification (NCBI taxonomy): domain Eukaryota; kingdom Metazoa; phylum Chordata; class Amphibia; order Anura; family Pelobatidae; genus Pelobates; species Pelobates fuscus. Next base: position 25,798,959 of record NC_086317.1, read on the forward strand.
ACCATAAAAATTGTGCATGCCGCAGGAGAGGGAGAGGGAAGGAGAGAGGGAAAAAAGATAACCATTCTTCGACCCCCTCAGGAACGCAAAGTTATGTAGTTAACATGATTGTAAACGTGACCTAACTCCTCATAAGCTTGTCTAGCTTAGCATGTCTAAACCAACTCATCGATGTTATATAGTTGGTTATTTCAATCTATTTCTTATTTATTTTGCTATAATTTACTTTCAGTCTAGACAGTACATCCTATGGTAAATATGCAACAGATGCGCAATCTAGACATATATTTCCAGCTCTTAAGATAATCTTCCACTGTTTAAAAAAAAAAAAGAAAATGTGCACTGTACATAAAGCCACAGTGTTGTTCACTATTGTTTATTGATAAGATTGCACCAGCTATTATGGCTACGCAAATCTGTTTGTCAATCCATGCACGACATAAATAAAGAATAAAAAAAAAAAAAGTTGTATCCTAAAATGGAATGACAAATGCTTTGTGCTACATCTTTCCACAATGTTTCCCATGGAGGCCTACGAGCCTCATTTTCTTATTGCCTTCTCTACATTAAAAGATTTGCAAAAAAAAAAAAAAATCACATGTGTGTGTGTCAGGGTGTGCATCTGTGTGTGTGTATATATGTCAGTGGGCTTCTGTGTGTATGTGTGTGTGTCTGTGTGTGCGCACACATCAGTGTGTCAGGGTGTGTATCTGTGTCATGGTGTGTGCATGTGTCAGTGTTTGTGTGTGTGAGGCTGCATGTGTCTGTGTGTCAGAGTGTTTGTGTGTGTGTATATCGGTGTACGTGTGTGTTAAGGTGTGTGTATGTGTCAGTGTGTGTATCTGTAGGTGTGTATCTATGTGTGTGTATGTGTTTGTATCTATATGTATTGAGTGAATGTGTCATGTGTGTATATATATATATATATATGCAAGTGTGTGTTATTGTGCATTTCTATCTGTGTAGGTATGTATGTATGTAGTAGTGTATGTGCCTACTTTCAGGCAGTCAATCACCAGTACAACATACCAACACATTCCTGCAATTTAACACAAATATTACATATAAACACACCCCTGTATTAAAATACTAAAACTATATACAAGCACCTCTTCCAACACCAACACTATACATTACACTATAGCGTCAGTAAATGCTGCAGCGCTATACGACCTAGACATTTCAACTTGGGGCGCCTTGGAAAAATATATAAATATTAAGGGTGCCTTGAACCCATGACCATGCCTCTGAAGTCACACTGCTTAATTCTCTGCCATTTAGGAATTACAATACTTTTGTTTTTGTTTATGCTGCACTAACCACACCTCCTCTGGCAGTGACTGACACAGCCTGCGTGAAAACAAAAAAATGGTTTCATTTTCATTTAGATGCTTGTTTTAAAAGTTTTTATCTCCTGCTCTGTAAATTGAATTTTAATCACACACAAGGCTCCTGCGGAGTCTAGAAAGCTATTAACAGAGCAAGAGATATGAAATTCTAAATTAAACATAATGTGCAATAAAGGAAGTGTAAACATAAGATGGCTCTTTACAGGAAGAGTTTAGGAGGTATGTCTAGGGCAGCATAAACAAAGGGATTTAACTCCTAAATGGCAGATAAGTGAGCAGTGAGACTGCAGGGGCATGTTCTATACACCAAAACTGCTTCATTAAGCTAAAGTTGTTTTGGTGCCTATAATGTCCCTTTAACCCCTTAAGGACACATGACGTGTCTGACACGTCATGATTCCCTTTTATTCCAGAAGTTTGGTCCTTAAGGGGTTAAGGCCAAAATTGAAAAGCCAGCTATGCTTTCAGTTCAGCTACTTTAACCTTATATTTAAAATTCACCTGGAATTCACTTGAAATTCTCACTGTAGTAAAAAACCCTGTCAGTGTGATTTACTGACACACTATTTATCTGTTTATATTCAGTACTTTACTTTTTTAATTAACTGCTGAAATGCTTTCTAACAGGGTTATTTACTAAAGAGAGAATTCAAAGTAAATTCAAAGAGAATTTCAATTTAAGGCCAAAGTAGCCGAGCTGAAAATATAATTTTTCCAATATTGCTATTTTGGTCTAAATTTAGAGATTCAATTTGAATTCACTGAATTCCTGGCAATACTTACTAGAATAACCCTGCAAGTCTTGGGACATACAGATACTAGTTCTCGTACATGTCCCCCTGATTGTGCATCCTCAGAATTAAATTCTAACCGTGCCTGCAGTGATGGGAATATGCTATTTAGTCTCGAAGACACAGGGTTTATTCACTACACATCAAATGGTAGTGAATTGAAACCAAACTGTATCATCCAGGCCAAAGCAGCCAATCAGTGTCTATAGGGGAATTGTTTCCTTCATCATATATTTTTTAGCCAAAATTTTAGTTTTTTTTTTTTTTTTAAATTGTACTACAACTCTTTTTGTGAAATAGCCAAACTTCAATATTTGTTTTATAATAAGAATTGGAGTCTACCAAACTAGTTATTGTGATCTATTTTTTTTTCAGTCCTTTCTTTAAAGGAACACTCCATTTTCCAAATAAAGAAAAAAAAAACACTGTTTAGTAGATAAACCCCCAATGAAAATATATACGCATTTAATTATGCATGTTTTCATTGCGGGTTTATCTAAAAAAAAAAGCTTGCAATGGCTGCAGGTCTATTGTCTGTAGCCTTTGCAAGCCCTCACGTTCTAACCCAGCCCAGACAATCCGTGGCTGTCCAATCACAGACTTCTCAATGCCGCTCAATGAGAAGTAATTGCAAGGCAGGAGCTCTGGGCAATAGCTGCCTCTTGAGTTTAGCTCCGCTGAACTAACCAAACCAGGAAGTAACATAACCTGTTGTCTGCTTGAAAACTAAGGGGGTGTAACAAGGTTAATTTATAAAAGTACCCTTTAATCACCACAATTCCATATTTAGTTAATAAGTGCCACGATAAATGTTATTAAAAACCAAGTTTAAATTTGAAGAAAATAAACCAGTTTAAACAATTGTCCTGTGATCCTATCTTCTGCTTGCTTTTATTCCAGGTGACACATCGGAAACAATGGATTATGCTGGCGTTCCCCTCATTTCTAATCGCGTGTGCAACACAAAATATATCTACGGGGGTGTTATAACGCCATCCATGGTGTGTGCAGGCTTTCTAGAAGGAGGGGTAGACACCTGTCAGGTAGGAAATCAAGAGGAAATTAAATATTAATTGCATCCTAAGTAATCATGGGCTGAAATAAAGTCACCCATTAAATAATAACTAAACCCTTCCCGTTGATCAAATACTAATAAAATAATAGGGCTTGGTGCCCTTAATGTGAATCATTAGAAAAAGGTTAACTGTTCTTGTGCCAGTATTCCCTTGCATGTACCTCTGTAACTGCACTGCATTGTGGAAACATGTATTTCCTGATATATGAACACAATATACACTGACCAGCCACAACATTAAAACCACTGACAGGTGAAGTGAATCACATTGATTATATTGTTATAGTGGCACTTGTCACAGCGGTGGGATATACCAGACAGCACGTGAACAGTTAGTTCTTGAATTGCATGTGCTGGAAGTAGTAAAAATGGGCACGCAAAAAGATCTGAGTGACTTTGGCTAAATAGGTTCAGAGCATCAAAAACATGGCAAGTCTTGTGTGGTGTTTCCTCTATGCTGTGGTTACGACCTACTAAAAGTGGTGCAAGGAAAGACAAACTGTGAAACAGCATCTGGGTCATGGGCACCCGAGGCTCATTGATGCATGTGAGGAGCGAAGGCTAGCCCATTTGGTCTGATCACACAGAAGAACTAATGCAGCTCAAATTGCTGATAAACGTAATGCTGGCAATGATAGAAAGGTGTCAGAACACACAGTAAATCACAGTGTGCTGCGTAGCCACAGACTGGTCAGAGTGCCCTTAATTACCCCCTGTTTACCGTCAAAAAAGTGTTTTTAATGTTGATGTGAGCATCAGAACTAGACCATGGTGTAACAAACTCCATTCCCTGATGTTCGGTGGTCCGTATCCCCTTGTTCGTCCTCCAAATGGTTGGTGTGTGGTCCCCCCTTTTATAGCCCTTTGAATGCCGACCTCCCCTGGCTGTTAACCACAATTTGGTGATTAACTTGAGTGCTTTCCCTGTGTGGCCATTTTGTCTCCCAAACGCAGGCAGCGGTACCTGGTGGTCGAACGCCTGGAACAGTTTTTGGCCTTGGGTCTCTGCGAACCCGGGCAAAGATGGTACCGCTGGTTGCCTACTTCCCAACCAACTAGGCAAATGAAATATAGGATCTACCGAACAGGGGGAGCATTTGCTCCCTAACAGCCAGGGGGAGCATTCATCGGTGTTCTTGTGAGAACCCCTGAAAGATGACCGGTCATTGTCTTGTTTTCCATTAAACTATTTTGGGGCATCACTTCTTGGCCAACCGGTCCAAACTTTATTCAAATGGCGTTTCCGAACAACCAAAGGGATCTGAGCGCTATTTTGACAAAGTGAACGCTCAGATCTCAGCTATTCGGTGATAGGACTTTCAAGGGGGTTCCTATGTTTTTAAAATGTATTTTTAGGATAAATTGCAATATTGTATATGTTTCCTGTATCTGAGAGATAATTCATTTATAGCTTTCTCACTCAATTATCTCTCAGAAACACAGCATCCTGGGAGAAAAACACGTGAATGTTTGGTGTGGAGCCCACACGGTAGGGGTCAGTGCATAAAAGCCGTGTGTGGCCAAAATAAAATGAGTTGTACTCCCAGAACTGTGTGTCGTCCAGTTGGCTATTTTTTGCTATTCACTTGGCTATTTCTTGTTCCTGCGTTCCTGAATTCCTGATCATAGCAGAGGGAGAGTCCTGGTCAGGACTATTGCTCTGCTACACCTGGAGCAAAGGAAGAGGGTTGCTTGGTCGGATGAATCATGTTTTTTTTTTAGATCAGTTGGATGGCCGGCTGCATGTGCATCGTTTACCTGGGGAAGAGATCGCAGCAGGATGCACTTTGGCAGTGCTATACTCTAGGCAATGTTCTGCGGGGAAACTTTGGGTCCTGACATTCAGGTGGATGTTACTTTGACAGCGTCCTCTTTCAGCAGGATAATGCACCCTGCCACAAAGCAAAAAAGGTTCAGGAATGGTTGAGGAACCCAAAGAGTTCAAGGTGTTACTTCAGCCTCCAAATTCCCCAGATCTCAGTCTCATTAAGCATCTGTGAGATGTGCTGGAACAACAAATTTGGGTCAAAAATGGACTTTAAAAAAAACTGCTACTAATATCTTGGTGCAGGACACCACAGGACACATTCAGAGGTCTTGATGCATAAGAGCTGTCTTGGCAGCATGAGGGAGGACTTACATGATATTAGGCAGGGGGTTTTAATGTTGTGGCTGATCAGTGTAAACACTTTTTTTTCCAAACACATTGAAGAAAGCTAAGAAATGGATCATAGGGTTATTTTGCAATACACAAATAAAATATTTAAGTTCATAGATGGCCTAGTAGGGGGAAATAAATCCTACAATTGAACACACAACAGAAAACATACACTGGTAGTTTTGCAGTTGTGAAACAGGCAAAACAAAAAGACTCAAGACCATTAAATTCAACCTCACATGAATATTACTGCTGATGATCCAAAAACGAGGCTGAAAACCCCAGTTTGAAGTAATTTTCCACAAATTAGGAGTGAGGAGAGGTCACTCCTTGTATTAAGAGTTTTTTTCATCCCACATATTAACTATTAAATCTTTGAATATTCAGTTTTTTTTCCAAAAAAACATACAACATTTGAAAATCCGTACAAATCTATTAAAACAACTTCTTAAGGCAGAGACACCCACAAATTTGCTGTTCTTACAGTAAAGAACCCTTACCTGGTTAGACTTGTAGGCTAGTCTAAATGGCTAACCTTTTGACCTTTGTACAGTTCTAGTTAGGAACAGGTTAACAGAGGACTGTTTGTACTGACTCTATTTATGTTTGTATAATGTTATAATATCCCTCGGAGCTGTCTTTTTTCTAAAGTAAACAAGTTCATGTTTCCAATCCATTTTTCGTGTATTAAATTTTCCATTCTCCTTATTAATTTTGTAGGCTGCCCCTGACGCTCTATTTATTTCCATAAAATCCTTCTATAAAACAAAATTACACTGCATATGCAAGGTGGGATTGTACAATTGATTTATATAACAAGGCACATGTATATTTTGCAACATGAATGAATGCCCCTTTTTATGCATTTGAATACCTTACTTGTCTTAGCCAACCAGTCAGACAGAATTGGTAATTTGCCACCATTGCCATAGATAGAATTGGCAGCACAACTGCTAAGAAATGCATTTTTGCTAGTGTGACCCCCCCAATTCCCTCTCATAGATAGAATTTGGCACATCCTCCTATGCCTTCATCAAGATTACCTTTAATTAAATTTAGAGGACAGTTTCTGCGGACATTGTTAAGTTTCTAAAGATCACCCTGCTTCATCTGTATATTAAATCACATCATTCAAAACCACCCAAGACTTACATTTGACACTTGATGACATCAGAAATGTCACTGCTGTGCGTTCCTTTTCCGTAATCATAGACTCCCGTTTCTAAATGTAATGTATAAAAAAATATTCTTATTGTCTCAATAGGGGGACAGTGGGGGACCTCTAGCATGTGAAGACCGGAAGGTGTGGAAACTAATGGGGACCACCAGCTGGGGTATTGGCTGTGCAATGAGATATAAACCAGGGGTTTACACTCGAATCAGCTCGTTTTTGGATTGGATTCACATACAAATGGAGGTACGTATGTTTTACAAGACAAAAATACAGGTTAGTGGCAAATTCAACCTGTATTGACAAAGGCTTAGTATAAGAAAAAACATAGCCTAAAACTGAAGTAGTAGTAAGCAATATCCATCACAAGATTTTACCATGCCCTTGGTAACACTGGTGGCATGGGTGCATTGACAAACTGACAATTGTCCACAAAACAGGGAATTATGGAACACTAACAAGGGAAGTGCTATTTTGAGGCCGAATTAGCCAAAGTGGGAGATTTCCAACTATACGAGTTGGAAAGGTGAAAAGGTGAGCAAGTCACTTTTAAATTCTCAACAATTCAATGTTTAGTGAATAAACCCCCATGGCCAGTCTTATGCCCCAAAGACCCCTTCAATTCTCAGTTTAGTGAGTAAAGTGAGAATTGTTGAAAAATGTAAATTAATTCAAAGTGAATTTAAACTTTTAGCCCCAAAAAAGACAAACTTTGAATTCATTTTTTTCAGTCAATTCTCACTTTTGTAAATAACTATGTAACCCTGCTAGATCTCACATCCAGTGCTGCCCCTCTAATACACGGCATTATTTAGCTCTGGTTACTAGAGTGCCCTCTTCACTGTTTAAGACTGTATGAAAAATGGCTGTTAAGTAGGCTAACTTTGGATAACTGTGTGTTTGGTCTGCTGCAGCGATGTTTGGTAGGTTATTAGGTAAAAGTGAAACTGATATAATGAAACATGTAAAAACAACAACAAAAAAATTACTTCCGCACTAACCCAAATCCCTATGCACTTCCAAATAACAGGAGATTTTTAGTATCACTCCAATGGCCATTAAAGTGTAACGGCTACACTTACAATTCCCCTTGCTTCTTTAAGCTGGAAGGATAAGAGGTATAACCTTGACATGGCAGGTGAGCTTACACTTTAATGGCCATTGGAGTTATACAAAAAAAAAATCTCCTGTTATTTAAATGTGCATAGGGATTTAGGATAGTGTGTACGTAACTTTGTTTTTTTGTTTTTTTTATTGTGTGTATTGCATTAGTGGGATTTTGAGTGTTTGTGTTTAACGTGTAATAGAGCTTCACTGTCCTTTGCCTGGGTATACAATTCTTATCTCCCATTAACTTGTCAACAAATCTTACATGAATTTTATTAATATTAGGATTTATATAGTGCCAGCATATTCTGCAGCAATTGCACAATTATACACTTTACGCTTCACAATTATAGAATGGGAACAATTTCAAGCTAGCCAGTTTTACAAATAAAGTAGCAATGTACAAACACAATGTAGCAGTTGGATTGACACCATACAAAGCCTATGTGATATATCCAGCATCCAATTAGACAGTCAAAACTTACCTCTCCAGTCTTTCGGAATGCTGAGCATAATCTATAAAGTATTATTATAACACAGAGTGTGAAAATCCCTCTAGATTACAGTACTGCATAATATCGCATGTACCCACGGTACAAAATCTATCAAACGTATTCAATAAACTGGCTGAAGTAGAAATATTCACCAGAGCAAAAAAATGTTGGGGCCATTGCCTTGAATATTTTTTCACAGTTTGAAGTTTAGTGCAGTGGTTCTTAACCTTCATAGACTGGAACCCAAATTATGGATATTGTATTGCTATTTTAGTGAGTAATTCTTCAACTATTACACACACACACACACACACACACATATATATATATATATAATATATAACAAATGTGATTAGATTCCTCTGATTGTCAGAGGGGTTAAATAGGAGAATGTGCTGTTCATTATAGGCAATTGACTTCAGATCTAATGAAATTGATATACACTGACAATTACAATTATTTACATACTGCAACATATTCCGCAGAGCTGTACAAGAGGAAATAAGACATACATTAATTTCTAGTAAAACATATAGGACCTACGTGAACAGTAGGTGAAGAGGGCTGTGCCCCAACAAGCTCACAATCTGAAGATATACTTTTTCAAACAGTTTGGAGCACAGGGACTAAGTTTTATACTCCAAGACAGAGGATTTCAAATAAACCCCAAGGTTTCTTAAATGTCGAAATATTATAAGACATATAACGCAACCAGTCTCCGTATAGATGAACAGAAGAACCTCACCAATATGTACATTGGCTGGAGCTGGGGAAAAGGGTGTTTCATTGAATTCCTTATTTACCTGCAGAACTCAGTCCGCAGAGTTTAGAGTCACCCCCTATGCTAACACGGATTATGTTTTATTTCGACAGGTGAGATAGGACATATTGGAGAGTGTGATAATCTTTGTACAGTTTGCTCCCACTCAGCCAGATAAGATTGCTTGTGTTTGGATATCAGGGCTGGTGCTTATTGTTCTAAAAAATACATTGAATAAGACATGAACACGTCTCGGTGCTTAACCCCTTAAGGACACATGATTCCCTTTTATTCCAGAAGTTTGGTCCTTAAGGGTTTAAATAACTCTCAGTTCTTTAAAAGGCTATATAATAAATCGTTTACAGTTTTTCAGAGAAAACGTTACTATATATATATATGGTTAAATGAACATGTGTTTCAGTTGGTTTTTTTCTGTGTTCTTTTAATGGTTGGAATGTGACATAATGACAGGTAGTAATAAAATATTTTAAGGACGCCATCATTCTGCCAATTAAGTTTGCTTTCGAGGTTTACAGATGTTCAGACGTTCAAACAGAAACAGACTTACAGAATGCAAATAATCACATATTTACAGATATCGCATATGTACAGACTTGCAGAAGTTCAAATATATGGAAAAATTGTGTTTTACGGTAACAGGAAATATCAGTCTTAAAATAGGCATATGATGCTGCTGATAGCTCTGTGCACATTTATATATATATATATATATATATATATATATATATATATATATATATATATATATATAGTAGGTGAATATATATATATATATATATATATATATATATATATATATATATATATATATATATAAAATACAGAATCTGATACTGTTACTCACTGAATGGGGATTTAGTTAAGGTATATGCTAATGCATTGCATAAGCCCACCAAAACACATTGTACCCCATTTTTGTCATTTTGCTCTTATGAGATTAACCCACTTAAATCCTTCCCCCTGGGACTCTCTGCAGGTCAAGGTTAGATAGGGTCCTGGAATGAGGCACCGGTGACAGGGAGGGGTGCAAACCCAGGGCCTGGACTTCCAGCTATATTAAGATATGAAACCAAGAGGCTGCCCTCACCTGAACATGCATGCCTCATAGGGTTCATACAACATACAAGATACAGTGCACTCACTCTTCCACTAAACCGCAAAGCTGACAAAATATAATCTTTTTTTTTTTTTTTAAAACACCTAACAGGTAAAAATAATGGGTGTTTAGTTATAGTATATGATCATACATTTGGGTACATTGTCAGAACGCCAATGTACCCCAATGGATCCCATTTTTGGCATGTCCTATTCTAGTAACCCATAGATTGCTGGAGTAGGACCTGCTAAAATGGGGTACATTGGCGTTGAGGCAGACTAATGTCAAATACTGATAGCATTTAGAATGCTTTATGTTGACAGCTCTGAGTGGCTGTCGTATAGCTGCAATTATATTTACAAATCACTTCAGTACTATGCCAATCTCACAACTGAAAGTGAATGCAAGGGACTCTCTGTACTATATTATTTACACAGCGCAAGGTTGTTATGGTTGTATTAAACAAACTTCCCTTTAATTATTATGTAAATCTCTATCTATCTAGTCTCTGAGGGTGTGACATGGATAAGGTGGATATGTAGCCTTTGTCACTTCTTATATTGCCTGTCACAGCCTGTATTGCATGTTTCAGTAAGGTTTTTGGGGATTGACTGGACATGTTATTTTTGCTGGCGCCCCCTATTGGCAATCCAGAGTATTTAAATTATTCTTTCCACCCAATGTTTCTCTGATGTAGAGGTAGATGTGTTAAATCGGGGAACAGGAACTGGTTTCTTGCAAAAGACAATAATAATTGACATACTCGATATCACTATGTATTAATAACTAACAGGTTTACTGATTGTAAAGATGGTTTGCCAAATTCAACCACTTCCATCACAGTTTCTTCTGCACATTTAGTGATGGTTTGTAGGAACGCTACATAATAGGTTAAATATTAGTCTATAAAACAATGGAGCGTTGCATCAAAACTCTTTACTACTGTGTAACACAGGAGCAGATAAAGAGACTCCAGTTCTTCTTTAGCTGATAACAATAATAAGGTTAATAGTCTGTGAACAAAGTATCAGAGATAAACAATAACAATGATTTCTGAGGGAATAGAACATGGTTTCCCTACAATAAATATTACTAAATTCTAAAAAGATCAATATTTATTGAGGAAGCCCTCACGTGATATGCAATCCGTATGTGAGAACATTCAAGGAATAGTTATATGGGATTTATTGGATTCCAATAGGCTACAGCGGTAAGAAGGGTGTAGGGTGTATGCAAATTTAGATTGTAGCTCATCGCCTTTGTCATAAAGGAATGAGGCAGAACATTCATTTTTCCAATTCATGTCACACATGGACCACTTTTTTGACATGTTCTAGTCAGATGGCAATTACACTCCAAACCATTTCAGATACACCATTACCAAAATGTAATTGTTCATTGAAGTGTCATTGTGAGTGTGCTTTGACTGATGTGCATGGCTACAAATTTTGTTTCAAATCTGTAACATCGCTATTTAGACAACATTAATGAAGACTATCAGAGTTAATTGTTACACTATGAATTGCTGGGAATTAAAAGCGAGTTTCAAATTTAAAGCCAACACGGCTAAACAGAAATCTTCCCAGATGTTGACAATATTCCCAATCTTATTATTATAATTTTTTTAATGATATAAAAAATTCCTCTTCTGACAAGTCACACTTAGGTAAATAAACCCTCTCTGCGGACTTCATGCCTCATTACACATGCTTAAAAGAAACTAAAAACAAGATTTAAAAAGCGATTGTATAAAAAGTTAGATGTAAACATGAATGGCCATTCAGCATTGTATTTGTTCAATCGTGGATAAGAATAACAGATAAAAAGGACCTCTGTCCCCATTATAAGTTGTCATCTGTTTAGATAGATACTGACATTTGATTATTTGTTCTATTCTGACAGAGAGAAGAAAGAAAGACAAACTGGTCTTTGCAGAACATATCCAGCTTCCAATAAATCCACTGTTTAATGGAATATACCTCAGCAAGCAGGAGATCCAGCCACAGTCAGAGTACAAACATGACGTTAAGAGATGTCCCGAACTGTTCGCCGGGAACCGTTCGCTGGCGAACATGCAATGTACGCGTTCGCATTCGTGGCGTACACACGCGATGTGTTGTTCCGCCCCTATTCGTCATCATTGAGTAAACTTTGACCCGGTACCTCACAGTCAGCAGACACATTCCAGCTAATCAGCAGCAGACCCTCCCTCCCAGAATGTGTCAGCTGACTGTGAGGTACCGGGTCAAAGTTTACTCAATGATGACGTAATAGGGGGCTGACCGACACATCGCGTGTGTTCGCCACGAACGTGAACGCGAACATTGCATGTTCGCTGGCGAATGGTTCCTGGCGAACCGTTCGGGACATCTCTAATGACGTTACAACAAAGACTCTCAAAGCTGACTGATGCAGCTATGTGGAAGAAGACATCTGTAGACCACCGTGTACTCAATCCACTGTTCACCTAAGATTTTTAGAATTACAGTGAAATCTATTTAATGTTTGTTAGAATTTCTGAAAATATCTAGTGATACTTTTTTTTTTCAAAGACAATGCAGTCGGTTGTCTTTTTTGTTGCTGCTAGCAATAGACGGTTTATATGAAACATTCGATTCAATGCTTTTTCTAGAAAGGCCCAAAGAGGAAGAGCAGATAAAGAGACCAATTAATCCACCCATTACTTCTGGACAAAACTGGGTATACCACACATTGTAGGAATAATGTAGGAAAGTCCAGCCTCTTGTGTTGATTAAGAATTGGATGTGAAAATTCGAACATTGATGTTCCATTGTCCAAGTGAAGGAATAAATCTGCATTCATCCACATAATTCCTGGACTTTTCTTTTTCTTTTTGTTAATTTTTTTTCATGTTATCGTGGATCAAATAATCATGAGAGATACAGTTTACAGAATCTTAAAGGCAGGTAATTCCTAACCCTATACATATATAACCCTCATATTTCCCTCTAATCTTAATCTTACCCTAATCTCTCCCTAATTTAGCATTAGCAGCACTTTGTTAAAAAAACATTGCCCGCATACGAGCATTTCTTACACAAGATGCTACCAAGGAGCTTGTTCATGCTCTAGTAATCTCTCGCATGGATTACTGTAATTCTCTCCGAAATGGTCTTCCCGGGCAGCTCCCTTCTTTTGGAACAGCCTGCCTACCCTTGTCAGACTCTCCCCTAGTCTTCAATCCTTTAATAAGTCCATCAAAACCCATCTTTTCATGATTGCTTAAGTCCTTACAGAGTAACTTCTATCTCTCAATCCTTCCTCTTGCTCTCTCCTAAAGGGCCACACTCCACTCTCACCTCCAGTTCTGCTACTTTCCTACCATGCCTATTTGCTGTCTCACTCAATACCCTTCCTATTGTGTTTTTATACCCCACCTCCTCTAAATTGTAAGCTTGTAAATAAATAATAACCAATAATAATAATAATAATAATAATAAAGTAAAAGTGGAATTTTAGAGGACATGTATAATGATGGGTCTGACTGATGGAAAATAAATTAACCTGTGCGACTTAGCTCACCCCCTTCCTCCAATTTGTGTGGAGTCTCGGAGGGTAAAGAACGCAGACAGGTATAACTGTAAACCTTCGGCCCCTGCCTTACACCCTGTGTGCCAAGGCATGAGATGAGATATGAAAACTCAGTGACTAGGGCTAATGTAATGGGGCCTACAGTCACTTCCACTTGTCTCTTTTTTCTTTGTTTCTTTTCATTTGTTCGGTCTGTCTTATCTTTTTTTTTCCTTCAAATTAATTTCTTGTCTCTATGTTTTATTCCTGGATTTCCTATAGGTTTTTTTTTACTAAAGTCCAAATGGCTCCGTACTGAATGTGGCAAAACCATTCGGCTGCATACAAGACCATTCCAGGGCAAAATCCAGCCCTGGGTCTAAAATTGGTTTGGATTTCAGCCAGACAAAGCGCCATCAGACAGTTGATATCTGGACCAAATGCTTCAAATCCGGGCCTAGAGGATCCAAATCCCATCCAGATTTAAAAAAAAATCCAAACTATTTACCCACTGGAAGCACTAGTAGTCTCTCTCTTTTTTTTTTTATTAGCAACCAGATGTGGTGACGTCATCACGCACGTTCTGACGAACCAGGAAGTGGATGGAATACTCAGTAAGGTGGATAGTCACTGGATTTAGTTCTGCAGCTGATTTTAATCCTATTTGATATGTGGGTGGCGGCACTGCAATTATTGTGAGCACTTTTCATGCATATATGTGTGTTTGTATCCATGCTTTATCAAAGACATTAGAATAGATAAAGGGCAATCGCCCAAAACGTATGCAACTTATATTTTGTCCTTCCATTAAATGGTAGCACCCGGGTGTGCACTTTAAATACCAGTTGCGTATTACTCCATTTTTTTCTTGCTTGCAGCACTAGTAGGATGGGAACTTTTATAATATTCAGGGCGTAGGACCTAATACCCCACCCATGGGGTTGGGTGGGGACTGTGAACTCTAATGAACTAAAATAAAAAAGGGGACCTGGTATTCTTCACCCCTCCCAAATAATGGCATATCCTTTCCGCATCTACCCACCCTCAGTGGCTAGGTATCCCCAATCTTTTTGACATCCCCTTATAAAATGTATCGGTAACTACAACAAATCTAATACCTGTGTAAAAAAAGTCTTCTTTCTTCTAATTCTTCAGCCTCAAAAAAAGTCAAATAGAAATCCATAATAACCGACATAAGTAATGAAAATAGAGAAAAATCCCAAATCACAACAAAAATGTATCCATCTTCACTCGTGGAGGGCTCTCCGCAGACTGAGCTCTGATATTGGGGAAAGTCCTTATATAGGCTTTCCCATCACGGCCGGCCTTAGGGGTGTGCGAGGTGTGCGGCAGCACAGGGCGCCATGGAGCAGGGGGCACCGTGCGGCCGACACAGCTCACACATGACCAGAATAAAACAAAAGTGGCAGGGGCGGAGCTTACCATGCGTCGGGGCGGGGCTGTCTGCATGTGTGTTTGTGTGTGGCTGTCTGCCTGTGTGTTTGTGTGTGGCTGTCTGTGTGTGGCTGTCTGCCTGTGTGTTTGTGTGTGGTTGTCTGTGTGTGGCTGTCTGCCTCTGTGTTTGTGTGTGGCTTTCTGCGTGTGTGTTTGTGTGTGGCTGTCTGCCTGTGTGTTTGTGGGTGGCTCTCTGCGTGTGTGTTTGTGTGTGGCTGTCTGCGAGTGTGTTTGTGTGTGGCTGTCTTTGTGTGGCTGTCTGCCTCTGTGTGTGTGACTGCCTATGTGTGACTGTCTGGGAAGACTCGATGGGCCGAATGGTTCTTAACTAACGTCACATTCTATGTTTCTATGTCTGTGTGTGCATGTGGCTGTCTGCGTGTGGCTGTCTGTGTGTGTGTGTGTGACAGGGTGTGTGGGAAGGGGGGGCAGGAAGGGGAGGGGGCTGTGAAGATTTTTCGCACAGGGCGCCCAAATGCCTAAGGCCGGCCCTGTTTCCCATGCTATGTCAGCTATTGCAAATCATGGGTTACCAGCCAACCAGACACAATCTGATTCTTGGTGAATAACTCCGGTAGAAGGAGACTTGAGAAATTGTCATTTTTGTCTACTGTGACTTTTACTTCTCTTTCCTCTACATCCTTCCTCATCCCATGTTTCTGTCAGGATCGGGACAGGGATCCAACACGCAGAGTACAAACAGTAGCCAGATACGTATACCGGACCTTAGAATGGCCGGACTAACGTAAGTAGTACAGTAGAGAATGGTCAAAGACAAGCCGAGGTCGAGGGTAACAGAAGACAGGTAAGCGAGAGACAAGCCGAATCAAGGGTAAGAGAGATAAGCAGAGTAGAGCAAACAAGCCGGGTCAAAACCAAAAGGGATAACTAGAATACACGAGCACTGAGTGACTAGAACAAGCTAGAACCACGACAGGGCAATGAGCTAACGAAAGAAGCACTGTTAAATGCCCTGTTCAGATAAGTAAACACGCCTCCGAGGCGTCCTGATTGGTCCTGAACCAATTGAGTGACAGGTCGTTCCGGGTTGACGTCCTGACGTCGACTTCCGGACGTCATGCTATAAAAGGGAGTCACTCCCTCGCGGCCGGCTTTGCATGACCGGATGGACCGCGAGGAAGGGGGAAATCAGACCGTCCGGATGGATGAACGACTAAGTCTCTACCTCTTTCGGGGGTAGAGACCTCAGGTACCCTGACAGTACCCCCCCTCTCAGATACGCCCACCGGGCGGAAGGCACCAGGACGAGAAGGGAAGCGAGAGTGAAATGCCCTGCGGAGACGGGGAGCATGAACATCCTCCTGGGGTACCCAACTTCTCTCCTCAGGACCATATCCTTTCCAATCGACCAGATATTGTACTCTCCCCCGGGAGATTCGAGAATCGACGATGGAATTGACCTCATACTCCTCCTGACCCTCCACCTGAACAGAGTGAGGAGGGGCGATCGTGGAGGAGAATCTGTTACATACTAGTGGTTTTAGCAACGAAACATGAAATGAGTTAGGAATGCGTAAGGCAGTAGGCAAAGCTAGACGATACGCAACTGGGTTAATTTGAGTCAGTACCCTGTAAGGTCCAATATACCGAGGAGCGAACTTCATGGAAGGCACTTTTAACCGAATGTTTCTAGTACTTAACCATACTCTATCGCCTGGAACAAACACCGGTGCTGCCCTTCTACGTTTGTCAGTGTGTTTTTTAACCAGCATAGAATTGTGCAGAAGAATTTGTCGAGTCTGGTCCCATAACTTCCTTAAATTGGCAACATGGACATCCACCGACGGTACCCCTTGGGAAGAAGGCTCCGAAGGAAGAATGGAAGGATGAAAGCCATAATTCATGAAGAAGGGGCTAGAATGCGTAGAATCACAAACGATATTGTTGTGTGCAAACTCCGCCCAAGGAATCAAACCGACCCAATCGTCCTGGTGTTCAGAAACGAAACAACGTAAATATTGTTCAACCTTTTGGTTGGTACGTTCAGCAGCTCCATTGGACTGAGGATGGTAGGCAGAAGAGAAATTCAATTTGATGCCTAGTTGAGAGCAGAAGGATTTCCAAAAACGGGAAACAAATTGGGAACCTCTGTCAGATACAATTTGGGAAGGTATCCCATGTAAACGGAAAATCTCCCTAGCGAATATCTCCGCTAATTCGGGCGAAGATGGGAGTTTAGGTAAGGGAATGAAGTGAGCCATCTTAGTAAATCTGTCCACCACAGTGAGGATAACAGTCTGTTTTTTAGAGATAGGTAAATCAACAATGAAGTCCATAGCCAAACAGGACCATGGCTTTTCAGGAACCTCTAAAGGGTGCAGAAATCCGCATGGAAGCGAATGGGGTTGCTTAGTCTTGGTACAAACCTCACATGCCCCGATGAACTCTTTAATATCTTTACGTAACTCAGGCCACCAGAAATCTTTAGAGATCAGAGCATACGTCTTGCGAATGCCAGGATGCCCAGCCACCTTGCTGTTGTGGAAACAGCGTAACACTTCTAGTTGGAGAGTGGCAGGAACGAAGTATCGATCCCCAGGAGTCTGTTTGGGCGCAAGATGCTGTAATTTCATGATCTCGGCAAGCAACGGAGAGTGAATCCTGAGATTCGTGTTAGCGATGATATTACCCTTAGGAACTATGGAGGAAAGGACTGGCTCAGTTATAGTGAACGGTTCATATTGACGAGACAAAGCATCGGCTTTAGAGTTCTTAGAACCAGGTCTATAAGTAAGTACATAATTAAAGTGAGTGAGGAACAAGGACCAACGAGCCTGCCTGGCGGACAAGCGCTTAGCCTCCCCAATATAAGACAAGTTCTTATGATCCGTTAAAATAGTAACGGGGTGTAATGTCCCTTCTAGTAAATGTCTCCACTCCTTTAAAGCCTTAATGACCGCTAACAGTTCCCTGTCGCCGATGTCATATCTGCTTTCAGGCCCAGATAATTTCTTAGAGAAGAACCCACAAGGGTGTAACGGTTTGTCCACCCCTAACCTTTGAGACAGAACAGCCCCAACTCCCGTCTCAGATGCATCGACCTCGAGTAAGAACGGCAGAGTCGTATCAGGATGGACTAGAATGGGAGCAGAAGCAAAAAGTTATTTGAGAGTCTTGAAAGCATCAAGAGCCTCCGTAGACCAGGTCCTAGTATCAGCCCCTTGTTTGGTCATATTGGTAATAGGCGCAATGATAGAAGAGTATCCCTTAATAAAGCGCCTATAGTAGTTGGAAAAACCAATAAACCTCTGAATAGCCTTGAGTCCTTTGGGCAAAGGCCAATCTAAAATAGATTGGAGTTTGTCAGGATCCATTTTAAAACCTTCCCCAGAAATCACATAACCAAGAAAGTCTATCTGAGACTGGTCAAAGCTGCATTTCTCCAATTTACAGTATAGGCCATGTTGCAGAAGTTTGTGTAATACCTTTCTGACTTGTCTATGGTGAGTCTCAATCTCCCTAGAGTGTATCAGTATGTCGTCCAGGTAGACAATAACACAATCATGTTGAAACTCCCTAAGTACCTCATTAATCAAATCTTGAAATACTGCAGGAGCATTGCAAAGTCCAAATGGCATAACTGTGTATTCATAGTGGCCATACCGGGTATTGAACGCCGTCATCCATTCGTGTCCATGCTGGATTCTTACCAAATTATATGCCCCTCTGAGATCTAACTTGGTGAAGATTTTGGAGCCCTTAAGACGATCAAACAACTCGGTAATCAATGGAATAGGATAGGCATTTCTGATAGTTATTTTATTCAAACCTCGGTAATCAATACAAGGTCTCAGCGTGCCATCCTTTTTCTTAACGAAAAAAAAACCCAGCCCCGGCAGGAGAAGAAGACCTCCTAATGAATCCTTTCTCTAAATTCTCACGAATATATTCCTCTAGAACAGAATTCTCCTGAACAGATAAAGGATATACATTACCCCTCGGGGGCATAGTCCCAGGTAGAAGCTTAATTTTACAATCAAATGACCTGTGTGGAGGTAAAGAATCGGCATTCTTCTTGTCGAATACTGCCTTTAAGTCTTGGTACAGGAACGGTATCTGTTTTTCTGTGGACTGAGTAGGACTACCAGGTGTGTTAATATTAGCCAATGGAGAAACTTTGCGTAAACAACTCTCCTGGCAGCTCTGGCCCCACGAGAGTATCTCCCCTAATTCCCAATCGATAATAGGGTTATGTCTCTTCAACCATGGATACCCCAGAACTATGGGGACAGAAGGGGACGAAATGAGCATAAGAGATAAATTCTCCACATGTAGGATACCAACATTTAAATTAATGGGTATGGTCTCACGAAAGATAACAGGGTCCAGTAGTGGTCTCCCTTAACTGGGATGGGAAATTGTGTTTAGTGGCAAAGGCTTGGTCGATAAAATTCTCAGCAGCTCCGGAATCTATCAAAGCCATAGCCTTTACTACTTCCCTCTCCCAAGTTAAGGAAACTGGTAGCAGAAGCCTGTGATCTTTATAATTAGGACTAGAGGACAAAATAGAAACACCCAAGGCCTGTCCTCTAGAGAAACTTAGGTGCGAGCGTTTCCCGGGCGGTTAGAACAGTTTGAGAGTAAATGACCTCTGGCTCCACAATACATACATAACCCCTCCCTTCTCCTGTACTGTCTCTCCTCTTCAGAGAGGCGGGTATAGCCTATCTGCATAGGTTCAGGAAGCAGTGAGACCGTGGAGTCAGGGCTTGGAAATGCGGGAAATGCTTGGAAATGCGGTTCCTCTCTCGAGTGTTCTGTCTCTCTCTTAAACGTTCATCTATACGAGAAATTAACGAAATTAAATCCTCTAAATTTTCAGGAAGTTCTCTAGTAGCAACCTCGTCAAGGATTACATCTGATAGCCCATTCAAAAATACATCCATATACGCCTGCTCATTCCACTTGACTTCTGACGCCAGAGACCTGAACTCTAGTGCATAATCCACAAGTGTTCGGTTCTCCTGTCTCAGGCGCAACAGTGATCTGGCTGCATTAACCTTTCTACCTGGAGGGTCAAACGTTCTTCTAAATGCAGCTACAAATGCGTTATAGTTATATACTAACGGGTTATCGTTCTCCCATAGTGGGTTGGCCCATCTCAGAGCCTTCTCAATGAGTAAGGTGATAATAAATCCTACCTTTGCCCTATCTGTAGGATAGGAGCGAGGTTGCAATTCAAAGTGGATACTAATTTGGTTTAAAAAACCACGACACTTCTCAGGAGCCCCACCATAACGTACTGGTGGGGTAATGCGAGAAGAAGCACCTACTGTGGCTACCTCTAGGCCTGAATTTACAGGAGAGATAGGAGTAGCACGCAGGGCCGGCCTTAGGGGTGTGCGAGCTGTGCGGCCGCATAGGGCGCCATGGAGCAGGGGGCGCCCTGACAGCCGACACAGCCCGCACATGGCCGGTGTCAGGGTCTATTTAAAAAAAAAAAAAAAAAAAATCGCGGCAGAGGGGGCGGGGCTTACCGAGCTGCGGGGGCGGGGCTTATCGTGAGGCAGAGGCGGGGCTAATACCTCCCGAAGCCCCTGCTGCACAGGAAGAGGGAAGGAGTCCCTGCTTCCCCATCAGCCAGCTGCATCCACTGGATAGAGGTAAGTGTGACTGTTTGCCTGTTAGCCCTCTTTTCCAGCCCTCTATGTGTCCCACTATTCCCCCCTCCCAGCCCTTCATATGCTCCTATACCCCCCCTCCAGCCCTTCATGTGTCCCTATAGCCCCCCCAGCCCTCCATGTGTCCCTGTACCCCCTCCCAGCCCTTCATATGTCCTTATAGCCCCATGTGTAGCCCCCTCCCCAGCCCCATGTGTCTCATTATAGCCCCCATGTGTCCCTATAGCCCCCCCACATGTCCCATGTGGCTGTGTGACTGTGTGTGTGTGTGTGTGTGACTGCCTGTCTGTGTGTGTGTGTTACTGCCTGTCTGTGTGTGTGTGACTGTCTGTGTGTGTGTGTGTGTGTGTGACTGTCTGTCTGTGTGACTGCCTGTGTGTGACTGTCTGTCTGTGTGTGACTACCTGTCTGTGTGTGTGTGTGTGTGTGTGACTGCCTGTCTGTGTGTGACTACCTGTCTGTGTGTGTGTGTGTGTGTGTGTGACTGCCTGTCTGTGTGTGTGACTGCCTGTGTGTGTGTGTGTGTGTGTTTGACTGTCTGTCTGTGTGACTGCCTGTGTGTGTGACTGCCTGTGTGTGTGTGACTGCCTGTGTGTGTGTGACTGCCTGTGTGTGACTGCCTGCCTGTGTGTGTGACTGTCTGCCTGCCTGTGTGTGTCTGTCTGTTTGTAACTGTCTGTCTGTCTGTAACTGTCTGTGTGTGATTGCCTGCCTGTGTGTGTGTGACTGCCTGTGTGTGTGTGTGTGACTGCCTGTGTGTGTATATAACTGTCTGTCTGTGTGTGTGACTGGCTGTGTGTGTGTGTGACTGTCTGTGTGTGACTCTAATTGTGTGTGTCGCTGTAGCTGTGCCATTGTGTGTGCCTGTGCCTGTATGTGTGACTGCCTTTAACTGAGTGTGTGTGTGTGTGTGTGTGTGTACATGCCTGTAACCAAGTTTAAATTTCCCCCACCCCTTCCTGTCAAGGCCGCACTTTGACTGACAGACGCTCACTCACTGACAGACGCACACTCACTGACAGACACACACTCTCATATACACTGACAAACAATGACATACACACACACACTATTACTTGGACACACACTGACAGATGCACACTCTCACTGACAGACGCATGCACTCACTGAAAGACGCACGCCCCCACTGACCGACACATACACACTCACTCACTGACACATACACACTCACTGACTGACACACACATTCACTCACAGACACACACACACACACTTACAGACACCTACAGACACACACACACACATTCACTCACAGACACACACACACATTCACTTAGACATACACACTCACAGACACACACACAGACATTTCCACTAACACTCACAAACTAATATTTTTTTAATTTTATTTTAAATCCACCCAGCCTCCATGGGAGAGCTGGAGTGGATTTCTTGCCTGCAGTCCAGTGTGGCTGCTGGGCGGGCAGGCAGGGGGCGCACAGACTGAGTAGGCGGCTCTTAGTGATGCCAGGAGCCGGACTGACGTCATATTCCGGATCCCGGCTTCATTAAGCGGCGCAGAGGGAGCTGAGCAGGAAGAGCTCAGGTGAGTATGCTCCTTCGCTGCCCGCTGCCAGCCTCGGGGGGGAGGGGGGAGGGGGGGGCTCAAACATGGCCAGCCGGCCAGCTCTTGAGCCCCCCAGGACGTGAGGCAAGCAAGGGATCTGGGGGTTTGGGGGCGGCTTTTTTTGCCACCCCCTGCAAAGTGCCACCTAAGGCAGATGCCTTGTTTGCCTCACGATATACACGTCCCTGGTGCCTGTGTGTGTTACTGTATTCAGGCAACTTGGTGGGTGGTGGGGGGGCGCCATGAAGACTTTCCGCACAGGGCGCCTATTTGCCTAAGGCCGGCCCTGGTAGCACGTATCTCCTCTGGTGGGTTATTGGCACGAGATAATAACGCCTGTAGCGCTAGCGCCATCTGATCCATTCTGTGATCCATGGCTTCAAACCTAGGATCAGGAGAAGCAAGCTGACTGTTTGTACTTGCAGGATCCATTGGCCCTGTCGTAATGTCAGGATCGGGACAGGGATCCAACACCAGGGCCGGTGCAAGGATTTTTGCCGCCCTAGGCAAAAAAAATTTTGCCGCCCCCCCCATATGTCCAGCCCACCATGTGACATCACAATGCCCCACCCATATGCTCTGCCATATGGGCCAACGCCAGTCTTCACAAAGTGTCTTATCTGAAAAGACAGTGTGTTTACATTAAAAAGCCTACAGGCACAGGCTATAGACACCAGAACCACTACATTATGCTGTAGTGCTTCTGGTGACTATAGTATCCATTTAATGTGAGGTAAATTAGAGATTAGTGCCACTAATAATATATTGGATTGCCTACTTACCACCAGATGAGGACAAGAGGCTGATGATGGGCTCAGTCTGGCTCCACAGGTCTGGTGTAGAAGAGGCTCTCTGGAGACTGTTTTTAACAGTGCTCACAACAATTAATGAACAGGAAGCAGCTCCGTTTTTTTAGGGCCCCTTACACAGCTCAAGGTCTGGGCCCCCAGGGGGCATACGCCTACAATGCCCACCCATAAATCCACCTACATGGCCCATCCATGAGTTGGGGATGTTTTATGTGTGCAATTTGTGTAAGGGATGTAGTGTGTTTATAGGGGATGTAGTGTGTGTTTGCGTGTAAGGAATGCATTGTATGTTTCTGGGTGTGTGTGTGTGTGTGTGTGTGTAAGGGGTGCAAGGTTTGTTTCTGTGTATGTAATTGAATGCAGTGTGTGAGATGGGAACAGCTTTCTTTTTTTAAAAAAAAAAATTCATAGTGCTCTCCCCTCAATTATTGATTTCCCCTTCCCTTCTGTCCCTCCGTGTTCTCCCCTTCTGTCACTTAGTACTCTCCCTTGGCCCCCTGTCCCTCTGCAGTCCCCCTTGGTGGTCTTCTCACTCCCCCCTCCCCCTTTAGTGGTCCTCCCTCTCCCAAACCCCTTAGTAGACCTTCCCCTACTCCCCCCACCCCCTTAGTGGTAATCACCCTCCTCCCCTCTCCTTAGTAGTCCTCCCTCCTTACCCCCCTTAGTGGTCCTTATCCCCCCCAACCTCCCATAGTGGTCCTTATCCCCCCCAACCTCCCATAGTGGTCCTTATCCCCCCTCCCTCCCCTAGTGGTCCTTATCCCCCCTCCCCTAGTGGTCCTTATCCCCCCCTCCCCTAGTGGTCCTTATCCCCCCTCCCCTAGTGGTCCTTATCCCCCCTCCCCTAGTGGTCCTTATCCCCCCTCCCCTAGTGGTCCTTATCCCCCCCCCAACCTCCCATAGTGGTCCTTATCCCCCCCAACCTCCCATAGTGGTCCTTATACCCCCCCCATCCCTCCCCTAGTGGTCCTTATACCCCCCCCCATCCCTCCCCTAGTGGTCCTTATACCCCCCCATCCCTCCCCTAGTGGTCCTTATACCCCCCCCATCCCTCCCCTAGTGGTCCTTATACCCCCCCTCCCCTAGTGGTCCTTATACCCCCCCCCCCATCCCTGGTGGTCCTTATACCCCCCTTAGTGGTCCTTATACCCCCCCCTCCCTTAGTGGTCCTTATACCCCCCTCCCTTAGTGGTCCTTATACCCCCCCTCACTTAGTGGTCCTTATACCCCCCTCCCTTAGTGGTCCTTATACCCCCCCTCCCTTAGTGGTCCTTATACCCCCCCCCTCCCTTAGTGGTCCTTATACCCCCCCTCCCTTAGTGGTCCTTATACCCCCCCTTAGTGGTCCTTATACCCCCCTTAGTGGTCCTTATACCCCCCCCCTCCCTTAGTGGTCCTTATACACCCTCCCTCCCTTAGTGGTCCTTATACCACCCCCCCCTTTAGTGGTCCTTATTCCCCCCCCTTCCCTTAGTGGTCCCGATACCCCCCCCTCCTCCCTTAGTGGTCCTTAATACCCCCCCCCCTCTCCCTTAGTGGTCCTTAATCCCTCCCTCCCTCCCTTAGTGGTCCTTAAACCCCCTCCTCCCCCCCTTAGTGGTCCTTAAACCCCCCCTCCCCCTTAGTGGTCCTTAACCCCCCCCTCCCTTAGTGGTCCTTATACCCCCCCTCCCTTAGTGGTCCTTATACCCCCCCTTAGTGGTCCTTATACCCCCCCCTCCCTTAGTGGTCCTTATACACCCTCCCTCCCTTAGTGGTCCTTATACCACCCCCCCTTTAGTGGTCCTTATTCCCCCCCCTTCCCTTAGTGGTCCCGATACCCCCCCCCCTCCTCCCTTAGTGGTCCTTAATACCCCCCCCCCCCTCTCCCTTAGTGGTCCTTAATCCCTCCCTCCCTCCCTTAGTGGTCCTTAAACCCCCTCCTCCCCCCCTTAGTGGTCCTTAAACCCCCCTCCCCCTTAGTGGTCCTTAACCCCCCCCCCTCCCCCTTAGTGGTCCTTAAACCCCCCCCTCCCCCTTAGTGGTCCTTAAACCCCCCCCCCCCTCCCCCTTAGTGGTCCTTAAACCCCCCCCCTCCCCCTTAGTGGTCCTTAAACCCCCCCCTCCCCCTTAGTGGTCCTTAAACCCCCCCCCCCTCCCCCTTAGTGGTCCTTACCCTCCCCTCCTGCCCATGTAGCGTGGCCGGGCGGCGCGGAACGCGGGACAGGAACCTTTGTTTCCTGTACCCGGCCGCCGGCGGAATGACAGGAAATGCTCACTGAGTGAGCATTTCCTGTCATTCCGCCGGCGGCGGGTACAGGAAACAAAGGTTCCTGTCTCGCGTTCCGCGCCGCCCGGCCACTCTACATGGAGAGACCGGCAGGAGGGAGCGCTCTGCGCTTCCCTCCTGCCGGTCATAAACCCGGCCGCCCTCCATGCAGCAGTGCTGCGCCGCCTGGGGCTTGCTAAAGCGCTCAGGCGGCGCAGCATGAGAGGCGCAGCGGGGACAGGGATCCGGCGCCCCCTGGTAAGTTGCGCCCTAGGCGGCTGCCTAGGTCGCCTTACAGGTGGCGCCGGCCCTGTCCAACACGCAGAGTACAAACAGTAGCCAGATACGTATACCGGACCTTAGAATGGCCGGACTAACGTAAGTAGTACAGTAGAGAATGGTCAAAGACAAGCCGAGGTCGAGGGTAACAGAAGACAGGTAAGCGAGAGACAAGCCGAATCAAGGGTAAGAGAGATAAGCAGAGTAGAGCAAACAAGCCGGGTCAAAACCAAAAGGGATAACTAGAATACACGAGCACTGAGTGACTAGAACAAGCTAGAACCACGACAGGGCAATGAGCTAACGAAAGAAGCACTGTTAAATGCCCTGTTCAGATAAGTAAACACGCCTCCGAGGCGTCCTGATTGGTCCTGAACCAATTGAGTGACAGGTCGTTCCGGGTTGACGTCCTGACGTCGACTTCCGGACGTCATGCTATAAAAGGGAGTCACTCCCTTGCGGCCGGCTTTGCATGACCGGATGGACCGCGAGGAAGGGGGAAATCAGACCGTCCGGATGGATGAACGACTAAGTCTCTACCTCTTTCGGGGGTAGAGACCTCAGGTACCCTGACAGTTTCTCAAGTAAGTCTTTGTTTTCTTCTTTTTCACTGTATCATTTTTCTTGGGTTTTCAAATGGCTTTGCATTGAGCCGACATTTTAAACATGAACATGAACAGTTGGTTATGGCAAACCTCACCACTGGGCATTGGAGAAGACTGATTGCCAGCCTCCTCCCCTGCGACTATGGCCCCTGGGAGATTGTACCCTTTTAAACCAGCATTTGGACATATTGTATTTTATTATGCTGCTGCTGGCCCTTTAAGAACCATCTCGGGACATACTGTGGAGTTACTGTGTGGCCACCATTTCATGTATCAGAGGCACATGGTGAGAACAATGGATGAAGCACATGGTGAGAACAATGGATGGCGGCCATTTTAACTCACAGACACTGTTTTGACTTTTCTACACGGTGCCATCTCGCTGGTATTTGGTGCACAAAGACATTTTGCAGTAGTTTTGAACTACAGAACAGGGGACACATTTAAGAGTAATTATTTTTCATATAGCCTGTATATGTTCTGCGGAATCTGCATTAAACCGTATCTTCCAAACTACTGAATGGATCTGGGTGAATTTTGGATATGTGGTTCACCCAGATCCCCCGGTTCAGAGGATATACTTTATATGGGGTTATTGCATGTTTTTGGGGTCCCTGTGATTACTGTGTTCAGTAATCATATCACAGGCAGAGGGGAGGATTTTGTGTGGGAGTGTCTGTGTGTATTGTATGGATTGATGGGTTGTATTTCAAAACCCTGTGGACAGTATTATGTTTGTAGAATGTGAATAAAAGAGGCTGTATGGGCCAGTACAGTCAGTTCTACTTCACCCTCAATTTGGAGTCCTGTCTCTTATTGGGGAAATATGCTACAAGGGATTGCTATGCTTGTCATACTCCCTTGCTGTATCACTACTAAGCTCTTTTAAGAGCTTGTTACTGCTTCACTCTCTTGGAGGAGAGGTTCACCCACTGGAACATGGGGCCTTGTCGTAGGTTCAGGGTGAGTAGGAGACAGCGAGACCCCAACCATGCCCCGGCGGTTCATGGGGTCTACAGTGGTTGTGGTTTCTGGCGGAGCACTTGGAGCCCTCTGTAAGCGCTAGGAGCATCCTTCAACGGAGGTACCCAGTCGGGGTGCCAGGTGATCCGTTACAGTGTACATCATACATTGACATTTCTAGTAATGAAACATGACATATGCACGCCTTGTCGACATTTGCAAAAACCCCACCAATACCCAATTAAATAAAACACTGACACCAGGGTTTTTGGCAAAATTATATCACAGCTTTTATTGATTATTAACATCAATTATAAAGGTCATTGTCAACAGCAGGCCCACGTTGGCCTGCACAATTATCACAGTAGTTTACAATTTACCCCCTGACAATGACCAACCCCCGCATAACATAATACCCAAACATTGTAACATATTAACTTAACATTGAAACATGACCATTGCCACCAAAGGGCACCATCCATTGCCACCAAAGGGCACCACAAGTGTAGGGGCATACCGAGACACCCCTACACACCCCGGTTCGGAGCTACCTACGAGTTCGAACCTACCAAACCAGTCCAAAGGCCTACCTATTAGCCCTGAACTCCAAACTTTTCCCCCATCTCACTCTTTTCTCCCGCCAACTTTACTCTCCATCTCCCGCCGCCGTGACCAAACGGGAAACACCTGAAAGCAAAGGGAGGGTGGGTGGGACAACAACAGGTAAGTGCAACTTCAGATTAAAGTGATCCTTAGATCTAAAATGGCCACTACTTATACTCCCCTTATAACTCCACCCCACACCAAATAAGAGTTTCTCAGAGATAATGTAGCAGAACATGTTACAAGATTCAGAAATCAAAAATTGAGTGATGATAACTGTGACAATCCCCTGCTTGTTAATTCCTGATGGAGTGATGTATAGTAGTGGTCAGGACTGTCCTCCATATATCCTGATCCAACTAGACATTGACAGAGCACACAGGAGTGAGTGATACTCAGCTCTCGGCCCACTTGTTACATGGCTTGATATACCCTTGCTTTATTATTATTATTTATAAAGTGCCAACAAATTCTGTAGCGTTGTACGATAGGTGAACTAAAAGACATGTATTTGACACGGACGGACATGCAGGAGCAGAGGGTATTAAGACCCTTCTCAAACGAGTTTACATTCTAGAGAGAGTGGGGTTAAGTGACA
The DNA here is from genome assembly GCF_036172605.1 of Pelobates fuscus. Taxonomy (NCBI): domain Eukaryota; kingdom Metazoa; phylum Chordata; class Amphibia; order Anura; family Pelobatidae; genus Pelobates; species Pelobates fuscus. The sequence continues at coordinate 25,827,302 of NC_086317.1, forward strand.
CAAGAGATAAGGGTAGGATGTGTTTCATGTATCTGAGAAAAAGTAGGTCACTAGAATAGTTCACAGGGAAGGATTTGTTTATTGGATGACACGGACAGGAGACAAAGCAGAGTGGGCTAACATGGTGCGGGGAGGGAACGCTATGAACAATTTAATTGAAACGCTTTCCTTAAGAAGTGGGCTTTTAATGATCTTTTGAAGGAATGGAGACTGGGTGTGAGTCTAATGGAGAAGGGAAGGGAGTTCCATACGGCGCAGCCCTAGAGAAGTCTTGGTGGCAGGCATCAGAGGTGCGAGTAGGAAGAGAGAGTAGATGTAGATCTTCAGCAGAGCGTGTGCGCATGGACGGGATTTACTTGTGTATCAGTGAGGATCGGTAGATCGGAGCAGCATTGTGCAGTGTTTTGGAAGCAAGAACCAGAATTTTAAATCCAGCCATATATCTTACGGGAAGCCAGTGTAAAGACTGTCAGAGGGGGAGGCATGGATGGTGCGGGCAGACAGGAAGATGAGCATCTCTGCATTTTTTATGGACTACAAATGGGCAAGCTGGGAACACGTAAGACCACTGAGAAGCGGAATACAATTCAGTCCCCTGATTCATGCCAATGTAGGGCAGAGTGAGCAATCAAGGGAAAGCACAATATACTTGTGATTAATGTTATTAATTTGAAAGGTTTTAATTTTTTATAAATATTCATGATCCCCCTTTCCTGTATTTATCAAATGTAATGGGGATAGGTAGGGTAATCTTTAATGTTAATATTATTATTGTTACAAGTAAATAGAGACCGACAAGGTATTATTTATAGCAAGAAAGTAATATTGTTATGGACAGGGAGGGCACAGGACTGATTGTGGACTCTCTGGACACTGTCACAAGTAGGACGCAGGGGATAACTTAAAGGCCACTAGGTTCTGCATCTCCTGGAACCTAAGAAGGAACGGTACATTTTGGGATAGAAAACTTACTTTCACATTATGTAGGCTTAGGAGGAGCCCCTGTCAGGTATATAATTCTCTAAAATATGGGGTCAGTGGAGGGAGAGTATACTTTAAACCAACCTTTTATTATTGGGTGCTGGGGACCTTTTCTGTGTTTATTCTCCATATCCTCTTTGCTGCTCATAGAAGCCTTTTAAGTCATTCTTTGTACATCAGGGTGTCTTAATGGGTTCCTACATATGTCTTCAGAGCTGTATACATGTGGCTTATTCTGTAACTTGTGCATGGAGATTGCAGAATTGGTAAAAATCCAACTTTAATTTGGTGTGGGGACAGGGTCCTTTGACAAATGTTGTTTTTCATTTTTTTGTGTTATTTTTTTAAAATAAAAAATAAAATATCGGGGGTTAATTACTAACGTGAGAATTGGTGGGAATTCTAAAAGGATGCAGACTGAATTTCAATCTTTAGACCACAATAACTGAACTGGAAGCATAGCTGATTTTTTTTTCAATTCAGCTATTTTGGCATCAAATTTGAAATGTAATTTGATTTCTCATCCATTCTCAATTTAAGTGTTTGTGCCCAGGCATTCTCTTCTACACGTTAATTGTCTTAATCTCCCCAGTATGTATTTCTCTTTGCTTAGCAGCTAGTTTTGATAATTGGACAAAATTTGTAAAAGTTCTGCAATCTTAACCTTTAGTACAAGTTGGAGGTTGGTGTACCATTTATGTTTCTTATGGAACTAAACTAGAAGTTGCTGCAATCATGTATTTTCTGTTTTACCTCCTCTGCCCAATTTCTATCCTAAGAGACAGCAGGAAGTAAATGAAGAAGCAAAGTCCTTCAGATCAACAAATGGAGGGATCTGGAGATGACATTATCCCTTCTCCAATATGATGTACTCAGAATAGAAGCTGTGTGACATTTGCCATTTTCAAAAACAGAAGATAAGTCTTTGTGATGTCTTCTTAAAGTACACCATTGCTTAGATCTTAACTTTATAAACTTCATCTCCAAAGTTGGGTAGATTCCAACTTAGACTTAAAATAGAGATGTGGCTAACGGGGGGGTTTCTGTATAAATTCCATCATGACATGCATTTAAATAGTTTGGATAATTAGAAAGATTTAAAGGCAATGCACATGCTCACAAAAATTACTACAGAAAAATATGGTGCGTCTACACATACAGTATGAGTAATTCAGTGGTTTGGGCTGTACCAATTCTTTCTCCTAAGCAATATTGAAGTTGGCTGGCTTGTTATTAAATCAGATAGAAGGATATCCAAAAAAGATTGGTGTGACTAATCGGAAGAAATTGAAAGCTATCACAGAGGCTTCATGCCAAACCAAAGACAATGAATAGAAATTCCGTGGGCTTGGATTTAGACAAATTTCATTGGATAAGACAAAATAAGCGAGGAGTATAAAAAGATCCATTGGGACCATGTTCAGTTCTACGCTAAAACCCATCTTATCCACGGCTAGACCGAGACCAGCCATCTGCAATGGAATACAAGGTGTTTTGCCTGTTTGCCATCGCCCTCATCGTGGGGTCATTCACCTCTGCTAATGGACAGGCAGCTCTAAGTAAGTCTTTAAACCTAAATGTAATGATGTAACGCCATGATTCTGTTCTTTGCTTTAGTAACCATTTCCTCTTTAAATGCTATTTTCATTATATACATATAAAAAAAATAAAAAAAAATAGAAAATGTTTTTTTTTTTAATAAATAAAGAAACATTTAAAACAAAAATCGTAAAAATTCACAGGTTTGTTTTTTTTTAGTTTGGAAAATAGTGATAAAAATTTCGGAAATAATTAAAATAATTCAAACAACTGAGGCCAAAACAGCTGAGATCAGATTTCCAAATTGTGTAATTATGTGTATATTTTGAAATAAACTTTTTCCACTAATCACTTTATTGTACAAAACACTTAGCTGTTCTTTTAGTTCAGTCTTTTTTAAAGGGTTAATTACTAAACATAGACTTGTTGGAATTTTCTAGAGAATTTGAAATATTAAATCAAACTTGCCCAACAGGAAATATTGATCAACTCGTCTATGTTTGTCTTGCTTTGGCATTAAATGTGCAGGTCTCTAGTTATATTCCAACTATTTCCAGTTTAGTTCTCAGCTATGTGTTTTTTTTTCTTTTTTAATATAGACATGTCACACATAAAAAAATATAATCGGTCATTTTAAATATAAAAGTTTTGTATTAAATAAATACCTTTCTCTAGTAATTCAGTATTCTAAATCAAAATTTGGAAGGCAAGTTTTTAGGATTGATTATTGGGTATTATTTAATAAACAATAACAACTGGCAAACCGGATAGTGAATAACAAAACTTATGCTGAGAAAACTAAGTTTTAAAAAAAATAACACAACTGGAACAGAATTTTTCCAATTTTAGTTTTTTTTAACCTAAATTTTGCAATTGGGTCTTAAGGCCTACACAGTGCACTTTTTTTTAGTGAATTAACATTCAGATAAGGACACACAGATATCAGACTAAGATACAGATCACCCACTTTTTACATTTAGAAATAGTTTATTGTTGTTTGATATCTGACTTCTGTTCAGTTCTCTCTTGGCATCATTTAAGTGCATACAAGATAGTTATACTTCACCTTAGCACCCCAACCACTAATGTTTATTGAAGTTATATACTTGCGGTCTCTCGGGTTTTTGTCAATGGTTATAGAGTACGTATAGTATATAGTATACTCTATGGCAGGCAACCTTCGGCACTCCATATGTTGTGGACTACATCCCCCATAATGCTCTTACACCCATAATGCTGGCAAAGCATCATGGGAGATGTAGTGCAAAACATCTGCAGTGCCGAAGGTTGCCTATGCCTGCTCTATAGTATAGAGTATAGGAGTACGCAAAACGAGGATTCTCAGAAGCCAAAGTTCATCCCTCATTAATCAGCCAAACATATGGATGGGTAAGCAAGTTACAGCCATATTAAATTCCCACATCCATTTGTTACTGCTGAATTGACACTTGCTAAATGTACACATATTTTGGCAGAATAATGAGGAAGTTAGCAGGCTTTGGGTACTGATAATGTGTTTCAAAGCTTGTTCAACTTCAATGAATGGGCAGTACCCATAGCCATGTGCATTATATTATATTCACTACAGGAACTGCAGTGCTTATGGTGCTCCTAGATTCCATCGAATCCACGGTTAATCATTCGTGTTTAGATATATATATATCCTAGTCTGGTCTAGTCCTTTTACAGGATACTATAACTTGACCGAGATGCTTGCAAAATGAGTAAATCAGCCAAAATGTGCAACCTGTGACTGGCTCACCTGTGCATAAAATGGATTATTCTTATTCAAGTTAAAACACAACAAATTTCACAATTCCTCCCGGCAGGGATGGTAAACTACCAAGAGAAGAGTAGTTTAACTGTCTGCTGTAAAAATCTAGGGAAACACATACAACATAGAAATCATGGACCTTAAAAATGCATACCTGATATATATATATTTTTTCTTAATCCATATTTAAGAACAACATATTATAAATGTCAGTCATAGATGGAATAGGGGGTTGAGTGAAGTCTTCCCACACATAGAAATAAGCTAAACAACTGAGCTGTATTTATCTAGTGGATAAGTGAATCCTATTGGCTGGCGTGGAGGTTTCCACTTACCTATTGTAGAGATTAGCAGCACTAACTGGTTTGCAACTGTATCTGGTTTCCATAAATGGTATTGCAGGTTTGATAACACAGATCACCAGAATGGGACTTACTGCTCATGGAACCCAAGTATATGCAGTGGTCCATAACGATTTATTTTATTTCATTTTATTTATTTTTAATGTCAGATTTCTGCAGAATAATTTTTTTTTGTTACTAGATAAATTAGGGGACTGCACTTCTTTACTATATCAGTCATTCTGCAATTTCAATCTTGATTTGTCAAAATTGTCTGGATTCTCTTCAATATTGTCTCCTTCATTTTGATTTAGCTCAGGCCCAGTGCAACGTGCAACCCGTAGCAAGAGTGAACTGTGGGCCCCCTGGAATTAGCGCAGACAAATGCTACGACAAGGGCTGCTGCTATGACAACAGTGAGCCCAACGCTATCTGGTGCTTCTATGCTCGGCCAGATGACGGTAATTCTTAATTACTTTTAAATTAAAGCTAGGTTAGCCATGACAGCTAATTTACATATTTTTTATTCTTCTAAAGGCAACTATTTATTTACTTACTTAACAGCTCCCATAAAGCGTTCTTTTCCAGATAAAAGATAATTAGCAGGTATTGATGACCTGAATGTAACAGAGAGAAACCAGTATCCTAAACAGCAAGTTATCTATGCCAGCACTTGGACTAAATGTTTAGTTTTTTTTTGTTTGTTTTTTTAACCAGCATTTCAAATTTTTCATTGGATAACCCACAGTGTTATTTCTATCAAAATGAATAGGCTGGCCAGATTTCCGCTGTTACAAAAACGCTAATAAATTCATACAGCAGGGCTGCTTTAATGATGTATTTGTTATACATGCCTCCTTTAATTGAATTCTGGTTACCCTACATGTGAAAGCCTTGCTCACAGCACTGGCATTAATATAGATAAGGGCACACATTTATCCCATGGAGCTAACAGTCTAATTGAAGGCCAATGAGTTTGCCTAGTGTTAAACATATATTAAGGTGTATGCAAAATTAATATTCTTGTGTCACTGCCTCTCTTCTCTCCTTAGAATGCCTCTTATAAATGGAATTTGAAAAAAACGGTCTCTGCCAGTGGAACAAAGCAAAATAACAACGAAGAGAAAACCATTAAGTCCAATAAAGATCTACATTCCCCCTTTATCCTGATCAGACATCCCATTAAAATACTCTCTATTAGTTAATATGTAACAGCCAGGCACGTGTACAAAGTAATAAAAACATGCAAATGGATATAGAACGTCTCATTGTTTTTTTTATTTAAGGGTCTAGAATGGCTTTTTACTAAAGGATCAGAGAATGTCCGGTTCAACCTTAAAGACACACTCCAGATCCCTAACACACTCCAACTTGCTGAAATGCTTTATGTGTTAATAGTGTGTCCTCTTTTTCCATTTTATAAAAAGTGTACATTTTAATAGAATTGGCACATTTATAAATCATATAGCTTCCTGTAACAGTGTAGCTAAACTCAGAAAAAGGCAATTGCCCAGAGCACTTGCCTTGCAAACACTTCTCTTTGTCAACTGTCTAGGGCAGAGGTTCCCAACAAAATTTTTTTCCGGGAAACACTTTGACATAGTATACCAACTTCGTGGTAACCTGCCAAAAAAATTGAGAAGTCTGTGATTGGACAGTCACTGAAAGTCTGGGCTGGGGAAGAAGGGGAGGGATTGCAAAGGCTGCAGACACGATATCTGCAGCTTTTTCAACTGTGTCTAGATACGGTATATCCCAAATAAAAAAAATATGTACAATTAAATGCATATTTGCTTTGAAGGTATATCTACTAAACAGTTATTTTATTTTTTATTTTTTTTAATTTGGGCAGTAATTATGCTATTTCTCATTTTAAACAGACTCACATATTTCAATAGCAGGACAGACTGGGATTTCACACAAATAATGCATTAAATAAAAATACTAATAAATAATATCCTTGTTTTGGGAGTGACTAATTTGAACACAAACTGCTATAATACTATAATGCTACTATACAAACTGTCAAGTAAATATAAATGCTGACCCACATTAAAGGGACACTATAGGCATCAAAGCAACTTTAACTTCATGAACCAGTTTCAGGGTGTACCTCATGCCCATGCAGTCTCACTGCTCAATTATCTGCCATTTAAATCACTTTACTTATGCAGCCTTAGCCAAACCTTCCTGTATGTGACTTACACAGCTTTCATAAACACTTCCTGTAAAGAGTCATCTAATGTATACACTTCCTGTATTACACAGTCTGTTTAAATTCAGAATGTCTTATCCCCTACTCTGTAAATAGATTTCTAGACCCTGCAAGAGACTCCTGTTTGTGATAAAAGTTCAATTTACAAAGCAGAAGATAAAAACAGTTGTGGTAAACCTTTACAGTAAGTTAACAACAGTCAACTGTCTAGGGCAGGGATAGGCAACCTTCGGCTCTCCAGATGTTGTGGACTACATCCCCCATAATGCTCTTACACACATAATGCTGGCAAAGCATCATGGGAGGTGTAGTCCAAAACATCTGGAGAGCCGAAGGTTCCCCACCCCTGGTCTAGGGCAGAGGTTCCCAATTAATGTTTCCCATGAAACACTTTGACATAGTATACCAACTTTGTGGTATCCCCTCCAAAAAATTTGCGCCGCAGCACAAACCTTTTATTAAGTGGCTTTTTTATTACTATTTTCAAATATTTTGCTGATAAACTGTTTAGTCGTATGATACTCCTGAAGCTTTCGCTTAAAAAAGGCAATGTCTTCATCTTTGTACTCTGCGTGGTTTTGTTCAAAATGACGACATAATTTAGCAGGTGCTAATGAACTGTTAGGCAATATTTTCTTGTAAACTAAGCATTGTGCTTGAGGTATATTTTCATTTCTGGCACCTGTGAATCCAAATGACAAGTAGCTATCATCATATTTTATTTTCTTTATTTGAGAAGATGATTGGCTGGCATTGTGTGCTTTTCTCTTTTTTTTTTTTACTTGTCACTTGTCTCTGCTATTTGAGGAACAGTAGATACAACTATTTCGGGCATGTTTTCTGGATTGTTAGTTGTATCGTCTTTCTCAGTTTCTATAAGTGTCGAACAGGTAAAAGTAGTAATAATTTTTCTCTGAAGAGTTCACTGCTTTAACCAGCTTTCCAAATTCATAGTAAAGCTAGGGCTGACTCTGACGGCAAGGCGTGCGGCAGGGTGGGCTTAAGATCGCGCTCCCACCATCTCTTATGAGATCACGGTTGCGTGTCAGATCTACTGAAAATAAAACATACAGTACAACATATTCATGCAACAACATAATATGTAGGTTAAATGTGCTGGGTTAAATGAGTTATAGTAATAACAATTTAATCTCTTACATTGAACACAGTGCTTATGAGTGTAGTACATGAAAGTACCAGTGTGTGGTGCCACATTATTAGGGACATGCCACATTGAGAACGAGAGAAAGAACGATACCAGTGCTTACCCACAGTCAGTGTGATCTAAAACCTGCAACGATATTTAACCCCTGAAGGTCTATACAGTCATAACAATCTGGTCTTTGGAATTATTTTCCTCCAATGTCCAAACAGCTCCTGAATACTTCCAAAATAGACCCAAAACAAGGTCAACTAGTTCAGGAATTGCTTGGTAACCGTGTCTTTTAAAATTCCTTCAAAAAATATAGCATAAAATGTGTGTGCCAGAAAATTGGGGTTGTAGAGAATGTATGGGGGGCCAGGTCTCTAGTGTATGTATGCAGAAAATATGGGCTGTAGAGCTATTTTGGGGTGACAGGGACTGATGTGTGTATGTTGGGGAGACAGGGGTTGCTGCTTGTGTGTTGAGCGGCTGTGGATGGGGAGAAAAGAATGTAGGTGCTGTAGTGGAGAGATAGTGGCTGTAGTGGGGAATATAAGTGGATTGTAATATCATTTGTTACTTCTTTAGAATAAATGTAAAATAAAACAGCATTGCATGATGAAAGGTATTGTGTGTCTTTAGTATTTTAATTAATTTACAGAGTTCCAATTCTAGTAAAGTCTTCTAGCTCTGCCTATTGTATTTGTTGCCATATAGCTTTAATGAGCAGAAACATAGAACATAGAAACACAGAATGTGGCGGCACATAAGAACCATTCGGCCCATCTAGTCTGCCCAATTTTCTAAATACTTTCATTAGTCCCTGGCCTTATCTTATAGTTAGGATAGCCTTATGCCTATCCCACGCATGCTTAAACTCCTTTACTGTGTTAACCTCTACCACTTCAGCTGGAAGGCTATTCCATGCATCCACTACCCTCTCAGTAAAGTAATACTTCCTGATATTAGTTTTAAACCTTTGCCTCTCTAATTAGATACTATGTCCTCTTGTGTTTTTTCTTCGTTTTAATATAGTCTCCTCATTTACTGTGTTGATTCCCTTAATGTATTTAAATGTTTCTATTATATCCCCCTGTCTCATCTTTCCTCCGAGCTATACATGTTAAGATCCTTTAACCCCTTAAGACCGCAGGGCGTTCTATGCCGTCCTTATTTTGGTGGCTCTAAACGCCGCAGGGCGGCATAGAACGCCCTGCGGTCTTTTGTACTTACCCGGTCGCCAGCGATCCCACGCCGGCAATCGCGGTATGGGGGACTTACCTGGGAGCCCAGGGAGTCCCCCTCTGTCCTCTTCGACCCCCCAGGGCCATGTGATCGCGAGGTCCTTGCGAGGACCCCGCAATCACATGGACGACATAGCCGTCCATGTCAATGCCAGCAGGGGGAGTGCCTGTAATGACAGGTACTCCCCCTGCTGCCTGCAAATAAAATAAAATAAGTTAAAACAGTGTAAAAATAAGATTATATATACTTAGATCATATGTATTTTATTATATATATGATCTAAGTATATATATACACATATACACATAAATATACATACACTGTCTACGTGTATTTTAATATTAATATATACATAATTATATATATATTAATATTAAAATACACGTACAATGATATTGATTAAATATATATATATAATTTTCATTATATATATATATTTATATATAATAAAAAATAAATAAATATATAAATATGTTGAAAAATAAAATTAAAAAAATAATAAAAAATAAATAGATAAAAAATATATAAACATGCGTAATTTCGTTCTAACTGTATTTTAAAATTAATATATATATATTGATATCAAAATACATGTTGTCAGGGGTCTCCCCTCCTCCTACCTGTCGGCGAGCGGCGTCTCCTCTCCGCCGCTCGCCGCTCGCATCCGTCACGCCTCCCAGCGGCAGCATGTATAACGCTGCACGCTGGAAGGTCGTTGATTTATGCAAACGCCGGGGTCACATGAGTGACCCGGCGTTAAAGCAACAGTACCACAATCACAGTGGGAGGCTTAGATATCTCCCACTTGTGATTGTTAAAGGACCACTCTAGTGCCAGGAAAGCATACTCGTTTTCCTGGCACTAGAGTGCCCTGAGGGTGCCCCCACCCTCAGGGACCCACTCCCGCCCGGCTCTGGAAAGGGGAAAGGGGTAAAAACTTACCTTTTTCCAGCGCTGGGCGGGGAGCTCTCCTCCTCCTCTCCGCCTCCGTTCCTCCCCGTCGGCTGAATGCGCACGCGCGGCAAGAGCTGCGCGCGCATTCAGCCGGTCACATAGGAAAGCATTCATAATGCTTTCCTATGGACGCTTGCGTGCTCTCACTGTGATTTTCACAGTGAGAATCACGCAAGCGCCTCTAGCGGCTGTCAGTGAGACAGCCACTAGAGGATTAGGGGGAAGGCTTAACTAATTGATAAACATAGCAGTTTCTCTGAAACTGCTATGTTTATAAAACAATTAGTTAACCCTAGCTGGACCTGGCACCCAGACCACTTCATTAAGCTGAAGTGGTCTGGGTGCCTAGAGTGGTCCTTTAATTCTGATTGGAAGTTATCCAATCAGAATTTAACCTAGGGTATTTATACTCACCTTTCCTGTTCCTCCCTGCCCTGTTGTGGTCTTTGCTGTATGGTATTGATTCTGAACTTGTGATTTCTGGTTACGTACTCTCTGGCTTGTTAAACTGACTTTGTGACTTTCTCCTACCCTTTGACCTCGGCTTGTTTATCGTTATCCTGTTTTCTGGTTCCCCTGACTCGGCTTGTCTCCTGACTATTCTGTGTGTGCTTAGCCCGGCCACTCTAAGGTCCGGTACGGCACCTTTTCTGTGTGTGTGTGTCTGTTAGCGTGTTGGGTTCCCGGAATCGTGACATTACAACAGGGCCATTATGGAACCTGCTGACATTCCACAGCTCCTAGTTAATCAGGAGGCTAGAATGGATGGTTTAGACCATCGTATGGATCAGTTTGCCCAGGCTTTACAAACCATACTGGCTCGTACTGCCCACTTGCAACCTGCCGTTCAAGAAGTTGTTGCTGCTGGGCCAGAACCCAGTCCTGATCCGGTAACCGCTCCTGCTCACGTGGTTCACATGACGCCACCTCAGCGCTATAGCGGTGATCCAGCATCGTGCCGTGGTTTCCTCAACCAAATTGATATTCATTTGGTGATGAATCCGCGCTCATACCCCACTGACAGAGCCAAAATTGCTTTTCTGATCAACCATTTGTCAGGAAAAGCTCTAGCATGGGCCAACCCCATGTGGGAGAACACGTCCCCAATGTCCTTTGCAGACTTTCTAACAGCTTTCAAACGTACGTTTGATCAGCCTGGCCGGGTTGCTTCTGCTGGCAAAGCTCTGCTTAGGATCCGACAGGGCAGTAGATCAGTAGCGGATTATACCATTGAATTCCGCACTCTGGCAGCTGAAGTGGTTTGGAATAACGACTCTCTCGTAACAGCTTTTCAGGAGGGTTTGGCCGCTTACATATTAGACGAAATAGCATCCAGGGAATTGCCTATTCTTCTGGATGATCTAATAGATTATATCATTCTAATTGACAACCGTATAAGAGAGAGGCGTAGTCAAAGAAGAATGAATACACAGGGGTTACCTGCTTTACCCAGTACTGCACTACTAGCGTTACCTCCCCCTACTCAACCACCTCCCGAACCCATGCAATTAGGTGCTGTAGGCTTATCTGAAGCTGAAAGAACATACCGCAGAAGGGAGGGCTTGTGCCTTTATTGTGGTAAGAGGGGGCATCTCCGAAGTAACTGTCCTAGTTTGCAGGGAAACTACAGCACCTAAAGCCTAGAGAGGGGTCGGCCTCGGGTGTTATGGTTTTTTCCCCTCATGTGTCCATCTCCAGACCATTCATTACGGTTACTCTTTTGGTCAATCAAACCACGATTACAACTAAAGCCTTGATCGATTCAGGGGCTGCAGATAACTTTATCGATGAGAACTTTGCTAAAACCGCAGCCTTGAATCTGATCCAAAAGGCCACACCCTTGGCCATTGAGGCCATAGATGGTAGACCACTTGAGAAACCCCTGGTGACCCATGAGACCCAAGAAATGGTTATGGCCGTGGGTGCCTTACACAAAGAATGGATAACCTTCCAAATAATTGACTCCCCTACAGCTTCCATCATACTGGGCTTCCCCTGGTTAGTTAAGCATAACCCAGTACTTGATTGGGGTTGTTTGGATATACTCTCCTGGGGGGAATCCTATCAACAAGACTGTATGGTCCGTTTACATCCCGTTTGTTTACTCAATGTGCCTACAGCTAAACCACTTTCTGTTTCTGTCCCCCCTGTCTATGCAGACCTCGCATTGGTCTTTGAAAAAAGGGAAGCTGATAGACTACCCCCACATTGGGATTATGATTGTGCCATAAACTTGTTACCTGGAACGATGCCTCCTAGGGGCAAGGTCTACCCGCTTTCTGAGAAAGAAAACCAGGTCATGGAGGAGTACATACAGGAATCCTTACGTAAAGGTTTTATCAGAAGGTCCTCCTCTCCGGCTGGTGCTGGTTTCTTTTTTGTTGCCAAGAAAGAGGGCGATTTAAGGCCATGTATAGACTATAGAGGCCTGAATAACATAACAGTTAAAAATGCTTATCCTATCCCTCTCATTACTGAGTTGTTTGACCGTGTCAAAGGTTCTAGATTTTTTACCAAACTAGACCTCAGGGGGGCTTATAACTTGGTTCGTATAAAAGAAAACGATGAATGGAAGACAGCGTTCAATACACGCAGTGGGCATTACGAGTATCTAGTTATGCCTTTCGGACTGTGTAATGCTCCTGCTGTCTTTCAGGACCTCATAAATGATGTCCTTAGAGATTTACTACATGTCTGTGCCGTGGTCTATCTCGATTATATACTTGTGTTTTCTCCTGATCTGGAGTCTCATCATGCCCATGTGAGGAAGGTACTTAAGAGATTGCTACAAAATGGTCTTTATTGTAAATTGGAGAAATGTTTATTCAACCAAAAATCAGTACAATACCTAGGGTACATCATTTCTGAACAGGGGTTCAGCATGGATCCTTCAAAATTAGAAGCCATGTTGTCTTGGCCTCTTCCTCAAGGCCTTAAAACAATACAGCGATTTATAGGCTTTGCCAATTATTATCGCAGGTTTATTAAAAACTTTTCATCAGTAATTTCTCCTATCACTAAACTGACTAAAACGGGTTTGCACCCCAGGGTTTGGACTCCTGAAGCCATTAAAGCCTTTGAGACTCTCAAAAAGGCATTTGCCACTACCCCTGTGCTACACCATCCCGATCCTTCCCTTTGTAATGGAAGTAGACGCTTCAGAATCAGGTGTGGGAGCTGTATTATCACAAAGACTATCCTATAACGAACCCCTCCATCCCTGTTGTTACTTTTCTAAAAAATTATCTGATTCGGAGAAAAATTACGACGTCGGGAACAGGGAACTATTAGCTATTGTGATGGCTTTTAAAGAGTGGAGATACTTATTAGAAGGAGCCAGACACGAAATCCTGGTTATAACTGATCATAAGAATCTCTCCTATATAGCTGATGCTAAAAGATTGTCCTCTCGTCAAGCCAGATGGTCCTTATTTCTTTCACGCTTTCAGTTCATTATCACATATAGGCCTGGGTACCGTAATGTCAAGGCTGATGCTATCTCCCGACAATACGAACCTTTGGAGTCTATTGCCCCCGCTCCTGAACCCATTGTACCCACGTCTAAGATAATAGCCGCTACCCGTTTGGTTATTTCGTCCCTTTTCCTGGATGGTATCAAGGCATACCAAACCCAAGCACCCTCTGAGACACCTGTTGATAGATTATACGTGAAAGAAAGAGAGATAGAAAGAAATTGTTAGTTTTATTTCACACCGCCAAAACGGCTGGTCACCCAGGGGTTACCAAAACATACAAGGGTATCCTTCAACAATTCTGTTGGCCTTCACTTAAGCAAGACGTAGTGGATTATGTGCAGGCTTGTCGTGTTTGTGCACAGTGTAAGTCCCCTACTGTTAAACCCCCGGGTCTCCTGATGCCTCTGTCCGTACCCAAAAAACCATGGACCCACCTATCCATGGACTTTATTGTTGATCTTCCTTCATCCGATGGAATGACAGTAATTTTGACTGTGACTGATAGGTTCTCTAAGATGGCACACTTTATTCCACTCAAAAAACTACATTCTGCGGTTCAGTTGGCTCGGGTGTTTGCCAATGAGGTTTTCCGCTTGCATGGTATACCACAGGATATCGTATCCAACAGGGGTCCTCAGTTTGTCTCTCGGTTTTGGAGGGGCTTTTGTGCTGAGATGGGGATTTCCTTGTCATTTACCTCCTCCTATCATCCACAATCCAATGGAGCTGCCGAACGGGCAAATCAATCTGTGGAGTTGTATTTACGCTGCTTCACGAATGCACACTAGGACAACTGGTCTCACCTCCTTCCCTGGGCTGAATTCGCCAGAAACACTGTGACTCATTCGTCCACTGGCTTAAGTCCTTTTTTGGTTGCTTATGGGTTCCAACCCTCTGTCCTTCCCAGCGTATTCTCCGACAAGGGAATACCCGCTTTGGACGAGCACCTAACCTCCTTACGGAAGATGTGGGATCAGGTCCATGCTACTCTTTCTCGAGTGGCTGTTGCTCAGAAGAGATTTGCTGATCGCCGTAGAGGTGCTGCTCCTTCTTATGTTCCGGGTGATAGGGTTTGGTTGTCCTCTAAGAATCTCCGCCTCAGGGTCCCCTCGATGAAATTCGCACACCTTTCACACCTCCCTTTTGAACCCCCTGCTCTGTAATCGATTCTCTGGTCCTCTCAGGCGTCCGGATTCCCTCCGCGCAGCCTCTAGTGACGTGTACGACGTGGCAGCCCTGCTTGATTCTCGTTTTTCTCTGGGTCGCTTGCAGTATCTGGTTGACTGGAAGGGATACGGCCCTGAGGAGCGGTCCTGGGTTTCTGCCTCTGACGTGAACGCGCCCATTTTGGTCCGCTCCTTTCGTGCGCGGTTTCCTTTGAAGCCTTCAGCTTCCCGCCCGTTGGGCGGTCCTCGAGGGGGGGGCTATGTCAGGGGTCCGCGGGCGGCTAGTAGGGGAGGCTGCTCGCAACTCGCAGCACTCACCCTCAGTCCATCGCCGCCTGCGGTCTCCCCTCCTCCTACCTGTCGGCGAGCGGCGTCTCCTCTCCGTCGCTCGCCGCTCGCATCCGTCACGCCTCCCAGCGGCAGCATGTATAACGCTGCACGCTGGAAGGTCGTTGATTTATGCAAATGCCGGGGTCACGTGAGTGACCCGGCGTTAAAGCAACAGTACCACAATCACAGTGGGAGGCTTAGATATCTCCCACGTGTGATTGTTAATTCTGATTGGAAGTTATCCAATCAGAATTTAACCTAGGGTATTTATACTCACCTTTCCTGTTCCTCCCTGCCCTGTTGTGGTCTTTGCTGTATGGTATTGATTCTGAACTTGTGATTTCTGGTTACGTACTCTCTGGCTTGTTAAACTGACTTTGTGACTTTCTCCTACCCTTTGACCTTGGCTTGTTTATCGTTATCCTGTTTTCTGGTTCCCCTGACTCGGCTTGTCTCCTGACTATTCTGTGTGTGCTTAGCCCGGCCACTCTAAGGTCCGGTACGGCACCTTTTCTGTGTGTGTGTGTGTCTGTTAGCGTGTTGGGTTCCCGGAATCGTGACACATGTAGAACGAAATAATATATATATCTATATACATAAGTATATACGTATATATCACTATATCTATACCTATATATAAAAAAAATAATAAAAAAAAAAAAAAAAAAAAATATATATATATATATATATATATAATATAATTCTACGTATATATTTATGTAATAATTTTACATAATTAGGTAATTTAATTAATTACAATTTGCAGGACCTGCCTGACAACCCAGGCCGAAAGTTCAGGGAATTAAATTTTCTAGCACTATATTTAACCCTGTAACTTTCCAAGACACCATAAAACCTGTACATGGGGGGTACTGTTTTACTCAGAGGACTTCGCTGAACACAAATATTAGTGTTTCAAAACAGTAAAATATATTACAATGACGATATCGTCAGTGACAGTGACATTTATGCATTTTTCACACACAAATGGCACTTACACTGACGATATAATTGTTGTGATACGTTTTACTGTTTTGAAACACTAATATTTGTGTTCAGCGAAGTCTCCTGAGTATAACAGTACCACTCATGTACAGGTTTTATGGTGTTTTCAAAAGTTACAGAGTCAAATATAAGGTTTGCGTTTCAGTTTTTTCACATTAAAATTCGCCAGGTTGCCTTTGAGACCGTATGGTAGCCCAGGAATGAAAATTACCCCCATGATGGCATACCATTTGCAATAGTAGACAACCCAGGGTATTGCAAATAGGGTATGTTCAGTTTTTTTCAGTAGCCACTTAGTCACAAACACTGGCCAAAATTTGCGTTTTCAAATATTAACACTAACTTTGGCCAGTGTTTGTGACCAAGTGGCTACTAAAAAAGACTGGACATACTCCATTTGCAATACCTTAGGTTGTCTACTTTTGCAAATGGTATGCCATCATGGGGGTAATTCTTATTCCTGGGCTACCATATGGTCTCAAAGGCAACGTAACCAATCTGGCGAATTTCAATGTGAAAAAACTGAAATATGTAACACGCTATATTTGACCCTGTAACTTCCCAAAACACCATAAAACCTGTACATAGGGGGTACTGTTTTACACGTGAGACATCGCTGAATACAAATATGTGTATTGTATTGCAGTAAAAGCAAACAGTATTTTGACATTCACAGTTAAAATGTCACGTAGAACTAAAACAATTAAAAAATTCTTATTTTCTCCCATTTTTTTATATATTTTTTTCATATTACATTATGTTCCATACCTAAATATTTGATGTTAAACGAAAGCCCTGTTTCCCCTGGATAAAATGATATATAATAAGTGTGGGTGCATTTAATATGAAAGAGGTGAATTACGGTTGGACAGACATATAGCGCAAATGCCAGATTTTGTTTACGTTTTTTTTGGATCACAACTTGTACATTTGGCTGCGGTCTTAGGGGGGTTAAAGGAGCACTATAGTGCTTTTCCTGGCACTATATGGTTATTAGGTTCTCCTCTCCCTCAGGGCCCCTCTCCCGCTGGGCTGAAGGGGTTAAAACCCCTTCAGCCACTTACCTTAATCCAGCACCAGGCTCCCTCGGTGCTGGTGACCTCTCCTCTGCCTGCCGACATCAGCTCTGAATGCGCATGCGCATTTCTTATGGACGTCCAGTGTGTCCACAGCGATTTTCGCATTGAGGATTGCAGAAGCGGCCTCCAGTGGTTGTCAGGGAGACAGTCACTAGAGGCTGGTTTAACCCTCAATGTAAATAAAGTAGTTTCTCTGGTTAAAACTAGTTAAAACTAGGAAAACGGGTTAAAACTAGGAGGACCTGGCACCCAGACGACTTAATTGAGCTGAAGTGGTCTGGGTGCCTATAGTTGTCCTTTAAATTTTCCTTGTAAGTTTTATCCTGCAATTCATGAACCAGTTTAGTAGCCCTTCTCTGAACTCTGAAGTATCAATATCCTTCTGAAGATACGGTCTCTAGTACTGCATATGCATACAAAACTCCAACTGAGGTCTCACCAATGTTCTGTACAATGGCATGAGCACATGAGCACCCTCTTTATAGTGCTAATACCTCTCCCCATACAACCAAGCAATCTTCTAGCATTTCCTGCTGCTCTATTACATTGTCTCCCTACCTTTAAGTCATCAGAAATAATTCCCCCTAAATCCCTTTTTTCAGATGTTGATGTTCAATATTCTAGAGATACCATGGATCTCATCCTCCCTTGCAATCTCTAGTTCTCCTAACCTTCCTATTAGCTGGTGTCACTCAGCACTACCTGAATTGGATTTAGCTCATTACAGGACATAAGCAACTGCCAAGTCCATCAACCTCTGCGATAATCCAATCCTGCTTTTCTGAGACACACATACCTTATAGCTTACTTTATACTTCATACATTATATACCTGTCATTCATTATGCCACATTTATCACAGGAAACAAATTAACTACAGTTTCTTATCTAAATTTAAAGTATAATTAATCATTTAGAGCTCTGGGGTGGGGTGATGGAAGACTGTTCTGGGCCTCTCCCTGAGTAAACCTTTTTGGAGGTATTCTGTAAATAAACTGAACCATATAAAAATAAACCCCTCGAAGGACTTACACTTTCCAGTCATTCCAGGTATCTGCTACATTATAAGAGCAACAGAATTCAAATGGATTCACGGCTGTTTTGCGTGTTGGCTATTATGCTAATAGCAGGTCACTCTGTTGTGGCATTAAGTAAGTGTTCATTTATTTGTCATTTTTATATTCTTTTATTTTATATTCTATCATTCTATAGAAAGCACTGTATGGAGGAGAGCCTTGACTGCAGACTGGGTGATACGTGACTTCCATATTTTCCGACATAATATGTCTGACAGCTTGGTACTAAACATTTACCTGTTGAGTAACCACAGTTCCAGAAATTCCGAGTAAATGTTCTATGATAGAGTGCTTGATGTGCTACAGCACCTTCTAAGAGAACCTTTTGTAGTTAATGTTGCTTTGGACACACATCAAGAAAGAACTTTTGTAACAGAACGGGTACAAGTAAGCATAACCAAACGAGGTAAGGTAAGGCATAGGACATGAAAAGTGCATTCAGTTTTGATGGAAGAGGAAGGAGTTACAGAGGAGTAATTTGAAGGCGATTGGACAGAGAGAATTGAAATAGAGAAAGGGAATTGCATGGAGGGAAGAAGGGGACTCGTATGGATGATAATTTTTTTTCCTGACTTTAGCTGTGGGACTTAAAGACTGATGGGGAGAGTGCATATTCTGATAGATCTCACAGGAACTAGGTAAGAGAGAAGAGGATTGTTAAACATGCAACTGGTTTGAAAGTGAGCTAGAAGGACAAATGATGGGACATGAGAAGGAACTTATATAGAGATGACATTAGGCTTTAAAAAATGTTTCGTCCTAAATTAGAAAAGAAAGAAAGACAGCAATATTTGAAGAGGACAAGAAGCCTGAAATAAATGCAAAATGAGAAGGAGAGGAACCCAAACAGAGAGATGGATACATGAAAACTGTTTTGGACACTTTTAGAGCAGCCATGCCAAGGGTTATTCACTTAAATACGTGAAATGCTGGCTAACCAACATTATACAGGCTACCAATATTAATAAACAACCAGCTGGGATTCCCTAATGTGTTCTGTAAAGCCCTGAATCATTTCAGATGGATTTGAAGGATATCTACCTCCATTTCTAGAAGTTACTTTGACCATGTTTGTGATAGCTTAACCCCTTAAGGAAACATGACGTGTGAGACATGTCATGATTCCCTTTTATTCCAGAAGTTTGATCCTTAAGGGGTTAAAGAACTAACCATTTGATATTTAAGATAGCTTTAGAAAATGTACCCTTCAAATAAAAGGGAAAGTCGAGAACATGGTTAGATCTCTGCCCTAAGCTAGGTTTATTGATCTAATGCCAATTACATAAGTTTGGATTTTAGTTATTACAATGAGATGCGAAAAGGTAAAATTTGAGGAATCCACACAATTGTTGATATTTGCCTGTGTGAGTTCCAATTGTGATAAGCAAGCATTTAAAAGTCATGTCGGCTTCTGCATTTGACAGATTGTGAAGATTTTTAAAGAATACCCCATCAGGAAAAAAATGCCCCAAAATAAATATTGATTCACCAGTTTTATACCCTAAGACACTTAACTGCTTATACTCTGTCCATCTTCTGTAGGAGACAATGGTAAAAAATTGGTAATGGTAAACAAATAAAGGGACACTTTAAGAGTGAAGAGTGTTACAGCATCAATGTCATGTTACTTCCTGGTTTAGTTAGCTCAGTTAGCACAAGAAAAAGGCAATTGCCCAAAGCACCTGCCTTGCAAAAACTTCTTATTGAGCTGCATTGGGAAGTCTGTGATTGGACAGCCGCATAAAGTCTGGGCGGGGTTAGAAAGGGAGGGCTTGCAAAGGCTGCAGAAAAAGAGAACTGCAATTTATAAAACAAAATCGGATTTTAGATATAACCCATGGAAAACAATGCATACTTAAATGCATACATGATTTTATTTTTTATTTGGGCAATAGATTGTCCCTTTAACATGAAGCACCCATTATTTTTTCAAAATCCCCTAGCAGTGGCCACATCTTTGCAATGTGACTTCTGACGTACTATATTCTTCCATAATTCTATCACTATGTTTGAAAGAGAACTGAATATTGCTTGCCTATTCTAAACAAGAAATGTTTCAGTGTCCCTAGTAGTTCATCTCTGTTGATAACAAAATTATGTTGAAATGAAGTTCTGTTGAAGGCTGCCAAGTGTTCATTGTGCCAAGCGTTATCTTTCCTTTCTCCTTTTTGGATGCAAGATATTGGGGAAAGAAAGGGGACTGCTGTTTACAGTCTCTCTGCAGAGAGTCAGAGGATCTTTGCAGAGAGTTTGATTCTCTGCAGATGAAAACAGCACTGCCGAAAAGGGAATTTAATCATAGTGTTACAAGTTACATTTTGTTTTGGATTTTATTAGAATGCAAAAAAAATTCAAAATGTGTGCATACACTGTTGGTGATGATGGAGTTAATTTGCAGCATTTACTCTACTGATTTTGTAGTTGTGCACAGACATTCGAACTCTATAACTGTGTGTGAATCTATTTTACAGCCGGCACTCAGTGTGAAGTTTCTGCTTCGGCGAGAGTAAACTGCGGGTTTCCTGGAATCACTGCAGCTGAATGTGATAATAAAGGGTGCTGCTTTGACTCTGCCATTCAAGGTGCTCCATGGTGCTTTCACGCTCAGACTAAAGATGGTAATGTCATCTTTGTTACGTTCTAAATTTGAATGTAGATAGACGAATTTCAGCATCAGCAAACATGACTAACCCTTTTATTATCAATGTATTTCCATTAGAGCTCAACATTTACTTAGAATGACATTTACGGGTTTATTATGTTTCCGTGTTCCTTTTATAAATCTTTGGTCGTATTAGCTCAATTGAGTATTGCAATCGTTCCGACAGGTTCAGAAAATTAGCACAGAATGACTTATAATTTTTATGGAAGAAATGTAGGATTATTTAAATGACTCCAGGTAATAGTCCAATTCTCATCCACTTCTTAGATCTCTGAGAATATTACCGGCTATCTTTTTGTACTTGTCTAAGGCAGAAAAAAATATCTAGAAAACAACCTGTGAATGGAGAAATCAATGGAGAATGGAGAAATCAAACGCTGGGGAAAAAATATCCAGAAAAAATAAATCTGGAAACAAATCACATGAAATCCAGCGTAATCCAGCAAATAGTGGGATACTCACCCAGTATACTATTGACGTTACACTCACAAACAGATGTAGTTATGAGCGCTCATTACCCTTCTGGAGTATATCAAAAAGAAAATCTTCTTATATGGTAGATCTATTTAATTAAACAGGACAAACTGTTCAATGTATAGGGCATAGCTGGTATGATCACCACCTAGGATTATTTAGTGAGGTCCTCTCTGGAACTTCAATACGTACAGATTGTCTTGAAATTCCTCAAGAGATACAGTTTGTGCACAGACTGTATCACATGAGGGATTTCAAGGCAGCCCGGAGGGGTGATGAGTGTCCATATCTACATCTGTTTGTAAGTGTAACATCAATAGTATACTGGGGGGGGGGGGGTATTCCACCGTTTGCTGGATTACGTTATGTATCTCATATGATTTGTTTCCAGATTAATTTTTTTCTGAATATTCTTTCTCCGGCGTTTGATTTCTCCATTCATACAGGTTGTTTTCTAGATATTTTTTTCTGCCGTACACAAGTGTTTGCTTTATCTTCCACCATTTGTACTTTATGTTTATTTCTGTGTATTTGTCAGATACATTAGGATGATCACGTTCACATGTGTTTTCATTTCTAGTGTTTCTGGCTTTTTTACGTATCTTTTTTGTACTATACCGTAGAAAGAACATCATTTTTAGAATTTTATTTTTTAAGAGTATTTCTAAGATTACACTTTACTAATTATTGAGGTTATTTTTGTAGCACAGACAGCCAGTCTATAAAGGTTACCATCCTTTCCTTCCATCACCCCCAGAGTGCTTGTGCCAGACCTATACTGACAAGGTTTGCACTAGAAGCAGTCCTGAATTCAGTAGGACAGTCCCTATTAGAGTGTTCTGCTGTCTCCACTTTGTTTCCTGCTTTTATCTCCGCTTATGCTCTTCTTAGGGCCATGAAATATACAAAGAGTGCGCTGTTTCAGGGGGTGGGATGGCCTGTGTGATGCTAGACTAACCTGTCTATACTTCAAGTGGACCTTTCTGGACAGGACTGACCCTTTGGGCGGCACCAGTGATTAGCTTCATGTCACCCCCTTTTTATGCCGCCTATTGGGCCGATGTTGGAGGGTATGTAGAAAAAAGATGCTGGCAGCATTACTGAGAGTGCAATTATGCTGCATATATACCTCAGATAAAATAACCCTGGCAATGCTGTCCATGTTGGCCAACTATCTCTGGAGCCATAAACTTGGTAGACACCAAATCATAACTATGCACCGCATATTATATTAGTCTGTGCACCCAGAGAAAATTACAATCAAAACCTTACTTAAAAAGATTGAATTATAAAAAATGGGGTACAAATTAAAAACATTTTTGCACTAGTAACAAGGTGTACACAGGCATGATTTATTTCTTCAAAAACACAACAAGCTCACCTAAACTCACGTGGAATTTGCCCATAGAGACCTAAACAGGTGATAGGAAGGACAATCTGGTAGTTCATTAGGGGATGTCCGGGTACACCCCTTGTGCACACCAATGTACCAGAGATTTAAGTATATAATAATGGACAACTTAGAGAGATTAGTAAAAATAGCTTGTGATAATTATAGTTTCCCAAATTGTTGCTTGGTTTGCCCGGTGGTGAACCTGGTTCTGCACACAAGCATACACACACACTGACATCTACACCACATGCGGTCGTACCTTGAAACCGGAAGACAAGCAGAAAGTCAGGCACCTACCTACACACATAACAACACATCGAAACACACAGCTACACAAATATATGGCAACAGCAATACACACACAAATAGAGTTGCTTAGAGTTACCGTATATAAGTATACAGCTATATAGTTAGTATTTTTTTCCGCTCGGTATACTTGTTGGATTGACCTGCTGAACAGATCTTAGGATTTAAAGGCTTAACTTTTTGCTATTTTATTTATTAGATTTTCCCTGCAGTTATTCTTAAAGCTCGTTCTGCAGCCTGTCTGTCCCAAATCATGTCCTCTCACTCTGCCTTCCTGTTCTCCATCCAATCAATTAAACAATGAATCACAACCTTCTCTTTTGTTCTTTCTTTAGTTTTTATCCTACAGAGAAACAAATTTGTCTCTCAGTACTCAATGCTGTTACTCTGCATCTCAGATTTTTTTTAATTGAGTGTAGCAACTTTTGCATGTTAAAATTCACAACTGCGTTCTAGCAACCAACGTAGTGGAAGTGTGATCTGAAAGTACTGACTACACAAAACAACTAAAACAATTAATACATATTGACTGTGGGGTGGCCTATTTACTAATCAGTAAGTTGTGATTAATTGATAGCCATTATTATAATTTGGATACAAATGCAGAAAGAAAAGTCCTGCGCTCACTCCCATCACTACTGGGCGGCTGCAATGACTACAGTACACATCAGCCCCAATATATAGTAAAAACCAAAGAAAAACAAGTTACCTGCGCTCTCTCCTTCATCCTTATGTATTTTTAAACAAATTATTATAATTTGGTTCTACATTTTCAGGGTTAGATATAAAAATATTTTTTCTTATAGTTTTTTTTTTGTTTATTTTCAGAATGCTTACTTTAAAAACAAATGAACTGGGTAACTGAATTTCGATGCCTGACCCCTGGACACACTTTATGGATGCCTGCCCATGTAGAGTGCTGCGGAACATGTTGGCGCTTTATAAATAAAGTATAACAATAATATTGGCCAATACGGAAGATGTTGGCAGTTTATTCACTAAACACTGATTTATGTCACCTTGGCAACTGA
This sequence comes from Pelobates fuscus, assembly GCF_036172605.1. Lineage (NCBI taxonomy): Eukaryota > Metazoa > Chordata > Amphibia > Anura > Pelobatidae > Pelobates > Pelobates fuscus. The sequence goes on from NC_086317.1 coordinate 25,851,492, forward strand.
TAATCAACATTTAAACAAAACAGCTGAATAGGAAAAGTTTGTGAAATACGAGATGAGTCAAAATGAAAGGACCACCCAAATACTTTCTTAGATTAATCTTAACATTATCACACATTAAACATCTTGACTTTTGACTCACTCTGTACAATTCTAGTAAGTCTAGTTGGGCTGAAATTGTGTCAAACCAAAACATAAAAGCTTTCCGCTCTTCATCCAGAACTACTTAGCAAATTGAACTGGTGGAGAACCCCTCTTCTTTCATCGACAGGAAAATACCTGGAGAAACAACGCATTTCACATTAAATATCTATCTGTACTTACATTCAATTGTGAAATAAAGTATTCATTCATTCATGTATTTTATATGGTTATAACTCTTTGGTGTACTAAATGTGTCTCTTGGTTATTATATTCTCACTAATCTGTAAGTACGGTAGGTACATATCAATATAATATAAGGAATATATATTTTTTTCCACGACAATTTCTAATTCAGAACTTTAGAACAAGGTCTTCAACAAGTATTAGTTGAAGTCTCAAGAATGTATTTGCTGTTGAGAATATGATTAGGAACTATTGCTATATTTAAAATTTAAGGGCTGGGATTGGCTGCCAGGTGTCAGCTCTGTCCTAGTCTGTACAGAACTTAAAGGGACACTATAGGCACCCAGAACACTTCAGCTCATTGAAGTGGTCTGGGTGCAGTGTCCTTATTGTACTTAGTGCTGCAATCTTTGCATTGCAACACTAAAAAAAGTCCAAAAGAAATATACCTTATACAAATACACTTATATATAAGGATACTTATCAAAAGTCTGTGAATACAGCCTGTAACGGCACCCCCAGGCATAAAAGGGGTTAAAAGCCGTTTAGTAGATCTTCCCTTCCAGAGACACATGCACAGCTACCGTAGACACCAATCCACCGAACAGGAGAAGCACATGAATGCCGTAAACAGCAGAAGAATATATAACTGTGCAGCCATTGCATAAAACAGGTACATTCAACATATCCCCACATAGCTCAGATCTGAGCACACATTATTACTGAATGGCGCTCAGATCACACACATACAGTTCAATTGCCATGGAGCCAAAGTCTTTCCCATAGTCTTTCATTATACGAATGGGCTCCATGGCATAGCTATCTGGGGTATCACCGCTCAAACAGGGCAAGCACAGAATGACCCGGCTTTCGTGTCTTTGCAGGGGAAAATCAAGCGTTCCAACATGGGGCCATAGTCGAAAGGCAGCAGGTGGGCAACCAGGCTCCTCCAATGCAATGTGGCGAGATTGGTCTCATCACACAGCCTCCCTCAGATCGCTCCCAGCTGGCAATCTACTTGACCACAAGAATATATATACACACACAACGAGGGAACCGGCTGATTATCTTAATAAAAATAAACAAAAGAAATATAGCGTAATACTGTTATACAATTTACAAACTGCACAATCTGAAATGCACTCACAGGATCTTGTGTGATTCAGGCATTTATGGTGCCTCCCCTGATGATATGGGGGCAGTGGCGTACTAAGGGGGGGCGGGGGGGACGGTCCGCCCCGGTTGCCATCCAGTAGGGGGGTGCCACACTCTGTTCCTCCTGCTGGTCGTCCTCTCCCTCGCGGCTCAGGCGCTCAGTGAGTGAGTCAGAGCACAGGGAGGGGATTCCCAGCCTGTGTTCTGAGTCATCACTGAGCACCAGGGAGGTTATTATGGAGTGTGCCAGCAGGGGGCGCAGAGCGTGCATTCTGCCAGGTTTCTCCCCTGCGGCCACTCTGCCTGCACCTGCTGCACTGCCTGGGCTGGAGAGAGTCAGCCATTGAATCATGGTAAGAAAATATTATTGTAAATTCACCCTCACCCCCTCCCTCAGTCACCCTGTCACCCTCCCTCACCCTGTCACCCCCTCACCCTGTCACCCCCTCCCTCAGTCACCCTGTCACCCCCCCTCACCCTGTCACGCCCTCACCCTGTCACCCCCCTCAATCACCCTGTCACCCCCTCCCTCAGTCACCCTGTAACCCGCCTCAATCACCCTCTCACCCCCTCCCTCAGTCACCCTGTCACCCCCCCTCACCCTGTCACCCCCCTCAGTCACCCTGTCACCAGTCACCCCCCCAGTCACCCCCCTCAGTCACCCTGTCAGAGTCACCCCCCAGTTACCCTGTCACCCCCCTCAGTCACCCTGTCACCAGTCACCCCCCAGTCACCTCCCCTCAGTCACCCTGTCACCCCCCCCTCAGTCACCCTGTCACCCCCCTCAGTCACCCTGTCACCCCCCTCAGTCACTCTGTCACCAATCACCCCCAGTCACTCTGTCACCCCCTCCCTCAGTCACCCTGTCACCCCACTCAGTCACCCTGTCACCAGTCACCCCCCAGTCACCCCCCTCAGTCACCCTGTCACAGTCACCCCCCAGTTACCCTGTCACCCCCCTCAGTCACCCGGTCACCCCCCAGTCACCTCCCCTCAGTCACCCTGTCACCCCCCCTCAGTCACCCTGTCACCCCCCTCAGTCACCCTGTCACCCCCCTCAGTCACTCTGTCACCAATCACCCCCCAGTCACTCTGTCACCCCCTCCCTCAGTCACCCTGTCACCCCCCTCAGTCACCCTGTCACCCCCCTCAGTCACCCTGTCACCCCCCTCAGTCACTCTGTCACCAATCACCCCCCAGTCACTCTGTCACCCCCTCCCTCAGTCACCCTGTCACCCCCCCTCAGTCACCCTGTCACCAGTCACCCCCCAGTCACCCTGTCACCCCCCAGTTACCCTGTCACCCCCCTCAGTCACCCTGTCACCAGTCACCCCCCCAGTCACCCTGTCACCCCCCCAGTTACCCTGTCACCCCCCATCAGTCACCCTGTCACCAGTCACCCTGTCACCCCCCCAGTTACCCTGTCACCCCCCTCAGTCACCCTGTCACCAGTCACCCCCCCAGTCACCCTGTCACCAGCCACCCTGTCACCCCCCCCTCAGTCACCCTGTCACCAGTCAACTCCCCAGTCACCCTGTCACCCCCCTCAGTCACCCTGTCACCCCACTCAGTCACTCTGTCACCAGTCACCCCCCAGTCACCCTGTCACCCCCCAGTTACCCTGTCACCCCCCTCAGTCACCCTGTCACCCCACTCTGTCACCCCCTCCCTCAGTCACCCTGTCATCCCCCCTCAGCCACTCAGTCACCCCCTCAGTCACCCTGTCACCCCCCTCAGTCACTCTGTCACCAGTCACCCCCTCCCCAGTCACCCTGTCACCAGTCACCCCCTCCCTCAGTCAGCCTGTCACTCTGTCACCAGTCACCCCCCCCAGTCACCAGTCACCCCTTCCCTCAGTCACCCCCCCAGTCACTCTGTCACCAGTCACCCCCTCCCTCAGTCATCCTGTCACCCCCTCCCTCAGTCACCCTGTCAACCCCTCCCTCAGTCACCCTGTCACCCCCTCCCTCAGTCACCCTGTCACCCCCTCCCTCAGTCACCAGTCAACCCCTCCCTCAGTCACCCTGTCACCCCCTCCCTCAGTCACCAGTCAACCCCTCCCTCAGTCACCCTGTCACCCCCTTCCTCAGTCACTCTGTCACCAGTCACCCCCTCCCTCAGTCACCCTGTCATCCCTCCTCAGCCACTCAGTCACCCCCTCAGTCACCCTGTCACCCCCTCAGTCACTCTGTCACCAGTCACCCCCTCCCCAGTCACCCTGTCACCAGTCACCCCCTCCCTCAGTCAGCCTGTCACTCTGTCACCAGTCACCCCCCCAGTCACCAGTCACCCCCTCCCTCAGTCACCCCCCCTCAGTCACTCTGTCACCAGTCACCCCCTCCCTCAGTCATCCTGTCACCCCCTCCCTCAGTCACCCTGTCAACCCCTCCCTCAGTCACCCTGTCACCCCCTCCCTCAGTCACCCTGTCACCCCCTCCCTCAGTCACCAGTCAACCCCTCCCTCAGTCACCCTGTCACCCCCTCCCTCAGTCACCAGTCAACCCCTCCCTCAGTCACCCTGTCACCCCCTTCCTCAGTCACTCTGTCACCAGTCACCCCCTCCCTCAGTCACCCTGTCATCCCCCCTCAGCCACTCAGTCACCCCCTCAGTCACCCTGTCACCCCCCTCAGTCACTCTGTCACCAGTCACCCCCTCCCCAGTCACCCTGTCACCAGTCACCCCCTCCCTCAGTCAGCCTGTCACTCTGTCACCAGTCACCCCCCCAGTCACCAGTCACCCCCTCCCTCAGTCACCCCCCTCAGTCACTATGTCACCAGTCACCCCCTCCCTCAGTCATCCTGTCACCCCCTCCCTCAGTCACCCTGTCAACCCCTCCCTCAGTCACCCTGTCACCCCCTCCCTCAGTCACCAGTCAACCCCTCCCTCAGTCACCCTGTCACCCCCTCCCTCAGTCACCAGTCAACCCCTCCCTCAGTCACCCTGTCACCCCCTTCCTCAGTCACTCTGTCACCAGTCACCCCCTCCCTCAGTCACCCTGTCATCCCCCCTCAGCCACTCAGTCACCCCCTCAGTCACCCTGTCACCCCCCTCAGTCACTCTGTCACCAGTCACCCCCTCCCCAGTCACCCTGTCACCAGTCACCCCCTCCCTCAGTCAGCCTGTCACTCTGTCACCAGTCACCCCCCCAGTCACCAGTCACCCCCTCCCTCAGTCACCCCCCCCTCAGTCACTCTGTCACCAGTCACCCCCTCCCTCAGTCATCCTGTCACCCCCTCCCTCAGTCACCCTGTCAACCCCTCCCTCAGTCACCCTGTCACCCCCTCCCTCAGTCACCCTGTCACCCCCTCCCTCAGTCACCAGTCAACCCCTCCCTCAGTCACCCTGTCACCCCCTCCCTCAGTCACCAGTCAACCCCTCCCTCAGTCACCCTGTCACCCCCTTCCTCAGTCACTCTGTCACCAGTCACCCCCTCCCTCAGTCACCCTGTCACCCAGTCACCCCCTCCCTTGAATGTCCTTAAATATGTCAATCCCACATAAGGATAACAAATAAGTGAGTTATCTACTAAACAACCTAAAGATTAAAATTAAGAAAAAGGCTTTTTAAATTTTGATCTTTTAGCTGTTTAGTAGAGAATTCCCTAAATTGGTGCCCTTATGTGAGATTCCATATGTAAAGATACCAAATTATACTTGAAGGTAAATAGACTTTATAAATATATATATTTTTTGCATAAATTAGTGCACAATGCCTTTTCAGCCACAAATATAGTTTTTTTCCATATCTCTGCCTGCTGCCTTGTTAATTCCCTTTCTCTGCTTTGTGATTTCCATCCAAGCCACAATGGGCATTTCCCCACTCTTCCCAGAAACACATTCGAAGTTCCCCTCCTTGTTTTTATCTACCTTTCTGTGTGTCAGGGAGAAGTCCTCTCTGCTGGGTTAATGAAGGGGCTTGATTTAATATTGTTGGATGAGCTATCCAAATGATTTTATATTTTTGGATAAGCTTTTAAAATGATTTATTTAACATGTCAAAAATATCAAAAAATATAAAATATATATATATATTAAAAAATATTAAAATAATACAAACTGTAAATGTTTTTTAAATCCAAAAATATTAAATCATTTGGAACACTTATCCAAAAATATTAAATAAAGGCTTATGCCTACTAACTCATGTAAGGCATAGCCTTAAATTGAGGGCTTTGAAACAAAATGTCCTCATCAGAAACCTTGAGATGAGATTCGAGTTAGAGTTGTAACTTCCGGAGATAACTCGATAGAAAATGACCAGACTACACGTCCTAAGACAGTCAGTCTATATACAGGTATATCTCCCACATATTTGTTTGTTTTGCTTAGGTATCCAATTATTTCTTTATTCAAATTGTGTATGCTATTTGTTTAATTGTTTATGTGGGTTATATGTGACCCATGTATATATAGACGGACTATTTTAGGATATGTTGTCTGATTATTTTCTATTATGTATTTTTGATCTATTACTGCGTATTATGTACATGTTTATGTCTATTTAATAAAGTTGGTTACATTTTTATTGGTTGTACTCCTTATTCGTTTACTATTAGTTGTAAATAGCATTTACCCTATTGCTATTTTCGGTTACATTTTACTTGTGTTTTTTGTAGCTCCTGGACTTATGGTGTGCCCTTCCTTCTAATAATTTCACACATATCAAATGACATAAACAAAATCCACACTATTAAGAATGTTATAAGATTAATAGAGCGTCTTATCTTAAGATAGAATGCGGTAACCCTGAGTCACTTTTTTTGAATCATTTCGAACACTTGGGTGGGGTAATTGAAGACAGTTTTGTGCCTCTCCCTTTGCAAACCTGATTGAACGGATTTAGTAAATAACTTAACCATATAAAAAGAAAACCCCTTGGAGGTCTTGATTCAATTCTTCCCAACTCCCGTCATTACGGACATTTATTGAATTTAAAAACATACAGGATTGAAATGGATTCGAGACTATTTTGCAATCTGGCTGTTATGCTTATAATAGGGCATATGATCTCTGCTGTGAAATCAAGTAAGTGTTTTTTTAATTAGATAGAGATAGAGATAGAGGTGCCAAATGCAGGAAAACATTGTTAAACTTTGTGACTACCTAATGGAACATGTGTTATTCTGTAGCAATGACAATAACACTGCAGGTACTGAGGTTCTAAGTCTGATAATAATTCTATACGGTAACCATGAGTCCAGTCCTGATAAGGTGCTTGATGATGAGTACACACAGGGTGAACCATATCTAGGAAGGTGATTATATTGTGAAAAGAGGGAAAAGAATAAAAGAGCAGATTATATTGATAGGGGGTACGAAGCAGATGTGCAATACAAGGATAAGGCTGATCTCTGCTAATATGGAGTAGACAGACCAGAGGGGACTGGTAATGAAAGGGGAAATGATTTGGTAAGGATGAACGGGTCTGATATGCACATAGGGATAAAAGTAGCAGATACCGAGAGAGGAAGAGAAGCAGACATTTAAAGGGGATCTGGAACAGATGTAGGAGATAAAGGGAGAACTGAAAATAAATGTAAATGGATGTAGAGAAAGTAAGATGGTGACATGGTGCAGTGGGCTCACACAAAGAGGAGCTATCATATAGAGGATAAGGCGATATATGGGGAGCTGATATAGAGAGGATGAGATAGTAAAGGGGCTTGAGGATAATATACAGTAGATAAGATGATAAAGGATAATAAAAAAATATTTACCAGTTCAATAATGTGTTACTCCAGTATATTGTGCTGATACAGAGGTGGAAGAGATAACTTAAAATTGAAAACCAAAAACTATTACTCCAACATGAAAGGAATTCAAAATAAATAAAAGCACAGATTTATTTTAAGCAGATGTGTATTTGCATATAGTCAATGTTTCAGTTCAACAACCTTGACATCTTAAGAAAAGTTTGGTAATGGAACTGAAATGGTGACTGTAATGGTGACTGTATGCTGTTGCACAGCTGTAAAAAATGATGTTACTTTGTTTAGTTTGAAGTCCTATGCTTGTGCTCTTCACTTTTCTCTGGAAAGGCAGTATTTACAGTGCTCAGCCTGCAGGGGCAGACTACAGACACCAGAACCACTGACTGTAGTGACTCGGATGACTATAGTATCCCTTAAATAAGACATCTGTCTCTTACCTGTCAATCAACTCCTTGGCATAGACTCCTGTGCTGAAGAACTGAGTTACAGGGAGATCGGAGACACAGGTGAAGTTGCATTCCGTCACCACAAAAAAAAAATCACCTCTGTTTATCTCCATTTTGAGTTTCTTGGCCCCTTTTTTGTTTCTTATCCCATCCTTTGTTTGTCTTACCTGCTTTAGTATATCTTATCTCCAATTTTCCTCTTTTTGTGTTTTACACTCCTCTTGAGTGTCTCTTACAAACTCCCTTTGTGTATGTTCTACTAACCCCCCAGCACGTCTGTGTGCCTCTTTCCCTACAGCCCTTCTGTGTGTCTATTGTTCACATTCATCATCCCCTCTGTGTCTCCTATTCCCTTTTCCTAGTCCCACTGTGTGTCTCTTTCTCCACCCCAGCCCTTTTGGTTGTTTCTCCCCATCTATGTTTGGCTATTTATTCCCCCAGCCACTCTTTGTTTCTCTTTCTCCCCCTCAGCCCCTCTGTGTGTCTTTTTTTCTCCCCAGCCCCTCTGTGTGTCTCATTCCGCACAGTCTCTCCTGCTGTCTCATTTCCCCCAACCTCTCAATGTGTCTCATTCTCCCACAATCACTTCATGTGTCTCATTCACCCAGCTCCTCCATGTGTCTCATTCCCCCTAAGCCCTGCATGTGTTTCATCCTCAGCCCCTCCATGAGTCTCATTCCTATCCAGCCCCTCCTTCTGTCTCATTCCCCCCTTAGTCCCTAAGTGTCTCATTTCCCCCCCAGCCCCTCCATGTGTCTCCTACTCCACTCTTGGCCTTCTTGTAGTGTTGCAGAGCTGTGGACCGTGGGTAGAGGATCTTCTATTTACTCTACCAGGCCTGACAGGATATGCTCACTGAGAGCACTTCCTGTCAGGCCCAGTAGTGATTCTCTACCCGTGGTATGCTCGGCCATGCTACATAGAGTGACCAGGAGGAGGGGAGTGCTTCCCGTACTGACGGTCATCCGGTGATTGCGCACACCACCCCTCTTCCTGGGCCGGTGCACACTAGGAGGCCATGAACAACCTGAAGGTATGCCTGCCCACCAGGAAATATCCCTGTAAATGGTGAGAGGAGCTGATATAGAGAGCACCAGATATCTGTTGGCTAGAACAGTGTTAATTTAGAACAGGGACACTTGGGAAATGCAGTTTTGAATCCAGGTCAGACCTCACCACCTCACCAGTAAATTCCTTGGTTCCCCTAATGATATTTATCTGCCTGAATATATATATATATAGCTGCAGAATATGTTTGTGCTTCATAAATGCTGATACTAAGGGGATGAAAGAAAGGGTGAGATAACACAAGGAGGAGAGGAGCTGATATAATGAGATCAGGATAATACAGGGATAGAGGAGCTGATATAATGAGATCAGGATAATACAGGGGAAGAGGAGCGGATATAATGAGATCAGGATAATACAGGGGAAGAGGAGCTGATATAATGAGATCAGGATAATACAGGGGAAGAGGGGCTGATATAATGAGATCAGGATAATACAGGGGAAGAGGAGCTGATATAATGAGATCAGGATAATACAGGGATAGAGGAGCTGATATAATGAGATCAGGATAATACAGGGATAGAGGAGCTGATATAATGAGGTCAGGATAATACAGGGGAAGAGGGGCTGATATAATGAGATCAGGATAATACAGGGATAGAGGAGCTGATATAATGAGATCAGGATAATACAGGGATAGAGGAGCTGATATAATGAGATCAGGATAATACAGGGGAAGAGGAGCTGATATAATGAGATCAGGATAATACAGGGATAGAGGAGCTGATATAATGAGATCAGGATAATACAGGGATAGAGGAGCTGATATAATGAGGTCAGGATAATACAGGGGAAGAGGGGCTGATATAATGAGGTCAGGATAATAAAGGGGAAGATGAGCTGATATAATGAGATCAGGATAATACAGGGGTAGAGGAGCTGATATAATGAGATCAGGATAATACAGGGGAAGAGGGGCTGATATAATGAGGTCAGGATAATACAGGGGTAGAGGAGCTGATATAATGAGGTCAGGATAATACAGGGGTAGAGGAGCTGATATAATGAGGTCAGGATAATACAGGGGAAGAGGGGCTGATATAATGAGGTCAGGATAATACAGGGGTAGAGGAGCTGATATAATAAGGTCAGGATACAGGGGAAGAGGGGCTGATATAATGAGGTCAGGATAATACAGGGGTAGAGGGGCTGATATAATGAGGTCAGGATAATACAGGGGAAGAGGGGCTGATATAATGAGGTCAGGATAATACAGGGGTAGAGGAGCTGATATAATGAGGACAGGATAATACAGGGGTAGAGGAGCTGATATAATGAGGTCAGGATTATACAGGGGGGAGAGGAGCTGATATAATGAGGTCAGGATAATAAAGGGGAAGAGGAGCTGATATAATGAGGTCAGGATAATACAGGGGAAGAGGGGCTGATATAATGAGGTCAGGATAATACAGGGGAAGAGGGGCTGATATAATGAGGTCAGGATAATACAGGGGAAGAGGGGCTGATATAATGAGGTCAGGATAATACAGGGGTAGAGGAGCTGATATAATGAGGACAGGATAATACAGGGGTAGAGGAGCTGATATAATGAGGTCAGGATTATACAGGGGGGAGAGGAGCTGATATAATGAGGTCAGGATAATAAAGGGGAAGAGGAGCTGATATAATGAGGTCAGGATAATACAGGGGAAGAGGGGCTGATATAATGAGGTCAGGATAATACAGGGGAAGAGGGGCTGATATAATGAGGTCAGGATAATACAGGGGAAGAGGAGCTGATATAATGAGGTCAGGATAATACAGGGGAAGAGGGGCTGATATAATGAGGTCAGGATAATACAGGGGTAGAAGAGCTGATATAATGAGATCAGGATAATACAGGGATAGAGGAGCTGATATAATGAGATCAGGATAATACAGGGGAAGAGGAGCTGATATAATGAGATCAGGATAATACAGGGATAGAGGAGCTGATATAATGAGATCAGGATAATACAGGGATAGAGGAGCTGATATAATGAGGTCAGGATAATACAGGGGAAGAGGGGCTGATATAATGAGGTCAGGATAATAAAGGGGAAGATGAGCTGATATAATGAGATCAGGATAATACAGGGGTAGAGGAGCTGATATAATGAGATCAGGATAATACAGGGGAAGAGGGGCTGATATAATGAGGTCAGGATAATACAGGGGTAGAGGAGCTGATATAATGAGGTCAGGATAATACAGGGGTAGAGGAGCTGATATAATGAGGTCAGGATAATACAGGGGAAGAGGGGCTGATATAATGAGGTCAGGATAATACAGGGGTAGAGGAGCTGATATAATAAGGTCAGGATACAGGGGAAGAGGGGCTGATATAATGAGGTCAGGATAATACAGGGGTAGAGGGGCTGATATAATGAGGTCAGGATAATACAGGGGAAGAGGGGCTGATATAATGAGGTCAGGATAATACAGGGGTAGAGGAGCTGATATAATGAGGACAGGATAATACAGGGGTAGAGGAGCTGATATAATGAGGTCAGGATACAGGGGTAGAGGGGCTGATATAATGAGGTCAGGATAATACAGGGGAAGAGGGGCTGATATAATGAGGTCAGGATAATACAGGGGAAGAGGGGCTGATATAATGAGGTCAGGATAATACAGGGGTAGAGGAGCTGATATAATGAGGTCAGGATAATACAGGGGAAGAGGAGCTGATATCATGAGGTCAGGATAATACAGGGGTAGAGGAGCTGATATAATGAGGTCAGGATAATACAGGGGTAGAGGAGCTGATATAATGAGGTCAGGATAATACAGGGGAAGAGGGGCTGATATAATGAGGTCAGGATAATACAGGGGTAGAGGAGCTGATATAATGAGGTCAGGATAATACAGGGGTAGAGGAGCTGATATAATGAGGTCAGGATAATACAGGGGAAGAGGAGCTGATATAATGAGGTCAGGATAATACAGGGGAAGAGGAGCTGATATCATGAGGTCAGGATAATACAGGGGAAGAGGGGTTGATATAATGAGGTCAGGATAATACAGGGGTAGAGGAGCTGATATAATGAGGTCAGGATAATACAGGGGAAGAGGAGCTGATATAATGAGGTCAGGATAATACAGGGGGAAAGGGGCTGATATAATGAGGTCAGGATTATAAAGGGGGAGAGGGGCTGATATAATGAGGTCAAGATAATACAGGGGAAGAGGAGCTGATATAATGAGGTCAGGATAATACCGGGGAAGAGGGGCTGATATAATGAGGTCAGGATAATACAGGGGAAGAGGAGCTGATATAATGAGGTCAGGATAATACAGGGGAAGAGGGGCTGATATAATGAGGTCAGGATAATACAGGGGAAGAGGGGCTGATATAATGAGGTCAGGATAATACAGGGGGAGAGGAGCTGATATAATGAGGTCAGGATAATACAGGGGAAGAGGGGCTGATATAATGAGGTCAGGATAATACAGGGGTAGAGGAGCTGATATAATGAGGTCAGGATAATACAGGGGAAGAGGGGCTGATATAATGAGGTCAGGATAATACAGGGGTAGAGGAGCTGATATAATGAGGTCAGGATAATACAGGGGAAGAGGAGCTGATATAATGAGGTCAGGATAATACAGGGGAAGAGGGGCTGATATAATGAGGTCAGGATAATACAGGGGTAGAGGAGCTGATATAATGAGGTCAGGATACAGGGGTAGAGGAGCTGATATAATGAGATCAGGATAATACAGGGGAAGAGGGGCTGATATAATGAGGTCAGGATAATACAGGGGGAGAGGAGCTGATATAATGAGGTCAGGGTAATACAGGGGTAGAGGAGCTGATATAATGAGGTCAGGGTAATACAGGGGTAGAGGAGCTGATATAATGAGATCAGGATAATACAGGGGGAGAGGAGCTGATATCATGAGGTCAGGATAATACAGGGGGAGAGGAGCTGATATCTTGAGGTCAGGGTAATACGGGGGGAGGAGCTAGTCTAGAGTTTAATAAAGAGAGAAAAGAAAGGTCATTATCAGAAGATGAATAGAAATGGAACTAAATGTGTGGAGAATTATATACTTATTATAAACAGTGATCCTAACCGATCACAAGTTAGATACAAATGGTTGTGTAGGTAATGAAGAAAAAGGGGTTAAACAACTTTTTTGTGTTCTTGGGGGGGGGGGGGGGGGGGTTGTGATCTAAATAGTTAGTTTACTACATAGTGTTTCTTTAACTTAACCTCCAATCCCCTCCTTGACTTTGATATTAAACCTTTTTCACCTGTCGCCATCTGCAAAGTCCAATATTTATTCGTTTTTTAGAAAAATACTGTCACCATGGTTCCTTCTCTCTATGGTATCTGAGCATCTCCCTCAATAGAGAGGCCGAGAATGCTTATGGATTAATAATAATAATAAGGACAACAAAGTATTTAACCAGGAAAGGTACATTAAGATGACTCTGGTTTTCAAGTACATACTTGTCAAGTACATACACGTTAATGGTACTCATTTTATCTACCTCGGAAGGTTAAAGGGCTGAGTCAACCCTGCCGGAATTGAACAGATTCTACTGATGATTTATTAGCCCACTGAGCTATCTCACTGGCTACATGATGAATGTAGTGTGAATTGTCTAAAATAGCAAAATTGGAAAAATTCATCAAGTCAATTATGTTTGAGGATCAATTAAAAATTCAATAGTCATTTTGAATTCCCAACAATTCATGCTTTAGTACATAACCCTCACAATATGTTTACAACTGTGTCTGAATTCAAAATGGCAGATTTTCTGAAAAAAAAAAAAACTCGGATATCATGTCTTTAAAGTGAATCTGCATGATTATTCTTACATTTTGACTTATTTCTGTTTAAGGTGAATATTCTCCTTTAGGTAAGTTGGAAAACGAGTTAATACGTGGATATGATAATAGAATCCCTGTGGCTCATATATAATAAGTACATGACAGTCAGTTCTAATATATGAGTGTTGTGTATATGTGATACCTTTAATGAATGGCAGGGATCTGACATGAAAGACATCCTTTGATATGCTGTAGTATAAAATAATATCTGTGTGGCGGCCTACTCACAGAGTTGTCACTGCCAAAGACTCCATTACCTTCAGTAATTATAGCCCAGAGTATACAACCTGAGACTTAGTGTAGGGTGATGCAGAACTGATTTTATTGACCGAATGGCACACTTTTATACTTGGGTCCCCAATAGGAGGTCCTGAGGAGAACAATGAACAGTGCAACATACCTGGCGCCTAGGTATCTGTGCCTGATCAGGTAGTTTACATAGCAGCCAGACACCTCGGCACTGAAAAACTATATGTACAATAAAACAGGGTCCCCGTGCCCACATTCCCAAATAAATGCCATCCCCAGAAAACACCCATTCTGTCCAAAAAGCACTCAGATTGGAGATATCTTGCCTGAGTTGGCTGGAAGTAAAGTTTTGACTGGTCCGTGACCGTACTCTGACTCAGCGCTGTGTGTGAAATTCCAGTCATCTTAAATAATGGCGCTTTCCGTCATTACATGGAGCTCAAGCAAGTCTGTGGTATCATTCGATGTCTAAACACCCCCTCTACCACCCTCCACCCACACTGTTTGGTGACTCTTGGACCAAGAACATGCTTGACAAAGTTTTACCGGATCGTGGCAACTCCACCATCCGATTAGGAGTTCCAGAGAGTTTGTGGGTTGCTCCCGGTCAGGAGAGCCATGCCTTGTTGAGTATACTGCCAGTCTATGATAACTACTTGGCCACTGGAAAGGAGTGCTGGGCTGGGTCTAACAATTATACAGACCAATTGCTGCTGTAGAATATGCAGCAAATTCAACGGCTCATGGTGGGGGGAGGGCAATTACTCCCCCCCCACCCCGCCAAAAAAAATAATAATAATAATTGCGCCACGACTATGGCTGTTTCAATTCCACAATGTGACACATCTTGATATTAAAATGCATTGTATGTCATTGTCCGCTTCAAGGCACGACCATGCTTTAAATGATTGTTAATTGTTAATATTTTTTAACAATGAATGATTACTGGAATTCTACTTGAATTTACATGTAGTGAATGTGCCTGTTTTGGATATGCGCACAAATGTATAAAGTAAATAACTGTGTGTATCTTGTTTCTTCCATAGCTAACGATGATTGCAAATTTTCTCCCAAGGAGAGGTTAAACTGTGGCTTTGGAGGAATCACGAAACAAGAATGTATTGACCATGGATGCTGCTTTGATGATGTAACACCAGATGCTATCTGGTGTTTTATACCCGAGGCTGGTAACATCATTTACATCTTTATCAACTTTTTATGTATTTTATTTATTGGATTGCTGTCAAATGAAACTTTGAACATTTAGGAAAAATGCATTTTACTTGAATTTCTTTGTCCATCTTTGCAGAAATATTGGTGGTTATAATGTATGACATTCTGTGTTGTTTAGAACACTGAGGGTTAATTATTAGTGATGTCCCGAACAGTTCGCCAGGAACCGTTCGCCGGCGAACATAGTGTGTTCACGGTCGCGAACACGCGCGATGTTCGGTCCGCCCCCTATTCGTCATGGAGGTGGAAGGATCTGGGAGGGAAGGTCTGCTGCTGATCGGCTGGAATGTGTATGCTGACTGTGAGGTACAGTTTACTCAATGATGACGAATAGGGGGCGGACCGAACAGCGCGCGTGTTCGCGACCACGAACACGCTATGTTCGCCAGCGAACGGTTCCCGGCAAACTGTTCGGGACATCACTATTAATTATTAATGCCTCACCCTGTTCTTTAATCCCAAAATGCTGAAATTCCAATATAGTCAGTGCCATCCCAGGTGTGAGATAAATCCAATCACCACAAATTAAACTGGAGAAAAAGGTTTTAACTTTCATGTGGAATGCAATACATTAACCCATCAAGTACCAATTATAGCTTATTCCATCAAAACATTCTGTCTTTAAAAGGAATTTCTCAGCTCTCTGAAGCTGGTAGTGCAAGCGTGGTGCTGCTCCCAGAGGACTCCAGGTAAGAAGTCAAACTGTTCAAAAATGGTTTGACTGCTTATTATGGGAAAAAATGAGGATGGTACCAGGGCACTCTTGGCACCATAACCACAACAACACTCTGAAGCATTTGTTTAACACCTTAAGGACCAAACTTCTGGAATAAAATGGAATCATGACATGTCACACATGTCATGTGTCCTTAAGGGGTTAAAGGGGTCCTATAGTGTTAGGAATGCAAAACACTTTAGTTCCCCCTGGCCCCTGCCTCCCTCATAGCCCCCTGGCCAATAAAGGGTTACAAACCCTTTAATCACTTACCCGATTCCAGCGCCGAATGTCACACATGCTGGGTGTCCTCATGCAGAGCATCATCCAATGCTTCAATGCTTTCCTATGGGGATTTTACTGAAGCTGGATGTCCTCATGCAGAGCGAGAGGATGTCTAGCGTCAGTTAGGCGACCTAAAGTCTGGTAAAATCCCGGGAGCACCTCCAGTGGCTGTCTGGTAGTGCTGCAATATAATTAGGACTAAGGGGGACAGAGACAATGCACCGAGACCACTTCAGTGAGCTAAAGTGGTCTGGGTGCCTATAGTGTCCTATTAAGGACCAGATTGTGATGAAGGCAAATAATGTCATTGATACTTAATGAGCTAAAACATCATTGCTTTATTTCAACATTATTTAAAGTATTTCTCAACTGATCTTATCCCGTAGGATTCGTTACAATTTTAACTACTATAATTAAACAAAGTGCAAAACTCTAATAAATTGTTACAATAGTGTAACAGAGATGATCCCTGGAAAGTGTAATTGAAGAGAACGACCGTTTCAAACCTTAAAGGGGTTAAAACCCCTTCAGCAACTTACCTGGTGACCTCTCCTCCCCGTCCGACGTCAGCTCCCCTGTCTGATGTCACTGGAGCTGAATGCGCATGTGCGGCAAGTGCCTTGCTCGCATTCAAAGTGTCCAAAGGAAAGCATTTCTCAATGCTTTCCTATGGACGCTCTGCGCGATGGAGGCGAATTTCGCTTCCAGCGTCGCAGATGAGCCTCTAGTGGCTGTCCGGAAGACAGCCACTAGAGGCTGGATTAACCCCAAATCCTCTGAAACTGCTATGTTTACATGTGAGATAAAGAACAAATCCCTGAAAACAGAGATGAATTCAGTGTGTCCAGGTCGTATCTCTGTAGGGGATAACCCTTGTAATGCAATACAAAAACGAAACTGGAATGTGAACCAAGGACAGGTGTCCAGGGAACACTAGTGAGATACTGGCCTGAGTTGTTAGTCACTTAAAATAAAAAATCATTTAATCGGTATACAAAACCATGAACTTAGAGTAAATGTAAAAAGAAAAAAGTATAAAAAGTGATAAGTGCACTCCAACAGGGAGGAGGGTAAAGAGGTAGCTCAGGGAGCGCAGGGATGAGCTTAGGCAATGGGTAAAGGGAGGTAAAAGTAGTTATAGCTATATACTAGTCCTATGCAAGAGAAGACAGCTCTCTACAGAAATGGACATAAGCTATAGTGGCTTCTATGAGAGCCTCTCCAATACCCAGAGCAACAATGTACATAGACTGGTAAACTCCAGGATACTGTAACAGCCTGTGTGATGTAGAGTGCTCCACACCTGCTATAGAAATAGAATAAAACCTTGGAGTGTACAACCAGCCCGTTAGTAGTACCCCAGTAAAAGGTTACATGAGAGGATAAAGACCTAGACCCGTGTTGCAAATTGCTTCACACTATCTCCTAAGGTACAATATATCCTCAAAGGCTAATGCCCTATCTGTGCCAAATCT
Organism: Pelobates fuscus; assembly: GCF_036172605.1. Lineage (NCBI taxonomy): Eukaryota > Metazoa > Chordata > Amphibia > Anura > Pelobatidae > Pelobates > Pelobates fuscus. Next base: position 25,868,976 of record NC_086317.1, read on the forward strand.
GAGGTATAAACTCATACTGAGCCCTGAATAACGATCCAAACCGGCTACCAACCCTCCTAACCCCGATTAAACACCCAAAACAATGGTGAAGAAAATAGTGCTGTGCTTTAAAAGAACATTACTTCTGCCTAAAGAACATTACTTCTGCCTAACGCGTTTCGGCGCTAAAGAGAGCGCCTTTCTCAAAGGCTATCAACGGAGAACTGGCTCCGGACTCGTGTTAAGTATGTAGTGCTGAAAGAAATAAGCCAATCAGTGATGAGTGTGGGCGGCGTTCTATTCAGCCGTAATAGCCGTTTGTGAGTGGTTCACCAATCTGTCAATCAGATGGTGAGGCCCCAATCGGAAGCAGAGGGGCGGAGCTAGGTGCCGAATCTGGAACTCATGTATAATGAGTTACCATGGGTACCTGCTCGTGTACCGGTCTCGTTCTTTATAACGTAAGTGTAATCATGCAGTATGGTATTGCCTTAGTCGCTCGAGGGAGACAGTAATCCCCATTCTCCATGTAATGGCGATGGATAAATCGCCCATGGGGTGGGTTTTTCCCCCGATTTATGGCAAGAACGTATTGAATGGATTACATATAAAGTGCATATGGAGACACAGTGTATCACATGGTGGCTATTAACAAGAAATACATAAAGCTGCCGTAGATCTTTTTACAACAGTCCATGAAAATTACATATTAGTCTAATGATGCTTGTGTGGAAAAGTGACAAGCAACTAATATATATCGTATGAAGGATTTATGATGCAATAAATGGGGTGAATGTGAAGCCTTCATTGAGGCCACAAGGGGATAGGGTGTTCAATGTCTGGATCCAATAGCATTTTTTCTGCCTCAAAATCAGATCCAGATCTCCCCCTCTTTTTCCCACAATGACCTTCTCAACCCCTGCAAATTTGAAGCATCTAAATGTTTCACTATGGTGTCCTCTAGCATGTCTAGCCACAGGGGTATCCCTATTTGATGGAACTGAGTGGATATGTTCCATCATACGCCTCTTGAAGGGGCGTATAGTTTTTCCCACATATTTTTTTCCACATTTACATGTGAGTAGGTAGACTAGTCCAGTGGAGTTACAATTAAAAAACGTCTTGTGCCCCCTCCTATGCCAACCTGCACCTGGGATGGTGGGAAAAACATATTGTCTACTCAGAGCGCCTAAAACATTATATGGACTACGTCCATCTTTGGAAACGCTATATAGATGATATCCTGGTCATATGGACAGGAACCCAAGAACTATTCACAGAATTTGTGGAAGTTCTAAACACTAACAACCTGAACCTCCGTCTGACCATGGAAATTGGGTTATCATCTTTGAATTTCCTAGACTGCACATTCACTATTACTGAACAACTCACAATTCAGAGCACTCTATATCGCAAACCCACTTCCACTAACAATATGCTCAACTGGCGTAGTCACCACCCTAACCCACTAAAGAGGGGTATTCCAGTGGGACAGTACTTGCGCCTTAAAAGAAATTGTTCATCTGTGGAAGACTTTATAGAGAAAGCAGCCATACTGAGGGCAAGGTTTAAAGCCAAAGGGTATCCTAATAGATGCCTGAAACAGGCATACCAAAGAGCACTCTTAAGTGAACGCAAGGATCTCTTGGACAACCGTCCCAAACCATGCCCCCCTAAAACTATTAGATGCGTGGCTAAGTTCGATGCAGGATGGGACCCAGCGAAAAAGATTTTGGCTAGGTTTTGGCCACTACTCACTCAAGATAGACACCTCAAAGATGTGATCCCCCCACATGTCTCAATAACAGCCAGAAGAGGCAAAAATCTGAAGGACATGCTAGTACCCAGCCACTTTTCCAAACACAGTACTAGCAAGGAAAACTGGTTAAATGTGTACGGCACCTACCAATGTGGACGCTGTGTGGCTTGTCGCTACATAGATAAAGACTCCAAATCCATCACAGACTCCTCAGGCACACTAACTATCCCTATCAAACAGTTTTTTAATTGTAACTCCACTGGACTAGTCTACCTACTCACATGTAAATGTGGAAAAAAATATGTGGGAAAAACTATACGCCCCTTCAAGAGGCGTATGATGGAACATATCCACTCAGTTCCATAAAATAGGGATACCCCTGTGGCTAGACATGCTAGAGGACACCATAGTGAAACATTTAGATGCTTCAAATTTGCAGGGGTTGAGAAGGTCATTGTGGGAAAAAGAAGGGGAGATCTGGATCTGATTTTGAGGCAGAAAGAATGCTATTGGATCCAGACATTGAACACCCTATCCCCTTGTGGCCTCAATGAAGACTTCACATTCACCCCATTTATTGCATCATAAATCCTTCATACGATATATATTAGTTGCTTGTCACTTTTCCCAACAAGCATCATTATACTAATATGTCATTTTCATGGACTGTTGTAAAAAGATCTACGGCAGCTTTATGTATTTCTTGTTAATAGCCACCATGTGATACACTGTGTCTCCATATGCACTTTATATGTAATCCATTCAATACGTTCTTGCCATAAATCGGGGGAAAAACCCACCCCATGGGCGATTTATCCATCGCCATTACATGGAGAATGGGGATTACTGTCTCCCTCGAGCGACTAAGGCAATACCATACTGTATGATTACACTTACGTTATAAAGAACGAGACCGGTACACGAGCAGGTACCCATGGTAACTCATTATACATGAGTTCCAGATTCGGCACCTAGCTCCGCCCCTCTGCTTCCGATTGGGGCCTCACCATCTGATTGACAGATTGGTGAACCACTCACAAACGGCTATTACGGCTGAATAGAACGCCGCCCACACTCATCACTGATTGGCTTATTTCTTTCAGCACTACATACTTAACACGAGTCCGGAGCCAGTTCTCCGTTGATAGCCTTTGAGAAAGGCGCTCTCTTTAGCGCCGAAACGCGTTAGGCAGAAGTAATGTTCTTTAGGCAGAAGTAATGTTCTTTTAAAGCACAGCACTATTTTCTTCACCATTGTTTTGGGTGTTTAATCGGGGTTAGGAGGGTTGGTAGCCGGTTTGGAGCGTTATTCAGGGCTCAGTATGAGTTTATACCTCAGATTTGGCACAGATAGGGCATTAGCCTTTGAGGATATACTGTACCTTAGGAGATAGTGTGAAGCAATTTGCAACACAGGTCTAGGTCTTTATCCTCTCATGTAACCTTTTACTGGGGTACTACTAACGGGCTGGTTGTACACTCCAAGGTTTTATTCTATTTCTATAGCAGGTGTGGAGCACTCTACATCACACAGGCTGTTACAGTATCCTGGAGTTTACCAGTCTATGTACATTGTTGCTCTGGGTATTGGAGAGGCTCTCATAGAAGCCACTATAGCTTATGTCCATTTCTGTAGAGAGCTGTCTTCTCTTGCATAGGACTAGTATATAGCTATAACTACTTTTACCTCCCTTTACCCATTGCCTAAGCTCATCCCTGCGCTCCCTGAGCTACCTCTTTACCCTCCTCCCTGTTGGAGTGCACTTATCACTTTTTATACTTTTTTCTTTTTACATTTACTCTAAGTTCATGGTTTTGTATACCGATTAAATGATTTTTTATTTTAAGTGACTAACAACTCAGGCCAGTATCTCACTAGTGTTCCCTGGACACCTGTCCTTGGTTCACATTCCAGTTATGTTTACATGTGAAGGGTTAAAACCTGAGGGACCTGGCACCCAGACCACTTCATTGAGCTGATATATTAAAACCTCACACGTACAGAGAAATAGAATTCCAATAGATATAAGTAACAATGAAGTGTTATGATTAAACTGACAAATCCTCCTGCCATTTGAATGATGTGAGTTTACCGGCTGTTTATTGCTGTTTATCTCCTTTGTTTGCTTTGTTTGTTAATGCTCAGGTATCTTTCTTGTCTCTTGCTTCCTCCATAGCTACGTCTGTGTGTGATATTCCTTTAGAAGGAAGAATAAAGTGTGACTCTGAAGGAAACACCCAAAGCGAATGTTTCCACAAGGGATGCTGCTTTGATGATGAAATGCCAGAAGGAGAAAAGTGTTTTATGCTTGACCCTGGTAACGTCATTCATATCATTATTATTTTTAATGCCATTTAATAGTTTTGATTGCTGTCAGATGAAACCTAAAATAAAGAAATGTGTAAAAAAAAATGTAAATGAAAACAACGTTAAACATTAAAAGGGACACTCCAGTCACTATATCAACTTCAGCTAAATTAAATTGTGTTGGTGCCAGTAGGCCCCGTACGCACTCTGGTAGACAGCCACTGTGGGCAGACTTAGAGCTGCAATGTAAACATTGCAGCACTTAGTACAAAAGGGACCCAGCCCCCAGACCACTTCAATGAGCTGAAGTGTTCTGGGTGCCTATAATGTCCTTTTAAGGAGCTAAAACATCATTGCTTTACTTCAACATTATTAAAATCTATAATAAGATCTTATATGTAGGATTTGTTAAAATTTTAACTTCTACAAATAAACAAAGTGCAAAACTCTAATAAATTGTTACAATAGTGTAACAGAGAAGATCCCTGGATAGTGTAATCGAAGAGAATGACCATTTCAAACCTCACTTGTACAGAGAAATAGAATTCCAATAGCTATGAGTAACAGTGAAGTGTTATAATTAAACTGATAAATTCTCCTGCCATTTTAATGATGTGATGTTACCGGCTGTTTATTGCTGTAAATCTCCTTTGTTTGCTTTGTTTGTCCAGGCTCAGGTATCTTTCTTGTCTCTTGCTTCCTCCATAGCTTCGTCTGTGTGTGATATTCCTGTAGAAGAAAGAACAAAGTGTGACTCGGAAGGAAACACCCAAAAAGAATGTCAAGACAATGGATGCTGCTTCGATGATGAAATGCCAGAAGGAGACAAGTGTTTTATGCCCGAGCCTGGTAACATCATTTATATCTATTATTTTTAAGGCCATTTAATTTTTTTGATAGCTTTCAGATGAAACTGAAAACAAAGAAAACATTTTTGAAACTGAAAACAAAGAAAGGGATTTTTTTTTAAAACAACCTTGAACAGTTTAAGGGACAATCTGGGAGTTGTTGTGGTGCCAGAAGGCCCTTGTGTGCACTATTAACTTAAGGGTTAAACCATTTTTGAAGCTGACCACTCTAGCCAGTCAGTGGCACTTCCTGTAACTGAGACTCAGAAGCCAAATGCTGTCTGGGGGATCTGGACATCGGTGTTGAAGGCAACTTTTGGGGCTATACCATTCAAGAATGGCTTAACCTCTTAAGATAAGAGTGTGCTGGGGATCCTCCTAGCACCATAACAAATTCAAAGGCCTTTTGACACTTTCTTTTTGTTTTGGAAAAATTCATATTTTTGCTCCCTTCCCCTTCAACATTAGATTTTTGCTGTGCTTTTGGTTAATTCAATAAATGTTGTTGCAATTTAAAAAAAATTGCTTGTCAAAATCTCCTGAGTTCTTTATATATGCCTTTGCCAGGCTGACACTCTGTGCCAATGAGACCTGAATTGCAGGGCTCAGCTCAGGAGAAATAATGAGAGTTCTTACTTAGGAACTCCTGGCTCTGGATCGTTGGTAATGCAGAAGGTAGAGCGGCACCCAGGCAATAAGTCAAATTATTCAAAAATGGTTAGACTCCTTTAAATGCAAGGGCACCTCTGGCACTATACCAACTAAAGCATACTGCAGTGGTCATGGTGCTTGGAGTTTGTCCCTTGAGAACCAGAACCAAAGGCAAGTAATGTAATTGGTACTTAAGGCGTTAAAGCATCAATACTTCATTTCAAAATTATTAAAAGTATTTCTTACATGATCTTATCCAGTAGGATTTGTTACAATTTGTGCACAACCCTAATACATTATTACAATAGCGTTACAGAGAAGATCCCTGCAAAGTGTAACTGAAGAGCTTGATTGCTTCAAACCTTACTTGTACACAGATATCGAATTGCAATATTTCTAAGAAACAATGAAGTGTTATAATTATTTTACTTTCCATTAGAATTTTACAGTCTCAATTATTTCTGTTTATCTCCTGTGTGTATCTTGCTTCTCGGCTCTCAGGCACTTTTAAACACAGTGACACCAGTAAACACATTGACACCTAAACACGCACAGGCTGTCACACCTGTACATATACATATATATATAAACAAAATAGATAACTTGGCACTCACCCTTTCTCCAAATGCAATTGGTTTGTGCCTGGGTGCAATCCCACGCTGTGGATAAATACAAATAAAAGAGATGCACTCTCAGGACTTCCAGGTAGGCACGGAGGGAATCAGGGGTTTCTTCACTATTGGTGAGTACACATTTATATTTCTTATATATATATATATAACTTTTGTGTATTGGTACATTGATCTTGAGGAAGACCCGAACGGGTCGAAACATCGGTCATTTTTTTGATGTGATACCTACTGGAATAAATTATTTTCTATCCACTTAAAAAGTCCTCAGAGTGCATCTCTTCATTTATTTGCATATATATATATAAATATATAGGCATTTTTGTTTTTTCATTATGGCTATATCGTGTGTGTGTGTGTGTGTGTGTGTGTGTATGTATATATGTGTGTGTATATACATATATACACACACATACAAAAATGCCCACACACTCAACCTGCCTCACACACAAGGGGAGGCTAAAAAGCCACTTAATAATCTGCACATTCAGGATTTTTGGGAATAATCAATTCTGAGGTCTTTGTTTTATCAATTACATTCAATAGACTTTTTCTTTTGTGTTTTGTGTTTGTGTTTAATTTGTTTTGTTGGGTTTTTTTTTTGCACCTGAAATATTTGTCATATGGTATTTTGTGCACCAGATCTTTTTTTTTTAATTTCTAAAGCTCTTTCACACTTCTTTTATTGGCATAGAAAGTGATAGAGAGTATTCATAGAAAATTCCCAGTTTATACTTAGTATGTGGTAGAAGCACACACACAAAAAAATAAGAATATAAACTAGAAAAATATGTTGTTGTTTTTTGTTTTTTTTAAAATCGTGTTTAAAACACTTTATTAAATTGGAGCAGATTTTTGAATTCCCATAAAAAGAACACTTTGATAAATCTCCTTCGCAGACTCAGAGCCGCAATTGAAGCAGGGATTTATGGGACACGGTGCGAGAGCTGCTTCCGTGGTGTGATTTGTGGGCGTATTAAAATTACATGCAGCCATGTAAGGCAGATGACCAATGCCATTATACCTGCCTAGGCAAAAATGTGCAAGTGTTTTTTGTATGGGCTAAAAAGTCCTGCAATACTCAAACAATAATTTTAACCATTATTACATTACCCACTTCCATTGCCTTGCAACATATTAAATATACACATTTCATTTACTTACAGATTGTGACTAAAAAGAATTGCTGCGTAAGACCCTACACCCTGGACCTTCCTACCAACATCTACAGGCTCATCCTACCAAGTCTTGATGGTTTACGGAATAAACACTAAAATGTGAGACTCTTACATCCAGCTGTCAAAATCTACACCACGGCAGCTGGAACCGGCAAAATTTTCAAACTGGCCATAATTGCAAAAACTACTCTGGACAAATCATAAATGTCAGTTGTCAAGTTAATGTTTCAGATGGGCAGTCGGTACTGTAAAAAATAAAAATAAAAGTACAGAAGGCATTTAATGTCAGAAATTGTCACAATAAAAACCGTAGGAGTTACGTAAAAAAAACACAGCACCTTCTCATTGTTAGCTAAGACTTTAAAGATGGAAGAATAAACCCCTATTTGCTATTTAAACACCACTAATAGCAGAAGAAACATTGTATATAACTTAACACAGTTGGCTGCCCTTACTTGCCCTTTTGTAATAAAATATTTGATGTTTTTTTTTATTCTTTATTTCCTTTATTAAGAGTCATAGGATAAGCATATAGTAAATAAATTGACATGCAAGTATAAAAAGGATAACAATGTAACTGGATCCATGACATGTAAGCATTAAACTTTATAATATATGATGGGCAATGCCATTTCAAAGAAAACAGAGTTACATAAAGGCATTTGGAAAATAAGTCTGAAACTTGCATGTGAATAAGATAGCTTTGTACAAAAACAAATATAAACATTTATCAAACAGAGCAAAATGGGAATGAGTTAGATATGGCAAGCTCCAGTGTTTTGTGATGTGAAGATCTTGATGGCTCGCATTACAGCAAGCATCCCTGAAGTTTAGATAAAAAGCAGAGGTGATGGGGAAGAAGGGGTATAGGGTCGGAGAGAGAACAGGAAATAAAATGGACTAGGTCCAAATAGGGGAATATTGAAATGAAAATAAAGAGGATGAGTAGATACGAGCATGACGAAGTGCCCAGGCTCACAACTAGATAGAAGAGTGGATAGGGAGAGACAAATTAAGATAGAATGAAGGAGAGACAGAGTAAAGGTGTGAGATGGAGTGCCTTTATTCTGAGGTTCAAGCCTTGAGGTTAAGATCAATGATTTCCAAGTAAGTAGGGATTTCTCCATTCAGCCAATGATTCCACATTATATCGAAGAATTTGGGTGTGACGTGTAACTGCAAAGCTAGTTTATCAATTTCCATTGCTGACCGAGTTTTTTTCCATATGGTAGTCATTAGTGATGTCCCGAACTGTTCGCTGGTGAATAGTTCCTGGCGAACATCGCTTGTTCGCGTTCGCCACGGATGGCGAACACATGCGCTGTTCGGTCTGCCCCTATTCGTCATCATTGAGTAAACTTTGACCCTGCCTGTACCTCACAGTCAGCAGACACATTCCAGCCAATCAGCAGCAGACCCTCCCTCCCAGACCCTCCCACTTCCTGGACAGCATCAATTTTACATTCATTGTGAAGCTGCATTCTTAGTGAGAGTAGGGACAGTGTAGCTGCTGCTGATTTGATAGGGAAATTGATAGCTAGGCTAGTGTATTCAGTGTCCACTACAGTCCTGAAGGACTCATCTGATCTCTGCTGTAAGGACAGCACCCCAAAAAGCCATTTTTAGGGCTAGAACATCAGTCTGCTTTTTTTTTTTCTGTGTAATGTAATTGCAGTTGCCTGCCTGCCAGCCTGTGTGTCAGGCTCACAGCATATACTGTGCCCACTTGCCCAGTGCTACCACTCACTCACTGGTGTCACAATAACTTGCATTTAAAAAAAACAAAACTTTTTTGACTGTAATATAATAGCAGTCAGTTTCCTTCACTAGTGTGCATTTCAGGGCCTGCCCAGTGCCACCACTCACTCATATCTGGTGTCCCAATAGCTGGCATTTAAAAAAAACGAAACTTTTTTGACTGTAATATAATAGCAGTCAGTTTCCTTCACTAGTTTGCGTTTCAGGGCCTGCCCAGTGCCACCACTCACTCACTGGTGTCACAATAGCTTGCATTTAACAAAAAAACTAAACTTTTTGGACTGTAATATAATAGCAGTCAGTTTCCTTCACGAGTGTGTGTTTCAGGGCCTGCCCAGTGCCACCACTCACTCATATCTGGTGTCCCAATAGCTTGCATTTAAAAAAAAAACTAAACTTTTTGGACTGTAATATAATAGCAGTCAGTTTCCTCCACGAGTGTGCGTTTCAGGGCCTGCCCAGTGCCACCACTCACTCATATCTGGTGTCCCAATAGCTTGCATTTAAAAAAAAACTAAACTTTTTGGACTGTAATATAATAGCAGTCAGTTTCCTTCACGAGTGTCCGTTTCAGGGTCTGCCAGGGCACAGTGTCACACCAGTGCCACTCATATCTGTTGTCACAGTAGCTTGCACGCATAGTACCACTAATAAAAAAAAAAATGACAGGCAGAGGCAGGCCACCCCGCAGGGGCCGTCGTGGTCGTGGTGCTGTGATTCCCTTTGGCCCTAGAATAATGCCCAGTGTTCAGAGGCCACGTACCCTGAACTTGAAAAGTTCTGAGGACATAGTTGACTGGCTAACACAGGACACCCAATCTTCTACAGCTTCCGCTCGGAACCTTGACGCACCATCCTTCTCCAGCTTAGCTTCGGGCAACTCTCAAGTTATCACTCGCCTGCCTGCCGCCACCACCAACACTAGCACCACAGCCGCTTCACTTGGTATGTCAGAGGAGTTATTTACACATCAGTTGGAAGAAATGAGTGATGCGCAACCATTATTGCCAGAGGATGTAGATAACAGGGATATGTCTCAGTCAGGCAGCATTACACACGTACGGTGTGATGATGATGATGTTGTACCCACTGCTGCTTCCTTTGCTGAGTTGTCAGATACAAGTGAAGCGGTTGATGATGACGATGCGTCCGTGGATGTCACGTGGGTGCCAGCTAGAAGAGAAGAAAAACAGGGGGAAAATTCAGATGGGGAGACAGAGAGGAGGAGACGAGTTGGAAGCAGGGGGAGGTCGTCACAAGGAGCTAGTGGCACAGTCAGACAGCATGCATCGGCACCCGGGGTCAGCCAGACAGCTCGCCAATCAACGCATGCTGTTGCCAGCACCAGAATGCCGTCCTTGCAGAGCTCAGCAGTGTGGCATTTTTTTGTGTGTCTGCCTCTGACAACAGCGATGCCATTTGCAACCTGTGCCAAAAGAAACTGAGTCGTGGGAAGTCCAACACCCACCTAGGTACAACTGCTTTGCGAAGGCACATGATCGCACATCACAAACGCCTATGGGATCAACACATGAGTACAAGCAGCACACAAACTCCTCCTCCTGGTTCAGCATCTTCAGCCACGTTAACCACTGCTGTCCTCCTTGCCCCCTCTCAACCATCCGCCCCTCCGTCTCTCGCCTTGAGCAGTTCCTGCTCATCTGCCCACAGTCAGGTGTCTGTCAAGGACATGTTTGAGCATAAGAAGCCAATGTCACAAAGTCACCCCCTTGCCCCGCGTCTGACAGCTGGCTTGACTGAACTCTTAGCCCGCCTGCTTTTAACATACAAGCTGGTGGAGTCTGAGGCATTCAAAAAATTTGTAGCTATTGGGACACCACAGTGGAAGGTACCCGGCCGAAATTTCTTTGCACAAAAGGCAATCCCCAACCTGTACTCGATTGTGCAAAAGGAAGTAAGGGCATGTCTGGCACACAGTGTTGGGGCAAGGGTCCATCTGACCACTGATACCTGGTCTGCAAAGCATGGTCAGGGCAGGTATATCACCTACACTGCGCATTGGGTAAGCCTGCTGACGGCTGCCAAGCATGGAATGCGTGGCTCTGCAGAGGAGTTGGTGACACCGCCACGACTTGCAGGCAGGCCTGCTGCCACCTCCTCTACTCCTCCTACTCCATCCTCTTCCATAACCTCCTCGGCTGAGTCCTCTTCTGCTGCTGCGTCTTGCTCCACATCAACGGCACCCCCCCCCCCAGCTCCCCAGGTACTGTTCCACATCCTGGATACGGCAGTGTCACGCAGTCTTGGGGTTGACTTGCCTGAAAGCAGAGAGTCACACCGGACCAGCACTCCTGTCCGCCCTGAACGCACAGGTGGATCAGTGGCTGACTCCGCACCAACTGGAGATCGGCAAAGTGGTTTGTGACAACGGAAGAAATTTGTTGGCGGCATTGCATTTGGGCAAGTTGACACATGTGCCGTGCATGGCACATGTGTGTAATCTGATCGTACAACGCTTTGTGCATAAGTACCCAGGCTTACAGGACGTCCTTAAGCAGGCCAGGAAGGTGTGTGGCCATTTCAGGCATTCCTACATGGCCATGCTGCACTTTTCCAATATCCAGCGGCGAAACAACATGCCAGTGAGGCGCTTGATTTGCGACAGCCCGACACGTTGGAATTCAACACTCCTAATGTTCGACCGCCTGCTCCAACAAGAAAAAGCCGTTTTTGTATGACCGGGGTGCTAGGACAGCCTCTGCGGAGCTGGGAATTTTTTTGCCACGTTACTGGACGCTCATGCGCAATGCCTGTAGGCTCATGTGTCCTTTTGAGGAGGTGACAAACCTAGTAAGTCGCACCGAAGGCACCATCAGCGACATCATACCATTTGTTTTCTTCCTGGAGCGTGCCCTGCGAAGAGTGCTGGATCAGGCCGTAGATGAGCGTGAAGAGGAAGAGTTGTGGTCACCATCACCACCAGAAACAGCCTTATCAGCATCGCTTTCTGGACCTGCGGCAACGCTGGAAGAGGATTGTGAGGAAGAGGAGTCAGAGGAGAAATGTGGCTTTGAGGAGGTGGAGGAAGACCAACCACAACAGGCATCCCAGGGTGCTCGTTGTCACCTATCTGGTACGAATAGTACTACTTAACACAACACACTTCCTAAAATCGATGCCTTATATACACCTCCCCTGATAGGGGACATAACAGGGATTAAACTGATAGGAATAGTACTACTTAACACACCACTCCTATCTGGTGGCACATTAGATTGCACGCGCAGTGCCCCAAATTTGAAGTAGGAGGACCGACCAAGCATCTTTTTCCATCTCCTGCTTCCTAAAATGTATGCCTTATATACACGTCCCCTGATAGGGGACGTAACAGGGATTAAACTGATAAGAATAGTACTACTTAACACACTACTCCTATCTGGTGGCACATTAGATTGCACGCGCAGTGCCCCAAATTTGAAGTAGGAGGACCGACCAAGCATCTTTTTCCATCTCCTGCTTCCTAAAATCGATGCCTTATATACACGTCCCCTTGAAACAACTTTTTTTTATTTTAGTCCCCTTGAAACAACTTTTCCATCACTATTGTGGCCAGAAAGAGTCCCTGTGGGTTTTAAAATTCACCTGCCCGTTGAAGTCTATGGCGGTTCGCCCGGTTCGCCCGTTCGCGAACATTTGCGGAAGTTCGCGTTCGCTGTTCGCGAACGGAAAATTTTATGTTTGCGACATCACTAGTAGTCATTGAAGGGATTTTAATCGTAACCCAAACCTCACCTAATGCTCTATGAACTTACAGCTCCCTAAGCCAAGCATAGTTGAGGATTATGGGAGTTGTAGGCCAGAAACAATCAAAGACACCCCATGAGATTATTTAAGTATTTTAAAATCCTAAAGCAAATTTAGTGTGGTGCACTTGTTTAACTAAATATCCTTTCTAACCACTAGATGGCACTAAAGGTAAGCGAGCAACTAACCTTCAGACAGACAAGTATAACTTTGTCCCCTATTCCTTAATTACCTCCACCCCAATTGCTATATCTCCTAACCCTACTTTAACCTTCGCATGACACCTAACCCAATAATAACTGTAACGCTACCCTAACTCAGCATAGGTTTTTCTAAGGAGATATCACTGTATACACGAGCAAAACATTTCATTTGTGTACATAGTGCAGTGTGGGCTGCAAATGCCCTGCAGATGTGTAATGAGAAGGTAGAGTTCCATTTGTACTAATCAATCATATTACATATAAAAATGAACTGAGCAAAATTAAAAATAATTTATTGTGTTCATTGGTGCCCCGTGTAGTGTGTCTGTTCAGGTGCAGGCAGGGCCCAATCGACAATATATTTATTTCTAATATATTTTATCAGGAAGGATACATTGACATTTTTCTCGTTTTTAGGCATGTCCTGGGCCCGCAAACATTGTGATTTGCTACAAGAGGGTACAATATAATATTACAACTACAATTGTTATTCCTTCTGAATGATCTATTTTAAAACTTACAAAGTTATTTACCAAAGGGGAAATGTAGTTAAATGTCAACTAAATTTTCCAACTCAGCTATTTTTCCAGCTTGGATATTGTTAGGCTGCAAAATGTACAGGGTCTGTAACCCTTATGCTGCCATGGACTTATGCAATTAACACATCCTGCTTTCCTTAATCTTTTTGTATGTTCTGGTTCTTGCTTTCAAACCTCTACATAATGCTACTCCCACCTATATATCCTCCCTAATACACAAGTATGTCCCATCTAGGTCCTTACGCTCTGCTGAAGACTTACGTCTATCTTCTGTCCGTACTCCCACCTCTGATGCTCACCTTCTAGACTTCTCAAGGGCTGCACCGTTCCTGTGGAACTCACTTCCCTCCTCCGTGAGAAGCTCGCCCAGTCTCCACTCCTTCAAAAAAATCATTAAAAACCCACTTTAAAAAAAAAAAAAAAAGCGTATAAATAAAAATGGTTAATAGCTCCCAACTGATTCCTCTCTTGCAACTGTCATTAGTCTAATACTATCCTTACCTTTTTGTGTCATTTTACCCCACTCCCTCTAGCATGTGAGCTCATTGAGCAGGGCCCTCAACCCCTCTGTTCCTGTGTGTCCAACTTGTCTGGTTACAACTACATGTCTGTTCGTCCACCCACTGTAAAGCGCTGCGGAATTTGTTGGCGCTATATTAATAATAACATAATAAAAATAATAATGTACTAATTACACCTGTGGGCCTTTAATTAGCGCTTCACATCTATTCCCTTGCCCCCCCCCCCCCCACCAACAAATCATTGAGAAAGACCTGTCCGGGTATTTGTAGATACAGAATGATATATGTTGTTAAATCCATGTCTCAGTATGCAATACATCTATAGGTTAATGCATATATTTATAGCTCTGTATGTGTAGAGGAATATTCACTAAGCATTGCCTAGGTAAAACAGTTCATTTCCCATCAGATATTTTACCATAAAATGTGTTATTACTTAGTCTGTTTCCAGTTTAGCAAATGTTCTAATAGTTTGTAGTCAATCTGTCTGTTTACCTGGTGATACAACAGTTACCAGCAGGTGCCCCTGTTCCACAATAACACACATACTCACCATCGTTACCCCAAGTACCTTGACTACTTCTGTGTTTGAAAGTGGTGGTGGTGGTGCAAAAAATTTGTATTTGCAGCATTTCATACTTTTTTTTATGTTGATGCTGGAGGTGTAACTCCACTTCTGTCTGCCTTTAGAAGCTAGCCTGGAAAGAGAGACTCAGAATGGATAATTGTAATTTTATTTATATGCTAAGAGGTTCTTTTAGTGACTGGGAGTGCTTAGTTCATGCTCTCAACCAGCATCCATTTTAGATTCATTCGGAAGCTGCATTCTTTTTTTTTTTGTATTATTTTTTATTTTTTTTTAGACAGAAGTGTGTTATATTTGAGCATGCTAGGCTGAACGTGCGTATATCATGGCTAGTTGCACTGAGGGTATGAGTATATAGCAGTACATTGTTGTGAAAGATGGCTGTCATGTTTAGGGTGTAGCTTGCACGTTATCAACTGTGTATTTATATCAGCAGCTCCACCACTAGTTATAAATCAAGTGTGAGTCGCCCCATGAGATGAGACTAGTGAATAACATAATATATGAACGGTTAAGGTAAAGGCATGTAAGGAACTACGACAATAAACTCTTTAGGAGGTGAAATAATGACATGTTTAAACGCTTGCTACTTTATGATTAGTTAATGTGCAGAGAGCAGTTCATGTGATCAAAGGCATGGTGTGGAGGATCGGCTATACAGGGAGTGCAGAATTATTAGGCAAGTTGTATTTTTGAGGATTAATTTTATTATTGAACAACAACCATCTTCTCAATTAACCCAAAAAAACTAATTAATATCAAAGCTGAATATTTTTGGAAGTAGTTTTTAGTTTGTTTTTAGTTATAGCTATTTTAGGGGGATATCTGTGTGTGCAGGTGACTATTACTGTGCATAATTATTAGGCAACTTAACAAAAAACAAATATTTACCCATTTCAATTACGTATTTATTTTTACCAGTGAAACCAATATAACATCTCAACATTCACAAATATACATTTCTGACATTCAAAAACAAAACAAAAACAAATCAGTGACCAATATAGCCACCTTTCTTTGCAAGGACACTCAAAAGCCTGCCATCCATGGATTCTGTCAGTGTTTTGATCTGTTCACCATCAACATTGCGTGCAGCAGCAACCACAGCCTCCCAGACACTGTTCAGAGAGGTGTACTGTTTTCCCTCCTTGTAAATCTCACATTTGATGATGGACCACAGGTTCTCAATGGGGTTCAGATCAGGTGAACAAGGAGGCCATGTCATTAGATTTTCTTCTTTTATACCCTTTCTTGCCAGCCACGCTGTGGAGTACTTGGACGCGTGTGATGGAGCATTGTCCTGCATGAAAATCATGTTTTTCTTGAAGGATGCAGACTTCTTCCTGTACCACTGCTTGAAGAAGGTGTCTTCCAGAAACTGGCAGTAGGACTGGGAGTTGAGCTTGACTCCATCCTCAACCCGCAAAGGCCCCACAAGCTCATCTTTGATGATACCAGCCCAAACCAGTACTCCACCTCCACCTTGCTGGCGTCTGAGTCCGACTGGAGCTCTCTGCCCTTTACCAATCCAGCCACGGGCCCATCCATCTGGCCCATCAAGACTCACTCTCATTTCATCAGTCCATAAAACCTTAGAAAAATCAGTCTTGAGATATTTCTTGGCCCAGTCTTTTCAGCTCCAGACGTTTCAGCTTGTGTGTCTTGTTCAGTGGTGGTCGTCTTTCAGCCTTTCTTACCTTGGCCATGTCTCTAGTATTGCACACTTTGTGCTTTTGGGCACTCCAGTGATGTTGCAGCTCTGAAATATGGCCAAACTGGTGGCAAGTGGCATCTTGGCAGCTGCACGCTTGACTTTTCTCAGTTCATGGGCAGTTATTTTGCGCCTTGGTTTTTCCACATGCTTCTTGCGACCCTGTTGACTATTTTGAATGAAACGCTTGATTGTTCGATGATCATGCTTCAGAAGCTTTGCAATTTTAAGAGTGCTGCATCCCTCTGCAAGATATCTCACTATTTTTGACTTTTCTGAGCCTGTCAAGTCCTTCTTTTGACCCATTTTGCCAAAGGAAAGGAAGTTGCCTAATAATTATGCACACCTGATATAGGGTGTTGATGTCATTAGACCACACCCCTTCTCATTACAGAGATGCATATCACCTAATATGCTTAATTGGTAGTAGGCTTTCGAGCCTATACAGCTTGGAGTAAGACAACATGCATAAAGAGGATGATGTGTTCAAAATACTCATTTGCCTAATAATTCTGCACTCCCTGTAGTGGGACATGCTTGGCAGGCTGCTGTTTACTGCTTGTGCTCATCCGATCCCTTCTGGGCGCCAGGTGCAGACCCTGGGAGTCCCTTATACCTGGAACAACAAAGGCAAGTCTCTGGCTGAGTGCCGGGTTCGCGGCTTGAGGTGGTGGACGCTTGTTTTGTCAGGTGGTCGGATCTGTCCCGGTGGTGCTTCATGTCCGGTGCGGGATTGTGGTGGCTTAAGGTGGAGGCGAGTGCTTGACGTGGGGCAGGCTCTGCATTTCTGCTTGTGCCTCCGGTCCCGTCTTCGACGCCTTTTACGTTGGTGGATTTTAATGTGGACTGCTTCGCTTAGCTGTGGTGGAGCTTGTTGGGGCTGTGGTGGAGCTTGTTGGGGCTTCCTGCTTGTTATTTGCTTCCAAAATTGATTAAAGAGTCTGTCCAGCTTAGACTCAATATCCTGCCATGCTTTGCTGGTACCAGGAGGACACGCGGCTGCCGCCATATTGGGAGAGTCGCAGATGAGTATGTCAGCCTGGGCGGCTGTGCTCTGTGTGTCCATTAGCTCCAGACAGCCTCTCACCGGTCCGGGGGGGGGGGGGGGGGGGGGTAACGGAGCACCTGATGGGAAGTAGCTGCTCCTGGGCATCCCAGGATCGGGAGATCGGCCGCCTCTCCCGCCCGGTGAGCACCAGGTCACACTTGCCACGCGGAGGTAAGTAAGACTCTGTCGAGTTGCTGACCGCTATTAAGCATGTCAGGTCGGTCAGGTAGGAAAAACATTGCTGGGTCATCCCCTGATGAAATTCGCTTTTTGATAGCTGCTTAAAGTGAGATATTGAGGGAGCTCACATGAAGTGCGTCTTTCCTCCATGACAGCTAGGCCCCGCACCCCGGAAGCTGCATTCTTAGTGAGAGGAGGGACAGTGTAGCTGCTGCTGATTTAATAGGGAAATCGATAGCTAGGCTATTGTATTCAGTGTCCACTACAGTCCTGAAGGACTCATCTGATCTGTAAGGACAGCACCCCAAAAAGCCCTTTTTAGGGCTAGAACATCAGTCTGCTTTTTTTTTTCCTGTGTAATCTAATTGCAGTTGCCTGCCTGCCAGCGTGTGTGTCAGGCTCACAGCGTATACTGTGCCCACTTGCCCAGTGCCACCACTCATATCTGGTGTCACAATAGCTTGCATTTAAAAAAACAACAACTTTTTTTGACTGTAATATAATAGCAGTCAGTTTCCTTCACACGTGTGCGTTTCAGGGCCTGCCAGGGCACAGTGTCACACCAGTGCAACTCATATCTGGTGTAACAGTAGTGTACATTTAAAAAAAAAAAAAGTTGTGAGCGGGGACCCACCGAAAGGCAGGCCATTTCAGCTGCTGTCCGTTCTCAGAATACTCTTGCGACCCGTTTTTTTCTCTCCATAAGTTTAAAGGGTAATCCAGACGTGGACCCCTTGCTCACGGTGCCTAGAGAGATATCAGCTATGCCTCACTGATGATGCCTAACAAGGCTGAAACGATCGTCTGGGGTTGCTGTATCTCTCGTGCAGAGAGAACTTGCTGGCATTTCGGATCTGGACTGCCCGTATGGGTGGGACCAGTCTGATACGCTTCAGATATGTTCTCTCTGTAATGGCACAAGATGAGCTAAAACCAGCATGAGTTCTGAGCGGGGACCCACCGAAGGGCAGGCTATTTCAGCTGCTGTCCGTTCTCAGAATACTCTTGTGACCCATTTTTTTCTCTCCATAAGTTTAAAGGGTAATCCAGACGTGGACCCCTTGCTCACGGTGCCTAGAGAGATATCAGCTATGCCTCACTGATGATGCCTAACAAGGCTGAAACGATCGTCTGGGGTTGCTGTATCTCTCGTGCAGAGAGAACTTGCTGGCATTTCGGATCTGGACTGCCCGTATGGGTGGGACCAGTCTGATATGCTTCAGATATATTCTCTCTGTAATGGCACAAGATGAGCTAAAACCAGCTTGAGTTCTGAGCGGGGACCCACCGAAGGGCAGGCTATTCAAGCTGCTGTCCGTTCTCAGAATACTCTTGCGACCCGTTTTTTTCTCTAAAAAAAAAAAAAATTTGACTGTAATAGATTGAATAGCAGTTAGTTGTCTGCAAGTGTGTGTGTCAGGCCTACAGCGTCTACTCTGCCAACTTCTGCCAGTGCACAGTGCCACTCATATCTGTTGTCACAGTAGCTTGCATGCATAGTACCACTAATCGAAAAAAAAATGACAGGCAGAGGCAGGCCACCCCGCAGAGGCCATCGTGGTCGTGGTGCTGTGATTCCCTTTGGCCCTAGAATAATGCCCAGTGTTCAGAAGCCACGTACCCTGAACTCGAAAAGTTCTGAGGACAAAGTTGACTGGCTAACACAGGACACCCAATCTTCTACAGCTTCCGCTCGGAACCTTGACGCACCATCCTCCTCCAGCTTAGCTTCGGGCACCTCTCAAGTTACCACTCGCCCACCTGCCGCCAGCACCAACACTAGCACCACAGCCGCTTCACTTGATCTGTCAGAGGAGTTATTTACACATCAGTTGGAAGAAATGAGTGATGCGCAACCATTATTGCCAGAGGATGTAGATAACAGGGATATGTCTCAGTCAGGCAGCATTACACACATGGACGTACGGTGTGATGATGATGATGTTGTCATCAGTGAGGACAAGGAACGGGACATGGCTAGCTTGGTATCCAACCTTGTGCAAATGGGGAGTTTGCGGTTGTGCAAATGGACTGTTTGCGGTTGTTTGCGGTGCGTTAAACGGGGAGTTTGGACTGTCACTGTGAAGCGGGCGTAACCCTTACACTACCTGATCAATACAATATCATACCTGATGTTTTAAAGCACGTTATTCCAAACAATTTAGGAATGTTAGGTGATTTATGCCCTTTATGGATTAAAACCAGACTCTGCATCAACTATGTAATTTTCCATGGGGGTTTTGCCATGGATCCCCCTCCGGCATGCCACAGTCCAGGTGTTAGTCCCCTTGAAACAACTTTTCCATCACTATTGTGGCCAGAAAGAGTCCCTGTGGGTTTTAAAATTCGCCTGCCTATTGAAGTCTATGGCGGTTCGCCCGTTCGCGAACATTTGCGGAAGTTCGCGTTCGCCGCTCGCGAACGGAAAATTTTATGTTCGCGACATCACTATATAAAACTGAATTGTCACTTCCTGAATTAAAAAAAAAATGTTTTAAGAAATTTCTGTATATGGTCATAATGATTGTTATCCTCATATTTGCACTTTATGCTCATGACTAATGTACAATTTGCACTCTATTTATATAGCCAATGTGCTCTCACTTGCACTCTTATGCACATGGTCTATATGATCATATCTTGCAATTCATGCAGATAGCCTATGTTCTCACAATTATGTTATTGATCAATGTGCTTTCAACTTGTGTTCTGTGCGTACGATGATTTGATTAGCTGAATTGTGGTATGCGCTAATTCTCACATGATATATTGTTGAGAATATGTACATTATTTGCACAAGATTATGCTAATCGTATTTGTAGTTTGATACACTTTATCTTCCCTACAGTGTAGTTGCTTTATATTGGATAGATGTTTCCATCTGTAGTGTTGGTTATAAGCGATAGAGTTAGATTGTATTGTTGGCAGAACTAACGTAGAGAGCGCCATGGGTTAATGGGTTTGCTGCTCTCTGGTTGTTTCTCTTCCCACTGCTGGCTGGGTGCCGCTGCATCCTCCCTCTCCTGCGTAGCACGCTCTTTGAGAAGCTGTGAGGAAGTGACAGGCTGTCACTTCCTCCCAGCTGGCCTGGCCCTGATATTACAGGGGCCCAGTTGCTCTCTTAACCCCTTAAGGACACATGACATGTGTGACATGTCACGATTCCCTTTTATTCCAGAAGTTTGGTCCTTAAGGGGTTAAAGGTTCGCTGCACCTAAGCAGGCCCCTGTTCAGAAATAAAGTCATAATACCCTAAGTGCATAATCCTTTTGATGGGCCCCCAAAGTGTGTTGGACCCGACGGTACTTCCGCCACTGATAATGGCATTGGGTAAGGACTGTCACACCGGGAGTACATTTTAATTCAAATGTATATTTTATTAGTCACTACTGTATTCCTGATCAGAGGCAAACCGTGTTTTATTGTCTCTGTATGTACACTGTACAGTGATAATAAAGTTGAATCGGAAAATTAAGTGCACAAAGTATAATAATAAATATGTGAATTGTGCTAAAATAGGTCTGCATATCCTTTTAAGTATTTGCAGCAGTGAACATCACTTACCCTTCAAAATACTAGAAAAAAAATGTGCATAGCCCTTTAACTAATTTCAGCAACAAATGGCACTTTCCTTTACGGTAACTACAGAGTAAGTACAATGTCAAGGTGTAGAGCTGTGATAAAGTATTGTGGAGTATTGTGGTCTTAAACAGAGACGACTACATGAAAGAGTCCCAAAGAATATTGGGTGACACTAATACCTATAAAGTTTTGAAAAGTAACCCTACATGTGATTTTAAGAGAAAATTACATGTAATTTTAAATGAGGGTTATGATAAAGGCATTATAGATAAAGGAGAACTTGATTATTTGTTCATCTCGTCCCCCAAGACAGCAGTCTTCTATTACCTACCAAAGGTACATAAGAGCCTCACATCCCCACCAGGAAGACCCATCATTAGTGGGATTGGCTCAATGACTAGCAACATCTCACAGTACATAGATTTTTTTCTCCAGAAATACGTGGCACAAGCGAGATCGTATGTCAAGGATTCTGCCCAGATCATTAGGGAGTTCGAAGATTTTGAGTGGTGTGATGAGTATATCTGGGTAACTGTGGATGTAGCATCCTTATATACCGTTATAGATCATGAGAAGGGTATAGATGCCGTCCATAGGATTTTAATGAAAGACCCAGAAATGAACACAGAGCAGATTTCTTTTATCCTGACCCTCATAAGGTTCATTCTGTTCCACAACTTTTTCTGGTTTGAGGGGATTTTTTACCTTCAAACTTGTGGAACAGCAATGGGTACCAGGTTCGCACCGAGTTATGCTAATATTTTTGTGGCAGATTGGGAACTTCAGAACATTTGGCAGAATAACCCATTCGGTGCGAACCTGGTACATTGGAGAAGATATATTGACGATGTTTTAATAATTTGGAAGGGGGGAAGGAAGATTTTAAATGAGTTTTTATCTTTTATTAATCTTAATACCTATGGCCTCAAATTTACTGAGGAAATCCACGATACACATATAAACTTCTTAGATCTGACTCTATTTATAAAAGAAGGAAAAGTCAGAAGTAAGACCTATTTTAAACCCACAGATGGGAATGGATTCATTGAATTTTCTAGCTGCCATAATCGCAATTGGTTGACAAATATCCCAAGGGGGCAACACATGAGAATCTTTAGAAATTGTACAGACAGGGACGATTTTAAACAACAAGTACAAATCTTAAACAAAAAATTTCAAGACAGGAACTATCCCAATGATCTTTTATTTAAAACCCAACAAAAGATAGAAGGTTTCCAGAGGAAAGATCTCCTAGTAGATAAAGATAAACATAAGATTACGAATAATAAAAGCCATAGGAATAACTTTGATTTTGCCTTCCTCACTAAGTATAATGGCAGGGCGAATCTGATCGAAAGATCTATACGGAAGAATTGGCCCATTTTACTACAGGATCAGTATCTAAAAAGGGTCTTACCATCAAGACCGAAAGTGCTATACAAAAAAACTAATAATTTGAAAAACATTCTAGCACCTAGTATACTACCCAAGGAAGGCAAGGATAAGGAGCATTTTTTATCCAGGAAACCGAATGGTTTTTTTAAATGTGGCAGATGTAGTACTTGTAAATTTCAAGCAAACAAAACTATGGAATTTAGGAGCACAGTCACAAAGGAGGTTTTTAAAATAAAACATTTTATTAATTGCCAGAGTAAAAATGTTGTATATTTATTACAATGTAAATGTGGCGTCCAGTATATAGGTCGCACTATCAGAAAACTTCATGTTAGACTGCTTGAACACTTTAATGGGATTAATAATAAAAACTTGAAACATAGCGTTCCGAAACACTGTACTACCTGCAATGTTTTTAACTGGAAGGATTTTATTTGCATTGGGATTGATTTAATTAAACCACACTGGAGAGGGGGGAATACAGAGAAAATGTTGGCAATGAGGGAAACCGAATGGATATATAGAATGAAATCATCGGTTCCCTCGGGTCTTAATACGGATCTTGACATACTGGTTTTTATGGATTAACCTGCATATATTAACTTGTGTTTATATCCCCTTTTTATCTAGATTTCTCCATATATATATATCCTTATTCTTATTTTTTATATTTACCTTTGGTCCGGTCTGTGCAATGAAGAAAACAAGAGAAAGCTCCTCCATTCGTTGAATCTTATAAAATGATCCTCACTATATAGAGGTTGCCATTTTTTATAACCTTCCGTGGCTTTTTGATATTATTTGTTTATTTTATATCTGTTCTCTATTCAATTAAGTTGAACTTTATTCTCTTTTTAATCTCTATATTTTATATTCATGGATTTGATATCCAACTATTTGATATTCTCCATATATTTCGTTAGGATCCACTGATTTATTGTTCATTTTTATGACCTCTTGTAGATAGCTTTTCTATGTTAGCCTTAGATATATTTATGTAATTTATATCATGAATGTAGTGATGCAAATGGGCTATCAGGTCCTATTTTTTCTTTTTATATATATATATACATGTAGATTGTCACATGTTTTCATATACCATATATAGATTTTTTATACCACATTTTCTGTAAATTAACTCAACTAAAATTGGTCTTCTCTATCTTTAAGGCCCGATTTGCATCTTTATTTAGGATGCTGAAATTGTAATTACACAAAGATTGGATGTAGGCAGGTCTGTGAATACAGACCGCATTATTTTCGAGCGCTCCAAGTGGAGTTTTGCTCGCTTTGTGGCTGTGTATATTACACATAAAGTTTATTTGCGTTCCAGAGTGGATGACGCATGCGCACTCCGACTAACCGCACGTCATTACGTATGACGGCGCGCACGGCACGGACTGCGCATGCGCAAACACTAATTGGCGGCCAGACCGGCGAATTTAAAAGAGAGAGAAGACCGGCAGAAATTCAGCAAGCTCCTGAGGAAGTCGTTACCGACGAAACGCGTTGAGCACCGAGCACCTGCAAGAACCCCACAATTTTGGTATAGCAGTCTAGTCTTACATGCTTTTTTCTGTTAAAGTATTTGTGCATTCTTTTGCTTAAAGAAAATATCATTGACACTTTGTATGTCCTGCACTTTAGCATTTGGCACTTTACTCAAGCATTGTATAAGTATAGCTGCTGCCTCTAGGGGCTCTTGATTCTTTTGTGCATGTTGCACTTTTAGATATTGTCCTAATAAATTGGATTTTATACTTTCATATATGGTATTTTTATGACATTATTCTGAATTATTCAGTATCATTTTTAATTAGATCACCACACATCTTAATGCTTGTGGCGCCCTGTAGTCTGTACTAGAGTCCAGACTTTGTGTTTATTTTTGTATAGAGGTTGGAGTGACCTCAGAACAGTGGCTTGCCTACATTAAGTTTAAATGTGTCATTTCCTTCACCACCCAACCAATTTATCCTTTTGTTTTTACTCCCACACAAAATCCTCCCCTCTGCCTGTGATATGATTACTTAACACAATGGTTAATATAGTTATCACAGGCAGAGAAATACAGTTTTTACAAAATATTAATAACTTCCAAAATACACATACCATTCACATACGTTTTCAGAATCAGCATGCTTGAAATATACACATACTCAAAAATCAGGGCAATCGGTTCAGGGGTTAAAAAGTTAAGGGAAAGTCTTATTTGACCGACCGCAAGCACATTTTCATGCCCAAAAGAGTTCCAGAGAAGCAGGCTGTGCGGTCGGTCTATTTCCCATGTTAAAGTCAGTTCAAACAGACGAACGACAACCATTCGAATTGTCGAACTGTCGAATGAGCTGTCGAATGGCATTCGAACTGTCGAATGCATTGAAGTCTGGAGAAGGTAAAACTTCAACTGAATTAAAGATGGCCACCGCCACATGTTCGTTTGCGCGAACGGCGGCCACCCAGCAGTCGGCAATTTACCTACAGCAGGCTCCCAGCCTGGGAGGTAAATTGCCTGCACACTTCCACTTCTGGGTGGTCCGCCTGTGTGGTACTTGGTTCAGTAAGCCCCATTTACTGAACCAAGTGGGAGAAAGCCAGGAACACAGTATATTAACAGCCTGGGGACACTGGGGACAAAGTCTTAAAGGAGCATTGTCCTAAATAAGTCTGGGGACACTGGGGACACTGTCTTAAAGGGGCATTGTTCCCAAAAGTCACAGTATGTCCCCAGATGGTTCTTAAAGGGCCAGCAGCAGCATAATAAAATACAATATGCCCAAATACTGTATTTAAAGGGCCAATCTCCCAGGGGCCATAGTCAGCAGGCAGGAGGCGGGCAAACAGGCTTCTCCAATGCCCAGTGGCGAGGTTGGTTTCGCGACACACACATACTAGGGTACCACAGGGCGGTATCTAACAATCAAATATTTTATTTATATAAACAATTTTGGAAGGAAAGTGGGATTGCTTAACCCCTTAAGGACACATGACATGTGTGACATGTCATGATTCCCTTTTATTCCAGAGGTTTGGTCCTTAAGGGGTTAAAGGGGTATAGACACCTTTTTATCACAGTGTAATTATTCTTCTGCTATTCTGATGGGAAAGTGCTGTTTGCTGCTGCAATTCCACTTTTAAATCCTAATTCACATATTGGTCATTATTATTTAATCACTTCATTGTTCTTTGCTGTGTAATTTCTACATTTTGTGAAACATGGTTCCTTTTAGTTTACTGCACCTACTAATCAGAAAGGTGCTGCATTTTAGCCTGAAACCGCTAATGTAAGTGGATATTGAGTCTCACGTCCTCGTACACTGGGCTGACAATCAGGCAATTCCATTCTCCTGGTCTCCGCATCCTCTGGATCCCAGTGGATAATCCCATTTAAATCCGGAAGAAATGAAATGATGAGGTGGTTTGCATACAGTTAATTCATCAATCATTTATCCCAGCTATAGCTATAATCAATTACAAGGCGCGACTGATTAGACTTTGATTGCACTTGCTTTGGGTCATTCCTAGATTTGCACAATCGGACCTTGATTAAAGGGTTATGATGGAATTTATTTATCATAATTTACTGCTGTTTATCTACCTTGATAATTCCTAAAGCGATCACTATTCTTTATTTATATTGCGTTTTTTAAAGTAAATCTGCACCATATACATAACGCGTGAACAGGTGCAAACTGCGCAATTCGAAACAAAGAACAAAAGGAAACTGCAATAAGTATTTGATCTCAATCTTTGTCTGACATATGCCACACTGACCAGTTGTTTGATGCAGTCTGTGTGTTTACCGAGTATAACTGCTATCAGAACAAACATCTAACTTGCCAAGTATTGTGTCGCAAGAACCATTAACCTTACTTCTTTTAAAGAAACAGTATAGCAAAAACCTTAATGGAACACTCTAAGTACTGATACCACTACATGTTCATTTACTGATTTTGGCGCACAGACCCTGTCCTTGCAGTGTGAAAAATGCAAGCATTGGTGGTGTTTACATGTGTCAATAAGGATGCCTCTTTAATGGCTGTCAGACAATCAATCAATCAATCAGACAGCCGATAGAGATGCTTCCTCTTGAAGACTTTAAATGAATGAATATATTCATTATTACCATTATTATTTATAAAGGCCCAACAAATTCTACAGCTCTCTACATTTGGTGGGCTAGCAGATAAGTATTTACAAGAAGACAAGTTGAAACTCACAGGAAAAGAGGAACTAGCTTACATTCTAGAGGTAGTGGGGTAAAATGGCACAAGAGGTAGGGTAAGGATGTATTTTATATAGTCCCATGTAACAAGCACAGCATAGTGGAAAGGGGCCTTGACAGGGCTAGGAGGCGGGCTTATAAATATTGCTGGTTATAAGTTTGGTAAGTTTTGAACTTGTCGGTGGCCCCTACCCTACCTTAGTTATTTAAGAAAATTTGTTGGCACGTTACTTACTTATTTATTGTTGTGATGCCAATCATTGTTTGTTATATTGTTAATGTTATTGTTTAAAGATACGGGTCATTGCCTTTGTCATTACATGTGGGATAAGTCATGGTGTAGGGTGGGGTTGGGGACAACAACTTTATTTAATTTTTATGTTATAACTTATTAAAGCTGTGGACATATTTGACTCATACATCATTAGTGTATGTGTTTTATTGAGATAGGTTTTGTTGGGGTAATTTTCACCTGCCAATATGGCGATGATGCCCCTGTCATGTATGCAGGGCCGGATTAACATAGGGGCTGATGGAGCTGCAGCTCCAGGCCCAGGCCCATGGAATAGGCCCATTGGTTTTAAAAAAAAAAAAAAAATTTTTTTTTTTTTTACATTTTTTTTTTTTTTTTTTACACACTACTCTTAGGGTTGCCAGGTATTTCTCATGTATTTCTTAGGGTTGCCAGGTATTTCTCAGAAGTATTTCTCAGGTATTTGAGGCTGCCTAGCCGGTGCCGGTATTGCAGTAATACCGGCAATACAAATGTCTGTCTCAGTATAAACATAGTTTATTCTGCAATACCAGCGCCGGCCAGTAGGGGTCGCTGTTTGTGTGGAGAGAGGCAGTGATAAGAAGTTACGGCATCTCCCTCCCTGCATCTCTCTACTCACTGATCCGCGGGGACCAGTTCTGCACAGAGAGTCCAGACAGCAGCTCCGAGACATGGGGACGCTGAGACATTGGGACACTGGGTAACATGGGGACCCTGAGCATGGACGTCCGCAGGAATTTTTCCGGGGGGGAGGGGGGACATAATTGTAATGACATCCATGCTTGGCCCCTTTTTGACAGTGTCACGAAAGGGAAGGAGCATAGTCATTTTCACATAAAGCCAGGGTGAATAGCGTTTTCACAACTATGGTGTCAGGAATATATGTTTGTATTCCTTACACTATAGTGTTCCTTTCATCAAATTACAGGAACATTCTGGTCACCATAACAACTTTATCTAAATGAAAATGATGTGATGCAAGGAGGCCCCTGGGTGCTCTTTCTTTGAAGGGGTTAAACCGCTCTCAAATGGTTTACCCCCAAAGGCTTCCTTCAGCTCCAGATCTCCAGGTCGCTCAGTGGTATTCAACTTCTGAAACAGAGTGTCAGGAAGTGCAGATTGACGTCAGGCATGGGTGCTGCAGATTGGCTAGAGTGGTCAGCTGACCCTCTAAGCCAATCGCTAGTTCCCGATACATAAAAATGTTTTACGTTTTTATGAATGGGGAGCTACTGATTGGCTTAGAGTGCTAGCTGACCCATCTAGCCAATCAGCGGCACCCCTACCCAGCGGCCCTCTGTGTTTCCTGACACTCAGTAAATAAAAGTGAACACATTAACACTGATATTGTTTGTTTTTACCTGGGGAGATGAGAAGGTCCAAAGTTTCTACTTTACCTTCCTCTATGCGGTCTCCCCCACCCCCCATCCCTCACTTACCTGCTCTGTAGGCTGCCTCTGTGCTGCTCCCCTGCGGTTTCAGTCATGAGAGAGAGGCAGGGATAAGCTGTAGCTTCCTGCCTTTCTCCATTCACAGCGCCACCTACTGGCCAGCGCTGGTATTGCACTGTATTCTCACACTAAAACGAAAAATAGCAGCACAAGCTGAAAAATCCGGGGGGGCCAAGTACCCCCTTTACCCCCCCATTCGGATGCCCATGACCCTGAGACACTAGGGACACAGTGGCCCCATGTCTCCCAGTGGCCCCTAGTCTGTGTCCCCATGTCTCCCAGCCACTGTCCCTAGTGTCTCAGTGTCCCCATGTCTCCCAGTGTCCCCATGTCTCTAAGTGTCCCCTAGTGTCCTAGTGACATCAGGACACATGGAGACATGAGGACACAGACTCAAAGGGACACTGGGAGACATGGGGATACAAACACTAGGGGACACTGGGCGACATGGGGACACTGAGAGGCATGGAGACACAGGGAGACATGGGGACACTGGGCGACTGAGACATAGGAGACATGGCAGTGTTCCCATGTCTCCCAGCCAGTGTCCCTAGTATCTCAGTATCGCCATGTGTCCCTGGTGTCTCTCAGTGTCTGTAGTGTGCCAGTGTCCCTAGTGTCTCAGTGTTCCCTAGACTCCCAAAGTCCCCTAGTCTCCCAATGTCTCTGTGTCCCCATGTCTCCTAGTGTCTCAGTGTCCCCTAGTATAAAAGAAAAAATCTCAGGCACTCAATGTGATAGATTTAGGCAGGTTTATTGGACACCACAACGTTTCGACCTGTACCCAGGTCTTTATCAAGTCTCCAATGTCCCCTATGTATCAGTGTCCCCTATGTATCAGTGTCTCAGTGCCCCATGTCTCTCAGTGCCCATAGTGTCTCTGTGCCCGTAGTGTCTCTGTGCCCGTAGTGTCTCTGTGCCCGTAGTGTCTCTGTGCCCGTAGTGTCTCAGTGTCCCCTAGTATAAAAGAAAAAAATCTCAGGCACTCACTGTGATAGCTTTAAGCAGGTTTATTGGACACCACAACATTTTGACCTGTACCCAGGTTTTTATCAAGTCTCCAGTGTCCCCTATATATCACAGTATTTCAGTGCCCCATGTCTCCCTGTGTCCCCTCGTGTCTGTCACCCAGTGTCCCTAAGAGTCTCAGATTTCCCAGGTCTCCCAGTGTTCCCTAGTATCTGTGTCCCCATGTCTCCCAGTGTCCCAATGTCTCTCAATGTCCCCTAGTGACATGGGGACACTGGGAGACATGAGGACACAAACACTAAGGGACTGGGAGACATAGGGACACAGACATTCCCCCTTTTTGTGTATGTTCGCCCTTTCGGACGTTCTGGTTATGTGATTTGTGTCAGTAGCCCACCCTTTTACCGCATCCATAGACTTCCTGCTTTACTGGACACTGCTGTTAGGGGGTATGGGTTTACTTGAAAGATGAAAGCATGAGATTAGCAAAGGGTATGTGTTTTCTCATAGTTGCATCCTATGAGTTTCCCTACAGCATCATCTCCATCAGATACATGACGCTTAGGAGGTAGGACTGTTTTAGTGTTTTTGGTCAATAAGATTTTGTAATTAGGCCCATCATAATTATCAGCACCAGGCCCACTGGGCTCTTAATCCGGCCCTGCATGTATGGGAAAAAAGATTGAATGAAGGGCTAGTTTACTGGATAGCACAGTGGCAGGAGCAAAAACAGGGTGAGTTACTAAGGTGCAGAGAGGAAAAGCTATTAGCAGTTTAATTGAAATGCTTTCCTAAAGAAGTGAGTTTTTAATGATTTTTTTGAAGCAACTGAGACTGGATGAGAGTCTAACAGAGTAGAGACAGAAGGTCCGTAAGAACAGCACAGCCCTAGAGAAGTCTTGAAGAGGAGGTGTGAGTACAAACATTGGATATATGCATGTCCTAATGCTTCTTATCATGGTATATCTATATATATATATATATATAATCCACGATCCTGCACTCACATTTGTAGTATAAGTGCCACGGTGCTCTTTCAGCCAAATCAACATAAATCGCCACGAAGAAACGCTGGGCTTTTTTTTTTTTTTTGTATTCTTTATTTTTCTTTGTGCAGGTGGTTAATGTAACATGCTTATAATACAGGAAACATGACTGATGTATCATTCTTGGGAAAACAAAAGATAACGATATGATTGGTTATACGTTGAGACATGAGTAGAAGAGGAGCAGTGGGACGCTATGACCGCTGTATGCCTAGCTAGGAGCATATATATCGTGGTCATGCTTAATAAACAGTTGTAGGTTAGACAGGTACGTAAGCTGAATAACAGGCTGAACAATGGTTAATAGTTACTGCACTGTAGTCTAGCATGCAAGTGAGTTAAGACGGAGTTACTATGTACTCTCACCGTATAGTATGAGCGTTAACCTTCAAGTCTGGCTAAAAACAGTCATCGCCGAGTGGTTAATGTAACATGCTTATAATACAGGAAACATGACTGATGTATCATTCTTGGGAAAACAAAAGATAACGATATGATTGGTTATACGTTGAGACATGAGTAGAAACGGCAGACATGAGAGTGTTAATAGAATAGGTTAGATTAGGTAGCACTGTGTACTATAGGAAAAGATCAATCAGTATGATGGGGAGCATAAGCATATAGCAGGCATGCGTACAAATGCTACTGATGATTATAGATTTGAGGCGTTCTAATCAGAGGAAATAAAAAGAAAAAGAAAAAGAAAAGTGAATGCAATCTAAGTTATAACATGTTGGTTACCCTTGGTTTAGTATGAGTCTACACAAGACATTTAGTCAATGCCACTTAGAGTCCAGGTCTGATGAGGTAGCATGGTATCGGGTTCTGCATCCCCTCCTCGCTCTTTCCGTGTGCGGCGTCAAACTTGGAAAGGTGGTGACCTCCATGGGCCGGCGTTCTTGGGTTGCAGCATAGTGGCTAGCTGGTCAGAGGTGTTGCATCTTGACATACTGCTGGGGCCTTTTTTTCACCGCTTGTGTAGGTATACGTGCCTGGGTCGGCGCGGTCTGCTTCCCGCCTGCGTGTTTGTCCGTGTTTGCTCCGTCGGACGCCCGCCTGAAATGTCTGCTGTGGCACATCGTAGTAGCTTCGGCGGGTCGTCGGGCGTATCCACGAGGCCACAGTCCGGGCCGCTTGATGGTGGGGCATACCCCGACTGCACATCATCTCGTAGAAGGCCGAGCAGAGTCGGTCGAGGGCCTCTAGGGAGTTAGGCTTCTGACTGCTGCTCGTGGTCTCTCTCTGTGGCTGCTGTCGGTCGGCCATCTTGGACGCGCTCTGACTGCCCCTCGCTTCTTCCGTTTATTTAGTTCAGCTCGCTTGCTGTCAATGTCCGTCCGCTTGTCTTGCGGGGACTGGGATGACCCCCACCGGTCCGGGGGGGGGGAGGGGTTAGGAGGTTAGCTGTGGTTGCTGGTGTATGCGGTGTCGGAGAGAGCCGCCTCTCTCCGGCTCCCGCTCCTGCAGGCCTCAGATTGCTTGTCGCTCAATATGCCCCGATAGGCTCCCAAAGGGTATCCCCTGAGATCTCAGTGCGCCCCCAACGTGGGTAGCAAACCTCGGGATGTCGTTGGGCTGTATAACCGCCGCTAGTGCCCTCTGTTTCTCTCGCCCGCCAGGAGCTTTTACCCCGTGCATCTGTTCGGCATGGCGGTCAGACTCCCCACGCTGGGCTTTTTGAAGACAATTTTGAAGGATCCTGATGAAAGTCCTATGATGGACTGAAACGTCGATTTGGTGTAACCCATGAGTTATGAATAAAGACAAATAATTTTCTTCAAAAAGCCCAGCGTGTGCCTTTTTTTGTGGAGATTTATATATATATATATATATATACCGGTATATATATTTTATATTTTTTAAGCATGTATTCCTAATGGAGAAAACTGTATCATTAAAATTAAAATAAATCCATATATGTTTAATGTTGGCATGTTTCTTTATTATTTGAGAAAGTCCATTACATGTATGTTCTGTACATCATTTCAATGATTAGTGGATTTTTGTTTTTCTGAGGGACGGTCATTCTAAAATACAGCATAACTTGTGTAAATAACTATACAATCAAACTACTATTTATTTATTTTTAATATTCGTATACATCAGATTTATTTTTAATTAATCATTACAAATATATATATATATTTTTTGCAATTTTCAAGAAGTTTTATTTTGCAATTAAGTTTTATTGACAGGTAATCAAGGTCAATGTCTAGTAGTTAACTTACCACATGAGAGAACCTCTTACAAATGAAAATAAAATAAATACCTTGAAAATAAATAAAACATGGTGGGAATAATGGTAAAAGATGTAAGACTTGGAGGAAAGATGAGATCAGGAAACAGGTGAAGAATAACTGTGTGTTTTAGAGTTTGTCATCATGTCAGCTAACGTTTACAGAGAATAAATTAGTATTGGAAAGCTAATAGCCTTGTAGACACCCACCTTACTAATAAATGTTGCTAATTATTTGGAACATTTTCTAGTATTGGAAAATTGATGAACCATGTTAGGTGGGTGTTAGAGACGGACATTGACTTGGTAATTACATGGTGGGCATATTGCCTCCATATGACTTGGCCATAATATCTGTACTGGAAAAACTCTTTGCGCTGGTCATGCTTCCCGCTTGGCTACTTTGGTCTTGAATTTGAAATTCACGTTGAATTTTATAACATGACAGGAGGCTTCGTATTTGCTTAAGACTTTCTTTACTTAAGCTTCACAGCAGCACTTTTTACTTAGTAACAGGGTAACCAATCAGAAAAAAGATAACATGGCATAAAAGTCCCTCCCTGTGACGTCACTTCCTCTTTCTTTGCTGCTTCACACCAGTACAGGTCAGAGTGCCACTGTCTCCTACTTTCTGTGGGTTTTTCTGTGGTTCACTTACTAATTTTCTGTCATCTGTTTTACATCATTCATTATTATTATATACTGTTATATTTGTTCTAATATTTCTTATCCTTGGTCTTTTATTTATCCACCTTATTTATCCTTTGCCTATACTTTCCTAAAACACTATTGAGATTTTTATGTTTTCACTACATCTAAATTCTATCTTTTGTATTCCGATTCTTTATAACTGTTTTTTTCCGTTTTCTAATATCTGTTTGCTACCTCTTTTAGTCCGGTTTGCGAGCGGCATTCTGTGCCCCGTTTTTCCCGGGCTTTTGGGCTGTGGAGAACGCCTCCATCAGCTCTCAGTGCGCACGGCGGCCATCTTGGATCTCGCACTCATCCGCGAGATCCAAGCGGCCTCCTCGTTCGCTTGTGCGCATGCGCGAGATCGCGGCGGCCATTTTCTTGGTTCCGCGATCTGCAATCTCTCCGGCCGTGCGGCGGCCATTTTTTGCCGCATTTCGCGGCGTTTTCATATTTAACTTAC
Source organism: Pelobates fuscus (assembly GCF_036172605.1). NCBI lineage: Eukaryota > Metazoa > Chordata > Amphibia > Anura > Pelobatidae > Pelobates > Pelobates fuscus. The sequence goes on from NC_086317.1 coordinate 25,902,970, forward strand.
CTATATGATTAAACGCAAACATTCAAGTATACCTGCTCAGTACTATATATAACTTAAAATTACAGGTTTAAGTGTTCTCTACTTCCCTCTACTCACCATAGGAGGGATTTTAAAATACCATTAGAACAACCACAATCTATTTCAGACTATCACCCCCTGGTGAAAATTTGTTTATACTACATTAACCTATACTCTCATTGAATAAAACAATCCTTGTTTATATTACTGAATACCTTGGAATACATATGGGGTAAATTCCCTGTCTATACCTTTGACTAAATACAACCCATACTTATACTGTGGATGGGTATAGGGAAAAATCCCTACACAAGATTTATGATTGCTGTTTACTTATACAGCCCATGATTGGCCCGCTTTGTCTGTGCCTCCATACCTCTATACGGGTCTGTATAATTATTCCCAGAGGTTATTTATGCTGGGTGACCCCCAGTTTCAGCTTGCACTGCGGATTTATAACATATTGTGATATATGGTGACGGCCTTAAGATACATTCTAATGCTGGCCTATTCTGCCCCATAGGTCTCAACACTGTTGCTATGGAGGCTTCAAATCAAGATCAAAACCTGCAAGCAATTATTAATGCGGCTGTAGCCGTTTCACTAGAAAAGGCCCTGGCTCGGGTGCTGCCCATTGAGCCAAAGGATCCACAAATATCTGAACCCCCGCTTTCTGACGAAGAAGCGGTGGAGTCCGATTCCACAAAAATAAACCCTTCCAAACCCAATAAGAGATATTGGAAAGGGAATGGGCCAGAACCTCTCAAACGCAAGGGGAAAGAACCGGCGAAACGCCCCAAACAGTCAGACACTAAAGAGAAGCACTCAGTCCAACCCACTCTATCGGAAGAGGAGGAAGATTCTTTCGACCTACACCCCTTAGCCATCCTAGATGAATGGCAAGCCGACCACTCCTCTGAAGATGAGGAAGACTGGCCCGAGACATCGTTTAAAGGAGCACCTCTCCTTCAAACTGCTATGGGAGATCTCACAACTGAAGATATGGTACCCAGTTCCAATCCTTCTGGGGACGCTGAATCCTTTCTGGATTCGCTTGGTCAACCTCTTTTCGACCCAAGACAGATCAGATACCCTCGATCATCTGAATGGTCACTCCCAGACCATCTCTCCAAGTATATACATTTTTGGATCAGGAGACCCCTAGATCGGGAAGTCCGCAAGCGCCTAAGAGCCGAATGTCCCAGACCTTCTCTACCGGACAAGGTCGCTGTCACCCCAGAGTTTGACACACTGCTCTACACATATATGGCCAGATCCGGCCGTGACCCTAAAAAGGGCATTGAGCGCAGCTTGCGCCTCACGCAAGACAAAATGCTAGATATCCTGGGACCCCTGGCCAAAATTCTTCTACTGGCTGATGAAGCCCTTTCTAATGAAGATCCTTTAGACCCATCCGTGATAAGAGAATGGGCACTACGCTCAATTTGCCTGCTGGGCAATGCAAATACATCTCTCTGTACCGAGCGTAGAAAAGCAGTGCTGCTGCGCATGGATGCCAAGTTAGCTGACTTGGGAACAAAAGAATTGGGTCCCAAGGCCAAAGGCTTGTTGTTTGGAGAACCCTACATTAAAGAATTACATAAACATGTAAACTTATACGCCACACTAAACAAGGCGCAGTCATCCATGAAAAGGGTATTCCATCATCAACCCTCACGGGTTTTTGGCAGGGCTGGCCGTACAAGGGGTCGTACAGTCAGCCGCTTCTGGTCCACAAATCAACGCCAGAGAACCCCCACTTCACCATTCTTCCCCAACTATCAATCAAGGGGCTCCTACACCCAAAGGGCGGATAGGGGAAGAGGATACAGAGCCCGCGGACGCAACAGATACCCAACAGGTGAGATTCCCTATCTTTCACCTTTCTACTGTTTATCATGCGGGCAGGTTGTCACTTTGTGTAGACATGTGGAAGACGCTGTCTTCAGATACCTGGGTTCTAAACACAGTTCAAGGTTATTCCATAGAGTTTCATTCTCTCCCTTCTCAAACAGGTTATCCTCTCTATCCAACGATGTCAAAATCTCAGAATCGTCTTCTCGATTCAGAACTACGTTCTCTTCTAACAAAAGGAGCGATTCAACCTGCTCCCCTCGACGAAGGCTTCCTCAGCTCCGTCTTCTTGGTCAAAAAGAAATCTGGGGAATACCGCCCAGTAATCAACCTTCGCCAACTGAATACTTTCGTGGTTTACAGACACTTCAAAATGGAAGGAATACATCTCCTCAGAGACATTCTCCGACCAGGCGATTGGTTCACCCGACTCGATCTCAAGGATGCTTACCTCTCTGTATCAGTACATCCATCCAGTCGGCGTTTTCTCCGCTTTCCTTGGCACCACCGGATTTTTCAATTCACCTGCCTTCCATTCGGCCTGAGTTCCGCCCCGTGGTGCTTCACCAAACTACTCAAACCAGTCACCGCACATCTTCGAGAAAGGGGCATTCGTTGCCTAATCTACCTCGACGACCTCTTGCTACTCTGCGAAGACGTATCCAGGCTGCGTTCACAGACGAACTATACATCTTTATTGATCGAATCTTTGGGATTCGTCATCAACCAAGAGAAATCATCACTGGCCCCATCCAGAGTCATTCAATTTCTCGGCTTCGAGATCGACTCTTCAACCTGTGTTCTTCGCCTGCCTCAATCCAAGTTAACTGCGATCAGGAAAGAACTACGCAAAACGCTTCGTCAAGCAGATCTACCCCTCCGAGGTTTGGCTCGGATCGTAGGCCTACTTTCAGCCTCCATTCAGGCAATCTACCCGGGTCCACTACACTATCGGGCCATGCAACGCTTGAAAGCTCAATTCCTCCGGACCCACCCATCATACGATCAGAGGGTCCCGATCACCACCGAAGTGAGGGAGGAACTTTACTGGTGGCTCCGCCACATGTCTGCCTGGAACGGCAAGGCAATTTTCGGTCCCACTCCGGACTTCGTGGTGGAATCAGACGCGAGCCTTCTAGGCTGGGGCGCAACCTGCCATACATCATCCACCGGAGGACCATGGACCAACACAGAACATTCTCTCCACATCAATTGCCTGGAATTAATAGCCGGCTCTTTCGCAATTCGCAGTTTGACCAATCATCTCTCAAACTGCTGTATTCTCCTTCGGATGGACAATATCTCAGCCGTCCAATACATCAACAAATTAGGCGGAGCCAGATCTCACATCCTCTCCGAAGTGACAAAGGACATCTAAGAATTTTGCTTCCAACGCAACATCACACTTCAAGCAGAATATCTGCCAGGGGAGACGAACGTTACCGCGGATTGGTTCTCCCGACATTGGAGAGACGCCAGCGACTGGCGCCTACACAGGACAATCTTCCTTCGCATCTCCAAACTCAGGGGCCCGTTTGTTCTAGATCTATTCGCCTCCCGGACGAATTTTCAAGTCCCTCGTTTCTTCAGCTGGCTCCCAGACCCAGAATGCTCGGCAGTGGATGCCTTCCTTCAGAGGTGGCCGACAACGGGAGCCTATGCCTTCCCTCCATTTGCGATGATCTCCAGAATCCTTCTTCAGGTTCGCAGACAACAGGTCATGCTGGTTCTACTCACCCCACTCTGGCGGGGCCAAGCCTGGTTTCCAGATCTCCTGGACCTCTCCTGTCGACATCCTCTACTGCTACCTCCATGGCCCAATCTCCTAGAGGACCCTCAAGGGAATCCTCATCCAATGATACTGCAAGACCACCTCCACCTAGTAGCTTGGACTCTTTCAGGGGAACCTGGCATTTCGGAGAACTATCGCAGAGAACTAAGGAACTCCTCTGGGATTCATGGGCCCCTGGCACCAGAAGATGCTACCTTTCCTCCTGGAACACTTGGTGCAATTGGTGCCTGGAACGGCATACCGATCCCCTTACTGCCCCTAGACAGTTCATATTGAATTTCCTCTCTCATCTATTCGACCTGGGCCGATCCTACCGATCCATCAACGTTGCCCGGTCAGCCATCTCGGCAGCCCACGTTCCCCTAGAAGGAACTCCAGTGGGCCAGGACCCGCTGGTTTGTAGGCTTTTGCGGGGCATTAAACTGGCTCGCCCTCCAACACCGAAATACTCCCATCTCTGGGACGTCAATGTCATGATTCACTTCCTGGAAACTTGGCCAAACAACGAAGATCTATCCCTCCGTCAACTCTCTGCAAAATTCACCCTGTTACTTTGCCTAGTGTCCTTCCGACGGGTATCGGATGTTCGAGCATTTGACCATGACGCTGTCAATTTTTCTCCAGAAGGTGTCACCTTTTTAGTATCCAGACGGACAAAATCAAACTCTTCTTCAGTTTTTTACCCGTACTTCCCTAACCACCCGAAATTGTGTGTGGTTTCACTTCTCTCCCGTTATTTACTACTCACCTCCTCTCTCCGTTCAAACTCCTCCAGCCAACTATTGGTCTCGTATGTTCGACCTCACCATCCGGTATCAACCACAACCCTTGCCCGATGGGTTAGATGGTTACTCTCCCTGGCCGGGATTGAAGCATCCTTCGGAGCCCACTCCATCAGGGGAGCGGCGGCATCGGGAGCATTCAACGCGGGAGCCTCTCTTCGAGACATTCTTCAGTCTGCAGACTGGTCACGGGAGCAGACGTTCCGCAACTTCTATTTTCGTCCGGCTGTGCACGCTTCTTTACCCCTTCTCGGGGAGCGTTAAAACAGCAAATACGAAGCCTCCTGTCATGTTATAAAATTGTAGATTATGCTAGCTTTAGTGTACCTATAATCTTAATTTTATTAATGACAGGAGGCGAGTATTTCCCACCCATTCACTATCGTTTTCCCCCCCTTTAGAGTCGCCTCATTAGGTAAGTTCATCTAAGATAAGAGTAATACACGATGTATCTTCTCCCAGGGGGGGCTAAGGGTTACACTCTATGGTAAATAGTTTAACACTTTGTTGGAGGTGGGCTATGATATATGATTTCTAATTACTGGATGTCATAATTTTAGAAATCCAATTCACGGATTAATCCTTGGTTTCGACTCTGCTCTCTCGTTTCAGCGTAAAGCTCCCTCAAGAGGACAAGCCTAGGTGCCGTATCATCAAGCATTATCTCAGCTCTCCAAGAAGACATCTTTGTTTACGTTCCTGTTCCCTCTCAAGCATCAACTTTCTCACCTGGCATTCTGGATTTCGCATCTGGACTTCTTTATCAGTTTCCTGTTCCTATTTGTTCGCAGCCAGAAAGAGGAAGTGACGTCACAGGGAGGGACTTTTATGCCATGTTATCTTTTTTCTGATTGGTTACCCTGTTACTAAGTAAAAAGTGCTGCTGTGAAGCTTAAGTAAAGAAAGTCTTAAGCAAATACTCGCCTCCTGTCATTAATAAAATTAAGATTATAGGTACACTAAAGCTAGCATAATCTACAATTATCACTCTAGCAAATAAATGTTTGTTTAGGATTTATAGAGGAAAATGACTGATCTTAAACCAGAACTTTGATTGACAAGATGTTCTAATGACATATGAATGCCTTGTTCATACTGGATATTCCTTCCTTTAGTGAATCTCACAATTGCACCCCATGAGAAAATCTGGCAAATTTTTAACTACCAGACTGTAACTTGAGAGTAGTGAACAGGTTGTTAATCTAACATTTTCTACAGGTTATTAGAAGGACTGGTAAGTGAGGCAACAAGGATTTTTATTCATCTCCTCTTCACTAAACCCTCTTCACCAAACCGGTCACAACAGATAAAGAAGTAGCCTTTAACAACGGAACAATCCTTACATGCAAAATTCTTCTCTGAACTCAACATTTCTGGACAAGGAAGGCATAAACCATACAGTATAAAGATGGTTCAGGCACTCTAAGGTTCAGAAAAGGCAAAATTATTAGAACCCACAGCAACGTTTCAACCTTGCGGTCTTTGTCAAACTATCAATCACATATATATCACAGAGAATATATAGTCACATCAATTCATTTAATCAAACAATAATTAACAAATGTGTAATTAAAAAAATATATAATTAAAAAAGGCAGTGACAGCTGTTGCAGAAAACCCAACACCGATGGGAGATTGTAAAGGGCAAATTTCAAATAAAGATGAATAAATAAAAATAACTAACCGTTGGAATTTGTTTAAAGGAAATTGATACAGCCAAAACTGGTCCATCCGTACAAGCGTAGCATTCAAAAACATAATCTAGGTTCATAAACCATATACAAAAGCTGTCAATGCCTTTTTTAATAATATATTGTTTAATTACATATCTGTTAATTTTTATTGTTTGATTAAATGACGAAACGTGGCTGTGGGTTTTCTGAACCTTGGAGTGCCTGAACCATCTTTATACTGTATGCTATTGCCATTGGAACCTGGTGATTGGTCCTGGTTATGCTGCACCCTGGCTCAGATTGATGGAATTGAGTGTAGTTCCTTATGTATGTTTAAAAGAATAAATCATTACTTGTTTTCCTGATTCCTTTGATCAACTTTACTGCTATATAACTCCTTTCTCATGTATTTACTCAACCCCTGTACCTGTTTTTCACTTCTCTTCATCCCACACTATAGCAAAGGTAAATAGTTCTAGCACGCCTAGTCTCAGGCTGCTTTGCATTGTCTGCTCTGTTTACTGTTAACTGAGTAAGATTATTAAAGTTAAAAAACACCCTGAAAGCTGAAAATAAAAATACTGAGTAAATAGGTCAACTCCCTCGTTTTCATCCACTTTTATGTTACACCTGTAGCCACCTACCACTTACCATCTGTCTGAAGTCATCGTTCACATTATTGAGAATAATTTAATCTCAGTCCTGATTTGAACCAATGGTTAATGATCTTCAAAACAGTGATTTCCCAATGGTTAGCTAAAGGAGGTATAAGGATATTTGGTTCCTATATTATTCTATAGGTCCAAATATTAGGGGTGGTTGTAAAACCAACTCAAATGTATTAGTATGGGCTTGTTAAAAGAAAGTTCTGCTAATGTTAAGGAATGGCACCAACTTTCCGTGAAGACCATCTGGGACCTTCTGTCTTCAAAGGATGAGTTGTGTTGAGGAACATCTAGTGAAGTGACTCATCGTGCCATATGGGCGTCAGAACTTCTTGGCTGGTCTTGTGGTCTGGAGAGGGGAGACCAGCCAAGAGGTTCAGATGCCCATATGCCACGATGAGTCACCTTAAGGCACAGGAGAAGGACACTTGGCTGTCCCTAGTGACTTGAAGACCTGAGTTAGTCACAGGATACAAGATATACAGGGTTATTCACTGAAGTGAGAATTCAAGGCCAACTATGCTTTCTATTCAGCTACTCTGGCCTTAAATGTGAAATTCACTTTAAATTTGCTTTAAGTTCTTAAATAACCCTGATAGTCTTTGTTTTTTAGTATGGCTCCAAGATGTTACATACCTTGGGAGAAAGGAAAAACATTGACATCGTCTATGATGTTTTTGGCTTGGAATATGTTGTGTTACGTTTTGAGTCTTCTTGCTGTTCCGGTTCTCTTTTAATTTCCACTCTCGGCTCTATAGTTTACATGTTCTCCCCTTTATTTTAACTCTCTCCCTCCTTTCATTTAATGTCTCCCTTCCTCCCCTTGAATTCATATCTCTGCTTATGTTTGCAATTAATTTCTGCAGTTAAAGTTAGCTTTGTATGTAAATAATCAGGGGTCTTCATGGAAGGTAACAAGAGGGAGGCGGTAATTAACGTTTAAAAAAATATACATTATTAATAATAATTAAATAAAACTACTATCCACCCCACAATACACCCAGCTATAAACATACTACACCCACTTTACACACATTACACCCCATATTCACATCCATACCCCCTATAAACACAGTGCACCTCTCAACAGATACATCACAGCACTAAATGCACACTGCATCTCCTATACACTCACTACATCCACTATACACATACACACACACACACACACACTATATCCCTTATACAGACATCATACTCCTATACCCACAATACTCCTTGTTCACACATTCTACACATTCTATACACACACTACACCCCCTATACACACACTAAACCTCCTAGATACTATATGCCCTTAAAACCTCCACGACCCCTATACACACATGCTCACTACAACCCCTATGCACATATATACACTACAACTCCTAATACACATGCACTGCAGCCCCCACACACATATAAATACACATTGTAGCCCCTAGGTATAAAACACACACACAATAGCCCCTAGAAACACACTCATATGCAGGCCCTAGACACACACACAATCTCTCACACATATGCAACAGCACTCAGCCACATATAATACACCAAAAACAGCTTCCTATAGACACAGGCAATCCTACAAACAGGATCCAAAACACATACAACAAGCAGCCCCCCACAGATGCACAACACCCTCTACCAGCCCACCAGCAAACATAGAGCAAATTTACCAAATAAATGTACTTTTGCTGTGCAAAACAAATACAGGACATTTTCAGCAGGACTCTGCTTGTGGGATGCCATGGAGCGGTATAAAACTAACACTCATTTTGGGGGAGAGGGATAGTCATTGGTAATCACATAGCACAAGACCTCTCTGGTCCAGACTCTCTTATGGGTGCTCTTTAATGCCTCTAAGTGCCTGGGCCATATTTCTGTCCGTGTCAAGCCCTGGTCATTTTGTTGGGGGTTTAGTTACCTGTGTACCTTGTTGAGAGGGCTCAGTAGAAAACAGACTAAGATATTAGTCCTCTTCCTGCACATCTCCCAAGTGTGCCCTGTAACGATGCAAGGTGACATCACTCCATCACTGGTGTCACTAGAAGGTGCAGATGGCAGCTGTGTAGAAAGGTCACAGTAATCCTAGCAGCCTCACCTTAGTGTTAGGGTACACTCCACCAGGCAAGATGGACCTCTTTAGAAAAACAAGTAATGTTTGTGTATAATATACCATAGCAGTTCATGTATTATAAAATATATATTTACTATATATATATATATATATATTTATATATTTACTGTTTTTTTTTTTTTTTACTGGGTTTTTTTTTTTTTTTTGCCTTTTGGATCAACAGCAAAAAACAGGTGTGAGGAAGGCTGAACTTGATGGACGCAAGTCTCTTTTCAGCTATCTAACTATGTAACTATGTAACTATCAAAAGAAGATAAAAAGAAAGATGTATAAGATTTACAATTTATTATGTAGTGTGCAAGAAATATCAGCACATATATAATAAATAATCTACATACTTTTTTATAAATCACAAAGAGTATTTATCATTTATTTGCTGAATTTAACAGGTAGTAATACAGTAAGTAAATGTGGCATGTGCAAATGTTTGGACACTATTTCAGTTGATCCATTAGAATTTCTTTTAAGGTCTCATCCAGAGCCTTAAAGGGACACTACAGTGTCACACAAACAAATTGGTTTTCCTTTCACTATGGCTCCTTATAGTGCCCCCCTCTATCATTTACCTGAGTCCAGGGCGATATCCTTCAGCACTGGTTCTGGCTTCTCTCCTATTAACGTCAGCTGGTGTGGCAGATCGAATGCGCATGCACATCAATGGCAGCGCTCACATTAGTATTTCCTTTCAGTAAGTATTGTATTTTGTTATGTACCTGTAGATCTCATGTAATACAAGATTACCCTCTTATACTTCATAGTATATTTAGATGTATATTTACATTACAGTGTCACTTGTGGTACAAGTTTATTCAATAAAATTCATATTTTGATCAAATTCGATCCAAATATAAAATTAAGGTGTGTTCAACTAGAAATACATTGGAAAAGAAGTGTCGCCCCTAGTCAAAGTTTGGCTACTTTAGCCTCAATTTTACAAAACAGGCAACCCTGACATTTTTGGGGAAGGGGATTCTATTGTTGTGCTATGTTTCTAAGAAGTTAATATAAAATACATTAATTTGTTTCAATGTAATATTGTTGACAAGGATGTTTTTCTGAATTTGTTTTGTGGTTCATATGCTCATACTTCATGTTTTTTTTAAAACCTATCTAATGGGATTGGGGACATTTGGTTTATTTGGCTTTTTATATTATTTTGTTTTCTTCGTTTTCTACTGATTACATTTATTTTATTACTTACTTATACTTTGTCTATCTTTACTGTAGGTAAACCTTATATTACTTATAGGGTTAAATGTGGTAACTTTTCCAATAACATTAGTTTATTATTACGTTTACTACTGGGTGAAATGCGTCAGACACACTCATTTTTATCACATTACTTTATGTGACATTTGTTTTCAAAATTGTTATGCTGCTTGGGTTTGCCTGAAGGAGTCTGGCATGTGAACGGGTGCCTACATTGGTAAGTTAATTAGTGCACAGACTGGGTAATTAGTGCAAAAATTGGATACTTTATTATTTTTTTCTATTGATAAATGTAATTTCAGGTGTTTTAAAATTCAACCAAATAGTAAAATGTCAGGTATTTTGTATGTGTTGTACACATGTTGTTTGATCATGCTATATAGAAAGCAACACGTCTGTGTTTTGTACACGTAATCAGTCATCTGTTAATATGTGTATCATTAATAGAATTATTTAATAGGTATGCTTATTAAACAGTGAATTGTAATGTGATTACAATTGAATTCCAAAATTAATGTCATTTTAGAAGTGCTGGTAAGTCTTCCAACTCAGCTGTTTTCGCATCAATTTTTATATTCAGTAAAAATTCACCACAGTTGCATAATCCAAATGAACATACTGCTTGATTAATAAATCCTTAAAAAGAGTTTACACAAATACAGGGCTGGTTGTCCTTAATTTCTTCATCACGTGCATTTATATCTGTTCAGATAAAGGTAATTATGTATCACTCTATAATCAGTCTACTGTCTGTTCCTGTCAAATGTAATAAATTAAATTATAATATTTATTACGGACCATAATGTGATCTAACATTATTTAAAAATGGGTGCAGCCACAATAACTACTGAAATTGGCCACCTTCTGTAAATGTTCTCTGGGCTGTTCAAACAGCTCGGTTTATATAAATATATACAGTGAGGACCTTAACTTTGCGATCTGACAAAAGCTGCATTAAGGTTACAATGATGTCTAAAATCGTCACTTTGGTAGTGGTTGTCCTGGTTTTGGGGCAGCCGAGCTTGGCCGACAAAGACAGCAGCAGCAGCAGCAGCAGTGAAGAAAGTTTCTGTAAGTATATAAAATGTTATAACATGTTCTGTATGTATATAATATATTGTATAGCAGGTTAATTTTATACAATATTGAATTGAGATACAAACTGATGAGACAGACAGATAGACAGACAGACTGATAGGGAATAGGTAGAGGAAAGACAAGAGATAAAAATTAAATGGTTAGTCCAACCACCATTAACACGTCTGCTTCCGGACGACCAAATTTTAATTCTGTAAATGTTTTACGTCTGTCGTCTGCACGCACTGCACACTAACAACAGACGTTCTCTTCTTCTCCCTCTACAGGCCGAGCCTGCAAGATTAAGATTGAGTATCCTTCCCTCCCTATTTAAATACAGCCATCACTCCTCTCTATAATCTCTGCTGTTTTATTTTATTTCAGCCCTCACTCATCCTTATTTCCCTCCCCACTCCCTCTTCCCCTGCCTTTGCCATCTCAGAGTGTGTGCATGCGCCCTGAGCTGGTGAAATGATCCAATCAAAGTCTTTCATGAGAAGCCGTTGATTGGACGTTCGCTTTGCTCTTGTGACATAACAAGGAGGCTAGCCGAGCAGCACCGAGAGCTTAGCATGGCCTTGTGTTAAGAAAAAATTCAAATGCATTTTTTAAAACTTTTTTCTTCTGTGTATGTGTGCAAAGGCTGCATTGTGTGTAAAGACGAGTGTGTAAGGGAAGCATGGTGTGTTTCTGTGTGTGTGTAGGATTCCTGCTTCCCTGTCCCTTAGTGGTCCAGCCTCTCCCCCCCTCCCCTCTCTCCTGGTGGTGTCTCTCTCCCATGGTGGTGTCTAACCCCTCTCCTGATGGTCTCTCTCCCTCCCCTCCTTCCCTAGTGGTCTCTCTCTCTCTTCCTCCCCCCCTCCCCTGGTGGACTCTAACCTCTCCCCCCCTTCCATTGGTGGACTCTCCCCTCTCCTTCCCCTAGTGGTCTTTCCCCCCCCCGGTGGTCTCTCTCTCTTTGACCCCCTCCCCTGGTGGTCTCTTGCTCTCCTTCCCTCCCATGGTGGTTTCACCCCCCCTCCCTCCAATGGCTGTCTCTCTCTCTACCCCCTTCCCCTCCTGGTCTCTCTCTCACTCCCCATCTCCCCTGGTTGGACTCTCTCCCCCTCCCCCCTCCCCTGGTGGTCTCTCCCACTCCCCCCCTTTTCCCTTGTGTGCCTCCTACCTTGGTATAGCGTGGCCGTGTGGCACGGTCCAGGGTACAGGAGTTCTGATTCTTGTACACGGCCGGACTGACAGGAAGTGCTCACTGAGAGAGCACTTCCTTTCAGTCTGGCTGGGTACAGGAAACAGAACTACTGTACCGTGGTCCACGTTGCCTGGCCACGCTGTGCGCTTCCCTCCTACCAGTCATTCAAATTTGGCACCCCCCCAGGCCAGTGCACCCTAGTCGCCTATAGGATGAGCTGGCCCTGATGCCACTAATGCAACTCACGAAATGCACTAGTTTAGTAATAATAATTGTACAAATAATAATGGTAACATTAATTAAAATAAGAATGATCATGATAAAGATAAATAATAATGGCAATAATATTAATAGGAAGAAGAAGAATGGTAATTGTGGACGGTCTGTCAAAGTATCACTGCCACGGATGCTCTTTTCCCATAATAACACACCAATAATCCACGAGGTATAATATTGATGGTATCACATATTCCCCCCCAAACATGAGCCAAGGCTTAATGCTGGGAGAAGACTGTTTATTGGCAGTACATACATCAAATTTATACAGTCAGTAAACTCCTCCTCTTTGCCTGTGAGATAATTGAGTCAGGAACTGTACTAAACTCAATTATCTCCATGCACAGAAAAATGAACAATTTTACAACACCCTAAAAGTACCTCAACAACACATGGGAACCCCACAAAAGTCCAATCCCTGGATAGCCTGGATCTGGGTTAACAATATATCCAAAAATCACCCAGATCCGTTTGGTAGTTTTGTATCGCCATAACAGGGAAGTTCTGACTGGTCTGCCACAAGGTAGAAGCCCAAAATAGTTCCATGGAATTTGTGGCAAGAGCCGGTCTCCGTTCGTGGGGTTTTGTACAAAAACCACATAAGGTATAGGAAAGCTGGTTCATGTAGAATGCTCCCTCTGTTCGGTAGTCTGTAACTCCCGAATGCCGTTCATCTATGTGAACTGGAACTGGAACAGGCCTTCGGTCCATGGTGACCGGTGTTCGCGGGAGTGCCTGGTCGAAATGAGTTCCAGGCACTCAACGACCAAGTCCCGCTGCCAGCGTTCGGGAGACACCCAGTGGAGCATTCTATTAATTATTTCCTTTGCGGTTTTTGTACAAGATACATAACGTTCCACATTCTAATGGGTCTCTGGGGTGGCCACGGTTCGGGAACCGAACAAAATAAATGAAACAAAACTGGGACATGAATCCAGATGAACAGAAAGAGCCGAACGTGATGGGGTATTCCTTCACAGTAATAATTACTATTACAGTGATTGTGAAAGTCTCGTAGTTAGCTGAGGTAGATATAAGATAAAGTGACTTGTTCCTCCGTTTTTCTTCTGCTACAATCTTGAATGATGATTGACAAGTGAAGAAAGCTTGAAGTTACAGTCTTCATAAATGCTGCAACATTTCTGCATTAAAAGTTTTCTTTTTATGTTGACAGCAAGTGACACCAACGGATGTAGCATTGCTCCACGTCAGAGAAGAGAGTGCGGATATCGTGGAATCAGCGCTTTGGAATGTGAAAAACGGAACTGCTGCTTTGACACCAGTATCTCAGAAGAAATCTGGTGTTTTTTCAGCAAATTCCAAGGTACGTCTTACTCATACGAGGACAGTAGCCGTGTTGCCAACAGTTTAAGCTCACCTGTTCCTAAATTATTAATATTAAGTATTTATATTGCACCACCATATTCCGCAGCGTTGTACAACAGAGGGAATACAGGCAAATAATAAAGTCATACTGGTATAAAATGAGTCAGTGAGCTTACTGTCTAGAAAATACAAGTACTTTTTACAAAGTGCTTAGCATGATACTTTACAATCTAAAGGTAACACAAAATGATTTCAGAGATCAGGGGATATATGCAAACACGGTGTAGCCTGTGAGGTAATTAAATAGTAGCAGTCTTAAATAGCTATGATTTAGAAATATAAGATTGAACGGTATTTATTATATCTGGGCATTATGGATAAAGGCAGACATTCTTTTTCCATTCTATTGAGATTCTTAGTAATCTGTACTACTAGTAGGTCCTTCAGGGTTCTTAAAAATACCCATTAGCAAGGTATTTTACAATTTGTATTCAAATATTTGTGCCACTCCTACTGCATGTGAGACATCTTGCATTTTGTTTCCTTTATACGAGAATGTCATACTCTGTGTGAAATATTGCAAGATAAAGGATACTGTATAATGTCTAAAGCTTTCAATTTTCCAAATATTGTTATAAAGAATAAACAAATACGTGAAAAATAAAAATTGTGTAAATTTACACATTTTACATTTTTAAGTTTGTCTGCAAAGCAATCTATACACAACATTGCTGTGTTACAATATGTTCACATTGAAAAATGTCTCTATTGTGAAACGGTAAATGTAGTTACTGTAATTTGTTGCATAGCAATACAAAGAGACACTTGCTTCCATGTATCATACTATAAAGAATCTCTTTCAGAATGGCTGAATTTTCTCATAAGAACTTTTGGATGCGAGCAATATGACCAGCTCATTTTTGAAATAAATAGAAAATAATTATAGAGGGTCTTAGGCCAGTGGTGTATTTTGGTTTTATGCTGCCCTAGGCATGACTAAAACTGGGCACCCCCCTAATTTAAGTTTGCCCCACTCCTACCGATCAAGGCTGCACCTCTTCCTGATTAAGAACCCACCCCTTCCTCCTTTTAAAGGGATACTATAGGGCTCCTCCGCTCTTGCATTAAGCTTCCTCATAGGAAAGCATTGTATCAATTCTTTCCTATGGGAATTTAGCAGGCGCCGGTGTCCTCATGCACCTAAACACCCGAAAGGAGTTAACCCCTCAAGGTAATTATTGCAGTTTCTGAGAAACTGCAATCATTAAACGTGCAGGGTTAAAGGGGAGTGGAACACTGCACCCAGTCCACTTCAATGAGCTGAAGTGGTCTGGGTGCCTATAGTTTACCTTTAAGCACACACTCCGACAGGCACACACACATTCACTGACAGACACACACTGGCAGATACATACTGACAGTCACACACACACATACTCAATGTCAAACACACAAACGTCACTGACAGACACAGACTCGCTGATTTGACACACACACATTCCCAACAGACACACACTGGCACATACTCACTGACAGTCCCACACACACTCAATGACAAACACACAGACATCACTGACAGACTCACTGATCTGACACACACTCATTCACTGACAGGCACACACACACACTAACAGACACACAAACACTTACAGACACTCATTGAAAGACACACAATGATAGTCAAATACATACTCAATGACAAACAGACACACAGTCACTGACATACACACACACTGACATACACACACTCACTGACAAACACACAGACATACTTACTGACAGACACACACTCACTGACAGACATACACACACACACACACACACACTAATTCACTGACAGACACACAGACAGACACACATACTGACA
The DNA here is from genome assembly GCF_036172605.1 of Pelobates fuscus. Taxonomy (NCBI): domain Eukaryota; kingdom Metazoa; phylum Chordata; class Amphibia; order Anura; family Pelobatidae; genus Pelobates; species Pelobates fuscus. The sequence goes on from NC_086317.1 coordinate 25,918,817, forward strand.
GACAGACAGACAGACACATACACATTTACACATTCTTGCACACATACATCATTCCTTGGGGTCTAGTGGGGATCTTCTATCTGGAGCTCTGTCTTTCTGCTCCTCACTGCTCCCTTGCGTGCAGTTTAATGATGCCGTGTGCAGACGGCACATGTGAGTGAGAGTGAGGAGCAGGAAGACTGAGCTCACTCGCTGCCGCCAGCATCCTGCTTCCTCTCCAGTAAAGTAAATTTTAGCAGACTAGGCAATGTGAAGAAAGCAGGTGCCTATTCTGCTTTAACACCAAGCATGTACTCGTGGCTTGCCGGGCTGCAAAGATTTCCATTGTGGGCCGTGAGTTTGACATGCTTGGTATACAGTGTATGTATATTTTATTTATACAGTGTTAAAAGGTGTACTCAGCACTTTACAGGCAGAGAGCACAAATAAATTGTGCATATGTTAAGAAAGGCCCTGGGAATTCAAAAAGTTAGGTCGGATTGGAATAGAAAATACTACTTTGGGCTACTTTGGCCCAAATGAAAACAATTTATAGTTTAATCAATACCATGTGTGTATGCAGTATGTTCATTATTGTTACATTTGCTGTTTTATGTTTTCAGATAATTCACAGTGCAGTGTAGGCACCAAAAAAAGAAAGGACTGCGGTTACCCTGGGATCAGCGCCAAGGAGTGCCAAGCCATTGGCTGCTGCTTTGATGCAAGCACTGGAGGGGTTAACTTTTGCTTCTATCCAAAGTTTAAAGGTAAATATCTACATCCACGTGGGTAAATATTAGCATGTACTGGCTTTTTATCTTTGCAATAATATGATCAATTAAATTTTTTCCCCACGTGGTTTAACCAGGTTGTTCCGTGAGCCACAAATTCAGAAAGGAATGTGGGTATCCGAATATCAGTGGCAAGGACTGCCAATCCAAGGGCTGCTGTTATGATTCCAGCATCCCAGAAACCATCTGGTGCTTCCATGGTTCTAAATAAAATGATGGTAATATTCACAAAAACAAAGCTTAGTAAATAGCAAGAATAGTAAAATCGAAATTAAGGGGAATGAAAATAACAATCAAATACCTACACACTACAATCCCTATTTGGACCCATGGCCTAAAAGTCAAGATTGGGAATATAGATGAGTTGAAGTTGTTTACATTTCATTGTTTTGGCCTCAATATTGAAAAATTGTAATCACTGCAATGCAGTCTTTTGATTGGACCCCATAGATTTGTTAATTTTATTTATCAAACTTAGAAATGTTTAAGCAAATCTTTAAAGGAAATTAACATTGTTGATGAATTGAGCTATGTTCCAATGTCATGATTATTGTATGTAAAGTGAACTATGTTTTAATGCTACAATATTGCTTTTTGCTTTTCAGAATATTTTGTCTGTAACCGCTGGTCCAACATCAATAAATGACACAAATGTCTTGTGTTCAATATTTGCAGCATGATATGTTTGTCATGAATCAAATTTATTAAACCACATAATCCTGTTAAGATTGCTATGCAGTCACATTTAAATAATTAAAATAAAAAAAAAAAGAATAATGAATTTGGTTGTTTAATTAGATATTGGGCAAATTGGTGGTATTTGGTCCAATCAGTTTGGCTAAATTCAGAATCTGTGTAGTGACATACAGACATATCAGAGTTTGCAGGAATCTATGATCTGCAAGCTTTTTTTGTCTTGGGGATGAGCATAACCACCTTGCACACACCTAAACAGATAACAAGAAAACAATGTATAAGTTTACGAAAGTATCAATAAGACACTGAAACTGGAACATCATAAATTGCAATAAAATAAGTTCTGTAAAGATAAATGAAATGATGTAACAAGATACTGAGAGCAGAGCCTTTATGCATGGAGCAAATGAAAATGTCATATTGCAGATACTACTAGCATCCAATCTTCCTACTTAGGTGGATCCTGATGAACGTCCAATCTTCCCACTTAAGGGGCCCCTGACGAAGGTGCACACGCTAGTGCACCGAAACGCGCGGCGGGTGTTATGTTCTAAGTGGGTGTTGGGCACCTATCACCTATGCATTTGGGATATTTATTTAATATTGACATGCAGTGTTTTCACTGATTTAATTATTATCTCACTCTTTTTATTCTGTCTCTACTAACTATCTAGATAGCTTACCAGGGAGAGAGGCTTTTTATCTTACTGTCCTACAAACTTTCTAATTACCTTTGTTAGGGCTGTTTATTACTCCATAGATATTGTGTCTATTGGTCTCGGACACCCCCACTAGTAAGGTATTTACTCTCATCCTGCTATATTTACGTTAATCTAGATTGGAGACAGGGCAAATCCTTGGCTAAAACAAGCATTGTAATAAAACTACCATTAGTTTAAGTAATTAACTGGATCAGGGGCGGACTGACCACCCGGGCAGATCGGTCATGGACCGAGGGCACGAGGCAGTCAGGGGCCCGGCAGGATGCACAAACATGCTCAGGCTGGGAGATCAGATTACAGATCTCCCCAGCCAGAAACAAACAGAATTGTACAAATTTCAGCGATAGGTTGCTCCTGCAACCTATCTCTCTCTGTGCCCCTTCACCCATCTCAGCCCTTGTGCCCCCTTTACCTATCCCAGTCCCTGTGCCCCCCTTCACCCATACCAGCCCTAGTGCCCCCCCTTCACCCAGCCCCAGTGCCCCCCTTCACCCATCCCAGCCCTGTGCTCCCCATTCACCAATCCCAACCCCAGTGCCCCTTCACCCATCCCAGCCCCTGTGCCCCTTCACCCATCCCTGTACCTGTGCCCCCCTCACCCATCCATGTGCCCCCTTTACCTATACCAGCCCCTGTGCCCCTTCACCCATCCCAGCCCCTGTGCCCCTTCACCCAGTCCAGTACCTGTGCCCCCTTTACTTATCCCAGCCCCTGTACACCTTCACCCATCCCAGGCCCTGTGCCCCGCTTTTCCTATCCCAGCCTCTGTGCCCCCCATTTTCCTATCCCAGCCTCTGTGGCCCCATTTTCCTATCCCAGCCACTGTGCCCCCATTTTCCTATCGCAGCCCCTGTGCCCCTTCACCCATCCCAGTCCCTGTCCCCCCCTTCACTCATCCCCAGTGCCCCCCTTCACCCATCCCAGACCAAGTGCCCCCCTTCACCCATCCCCAGTGCCCCCCTTCACCCATCCCAGCCCTGTGCCCCCTTCACCCATCACAACCCCAGTGCCTCCTTCACCCATCCCAGCCCCTGTGCCCCCTTAATCCATTCCAGCCCCAGTGCCCCCCTTCACCCGTCCCAGCCCATGTGCCCCCTTCACCCATCCCAGCCCCAGTGCCCCTTCACCCATCCCAGCCCCTGTGCCCCTTCACCCATCCCTGTACCTGTGCCCCCCTCACCCATCCATGTGCCCCCTTTACCTATCCCAGCCCCTGTGCCCCTTCACCCATCCCAGCCCCTGTGCCCCTTCACCCAGTCCAGTACCTGTGCCCCCTTTACTTATCCCAGCCCCTGTACACCTTCACCCATCCCAGACCCTGTGCCCCGCTTTTCCTATCCCAGCCTCTGTGCCCCCCATTTTCCTATCCCAGCCTCTGTGGCCCCATTTTCCTATCGCAGCCCCTGTGCCCCTTCACCCATCCCAGTCCCTGTGCCCCCCTTCACCCATCCCCAGTGCCCCCCTTCACCCATCCCAGACCAAGTGCACCCCTTCACCCATCCCCAGTGCCCCCCTTCACCCATCCCAGCCCTGTGCCCCCCTCACCCATCCATGTGCCCCCTTTACCTATCCCAGCCCCTGTGCCCCTTCACCCATCCCAGCCCCTGTGCCCCTTCACCCAATCCAGTACCTGTGCCCCCTTTACTTATCCCAGCCCCTGTACACCTTCACCCATCCCAGGCCCTGTGCCCCGCTTTTCCTATCCCAGCCTCTGTGCCCCCCATTTTCCTATCCCAGCCTCTGTGGCCCCATTTTCCTATCCCAGCCACTGTGCCCCCATTTTCCTATCGCAGCCCCTGTGCCCCTTCACCCATCCCAGTCCCTGTGCCCCCCTTCACCCATCCCAGACCAAGTGCCCCCCTTCACCCATCCCAGACCAAGTGCCCCCCTTCACCCATCCCCAGTGCCCCCCTTCACCCATCCCCAGTGCCCCCCTTCACCCATCCCCAGTGCCCCCCTTTACCCATCCCAGCCCTGTGCCCCCCTTCACCCATCCCAACCCCAGTGCCTCCTTCACCCATCCCAGCCCCTGTGCCCCCTTAATCCATTCCAGCCCCAGTGCCCCCCTTCACCCATCCCAGCCCATGTGCCCCCTTCACCCATCCCAGCCCCAGTGCCCCCTCACCCAGCCCAGCAACTGTGCCCCCCTTCATCTATACCAGCCCTTGTGCTCCCTTCATCCATCCCAGTACCTCTGCCCCCTTTACCTATCCCAGCCCCAGTGCCCACCTTTTCCTATCTGGCTGGGAGATCAGATCACAGATCTCCCCAGCCAGAAACAAACAGAATTGTACAAATTTCTGTGCCCCCATTTTCCTATCCCAGCCCCTGTGCCCCTTCACCCATCCCAGCCCCTGTGCCCCTTCACCCAGTCCAGTACCTGTGCCCCCTTTACTTATCCCAGCCCCTGTACACCTTCACCCATCCCAGGCCCTGTGCCCCGCTTTTCCTATCCCAGCCTCTGTGCCCCCCATTTTCCTATCCCAGCCTCTGTGGCCCCATTTTCCTATCCCAGCCACTGTGCCCCCATTTTCCTATCGCAGCCCCTGTGCCCCTTCACCCATCCCAGTCCCTGTGCCCCCCTTCACTCATCCCCAGTGCCCCCCTTCACCCATCCCAGACCAAGTGCCCCCCTTCACCCATCCCCAGTGCCCCCCTTCACCCATCCCAGCCCTGTGCCCCCTTCACCCATCACAACCCCAGTGCCTCCTTCACCCATCCCAGCCCCTGTGCCCCCTTAATCCATTCCAGCCCCAGTGCCCCCCTTCACCCGTCCTAGCCCATGTGCCCCCTTCACCCATCCCAGCCCCAGTGCCCCTTCACCCATCCCAGCCCCTGTGCCCCTTCACCCATCCCTGTACCTGTGCCCCCCTCACCCATCCATGTGCCCCCTTTACCTATCCCAGCCCCTGTGCCCCTTCACCCATCCCAGCCCCTGTGCCCCTTCACCCAGTCCAGTACCTGTGCCCCCTTTACTTATCCCAGCCCCTGTACACCTTCACCCATCCCAGGCCCTGTGCCCTGCTTTTCCTATCCCAGCCTCTGTGCCCCCCATTTTCCTATCCCAGCCTCTGTGGCCCCATTTTCCTATCGCAGCCCCTGTGCCCCTTCACCCATCCCAGTCCCTGTGCCCCCCTTCACCCATCCCCAGTGCCCCCCTTCACCCATCCCAGACCAAGTGCCCCCCTTCACCCATCCCCAGTGCCCCCCTTCACCCATCCCAGCCCTGTGCCCCCCTCACCCATCCATGTGCCCCCTTTACCTATCCCAGCCCCTGTGCCCCTTCACCCATCCCAGCCCCTGTGCCCCTTCACCCAGTCCAGTACCTGTGCCCCCTTTACTTATCCCAGCCCCTGTACACCTTCACCCATCCCAGGCCCTGTGCCCCGCTTTTCCTATCCCAGCCTCTGTGCCCCCCATTTTCCTATCCCAGCCTCTGTGGCCCCATTTTCCTATCCCAGCCACTGTGCCCCCATTTTCCTATCGCAGCCCCTGTGCCCCTTCACCCATCCCAGTCCCTGTGCCCCCCTTCACCCATCCCCAGTGCCCCCCTTCACCCATCCCAGACCAAGTGCCCCCCTTCACCCATCCCCAGTGCCCCCCTTCACCCATCCCCAGTGCCCCCCTTTACCCATCCCAGCCCTGTGCCCCCCTTCACCCATCCCAACCCCAGTGCCTCCTTCACCCATCCCAGCCCCTGTGCCCCCTTAATCCATTCCAGCCCCAGTGCCCCCCTTCACCCATCCCAGCCCATGTGCCCCCTTCACCCATCCCAGCCCCAGTGCCCCCTCACCCAGCCCAGCAACTGTGCCCCCCTTCATCCATACCAGCCCTTGTGCTCCCTTCATCCATCCCAGTACCTCTGCCCCCTTTACCTATCCCAGCCCCAGTGCCCACCTTTTCCTATCTGGCTGGGAGATCAGATCACAGATCTCCCCAGCCAGAAACAAACAGAATTGTACAAATTTCTGTGCCCCCATTTTCCTATCCAAGCCCCTGTGCCCCTTTACCTATCCCAGCCCCAGTGCCCACCTTTTCCTATCTGGCTGGGAGATCAGATCACAGATCTCCCCAGCCAGAAACAAACAGAATTGTACAAATTTCTGTGCCCCCACCCAAGCCCCTGTGCCCCTTTACCTATCCCAGCCCCTGTGCCCCCTTTACCCATCCCAGCCCCTATGCCCCCTTACCCATCCCAGCCCCTGTGCCCCCTTACCCATCCCAGCCCCTGTGCCACATTCACCCATAACAGCACCTGTGCCCCCCTTCACCCATCCCAGTCACTATGCACCTTTATCTGTCTGAGATCCCTTTCACCCACCACAGCCCCTCTGCCCTCTTTATACATCTGAGCCCCTATGCCCCCTTCACCCACCACAGCCTCCATGCCCACTTTACCATCCCAGACCCCACTCCCCCTTCACCCACTACAGCCCTATCACTCTCATTCCAATCCCTCCCTGTACCCACCACAGCCTCTGTGCCTTCTTGCACACTCCGCAGCCTCTCTCTCTCTCCCTGTAACCACCTCACCCCATGCCTTCTTGCACCCACTACAGCCCTCATCACTCTCATCCCTCTCCCTCCCTGCACACACTACAGCCGCTATCCCCCCACCCTGCACCTACTATAGCCCATATCCCCCCTCATGCATTGCAGCCACTATCCACACACATACTGCAGCCTCTGCATCTCCCCCACACAGTAGAGCCTTTAGTATCCATACAAACACATGACAGCCCCAGTATTCCCCAGATGTCTACTATAGCCCCTATCCCCCACACACATAACAGCCCCTATCCACACACTCTCTGCAACACAACCAGCCCTCTCCACTAACATACGACACTGCAAACAGCTCCATACACACGCAAACCCACAAGGAACCTCACTGTATGCACATAATCCCACAAACAGCATTCCCACACATTCAATACCACATGCATCTCCCTACACACACAACGCAAGAGGCATCCCCAGCATGGCAATACTGCATACAGCCTCCTTATATACACACACAAATGCAATTATTACAATTACTTATATAGCACCAACATATTCTGCAGTGCAGTACAATAGGTAAAACAAGATAATTAATTCTAACTCAACATGTTGACATACAGGAATACAAGCAGCATCCCACACAAGTAACCTCCAAACATGTGTTTGGAGGCTACCTGTATGGTTGAACATGTGGGGGATGCTGCTTGTGATGTCACCAACAAACACAGAGGAAGGGAGTAATTAAATTTGCTTTATTTCTTTATTTTAATGGGGGGGGGGGGGGGGAGGGGGGAGAGGAACGTAAGGCAAGCTATTAAGGGGTAGTCCACTCAAAATAAATGTTTTATTAAAACACTGTTTTTGGTTGGATTAACCCCTTAAAGTATATCTGGCCCTGTTTGGGGGACGCCATGACTCACACAGCCATGCTGGGTCGCGTGCACATATCTGTATGAGAGCTGCACAACGACCTTGCACCAGGAGGGGGGCCCTTGATCTCCTATTAACCGAGGGCGCTGTAAGTTGTCAGTCCGCCCCTGAACTGGATGACCCTATGCTCCCATTATGAGTTAGTGGAGAAGCCTTATAAGGCTAGTCATTTTCTTATTTTGTTTCTAGTTTTGAGACTCATCTGTGTATATATGTACATTTAGAGCTTCTCCAGCTAAGCTAAACAGGTATTCAAACAAGATACTTACTAACTATAGAGCTTTCACTCATCCACTTTGTTGTGGTTTGAGTGACTTTTTTTGTATTCTGTGTAAACCCCAACTTTATTTGCTAAAGCCCAAGACCAAAGATCTAGAGCCTCCAAACAAAGACCCCTTGATCTTGTGCCCCCTTCTGTGGTTTATGTAAGCCACCGCTGTCCTGTTGTCCGATTGGACTTTAACCGACATGGTTTAGAGGAACTAGACCCTGAAGAGCTAATTTTATTGCTCTTAACTCCAAGATGTTTATATGAAGGAGTCTCTCTTGGTCTGACCAAATTCCTTCTATTGTGCTTTGGGCTGTAAATGCTCCCCAACTGTGATTTGAGGCATCTGATGTCAGAGCAACCGCAAACGGATGCTCTAACAGGGGACGAGGAAGTGGGATTTCTAACCCCAGAATAGACTTCAACTCTTCTCTGGCCTTTTTCGGGAGAAAGAATTTTGATTCCCAATGGCTACCCTGTCTTAATTGATTCCCTATAAACAGAAGACTTATGCAAAATAAAGGGGAATCATTGTAGCTTGGTGTTAAAGCTATTCATTTCCTGATAACCTTTGCCAGATCTCTCAAGGACCAGTTCTGGTGCCTGAGAGATTGGGTCAAATGTACCAATAATTTGTCCCATTTGTCCTGAGGGATTCCTAGTGACATAGTCCTGGTATTCAGTACAAAATCCATAAAATGCTTTGAGTGGGAATTAGGACTGATATAAAATCACTACAAATCCTAGGTCTTGTAAAAAGGAAGCAAGATAGTCCCTCTGAGAAGGAATGACTTCCCTATCTGGGTTCATTAGCAGGATGTCATCTAGATAGTACAGACACATGCAACATTTTAGTCTGACATGAGTAATCACGGATTTAATTATTCAGGAGAATGTGTTGGATAGGCCAAACACCATAACAGTCCACTGCCAAACCTTTCCTTTCCACAGAAACCTGAGGAAACGCCTGTGTTAATTGGCAATAGGGACCGAATGGAAGGCATCTTTTAGGTCTAACTTTATGCAGAAGAAATGTTTCTATACTAAGCCTGGAAGATCTGATAAACCCTCCATCCTGAAGCTTTTTTTCTTGATGAAAGTGTTTAGAGACCTCACATTTAGAGCCAGTCTTCAGGAACTGTCTGATTTTGGTATAGGGAATAACGGACTGACCCATCCTGTGATAGACATGCCTACCAACTCTATCTTCCCTTGATTTTAAGCTAGAGAGGGAAGGGGAGGCATCTATCACTGGGTTCACCTCTCTGCCGGGTGCACACCTCTGAACTGGGAACCTTAAAAGGGGGAGTTGTAAACCCTTTTGAACAATCTTTACAACCCATTTGTCTGAAGAAATATCCTTCCAATTTAGTGGCGTGTGAGGAGGCACACTTACTTGAATGCATAGGTTTTCTCTTAAAAGCTGGACCACATCTGGTACGTGCTCCTCTACCTGGGAACTATTTTTTACTGTAGTGGTGGCACTGGGCCTGGTGAGATGCTTCTCGGGATGCTCCTGCAGCGCGATAGGGGTGACCCTCTGTCTGAAAGGGCTTCTTGTAGCCTTTAAAGGACTTGTTGAGCTCTGAAAATTATTTCCCTGCCTTATAACAGGCACTTAACCTCCTGAATGAACAAAGGACCGAAAGGGTAAGAATCCTCCAAATTTGGGAACTCATGTGATTTAGGGGCTAGGTCAGACATTCCTGCTGCTTGGAGCCAGCGGGTTCTGCAAATTTGATAGATAACAGAGCAGGATCTACCTCAGGAGCCATTAAAGCCTGGATGTCTGGTATACCAATGTGGTTCCTGAGGGGACGGTCAACCTCCTTAACCAACGGGGTCTAAAGGCTAGTTTGGCAAAATCTCTAACCTCAGAATCGTGCTCCATAGCTCACCTGGAGTGAAATAATTTTGTTGGGAGAGTCTTTCCTAGGAGACTCCTTCTGGCCCGCTACGTTTCCCTCACTCAGTTGAAGCTGCTGAATGGACCACTTCCTCATATTCCCAGTCTATTTCTGGAGAACCGTGTCTAGAACTGGATCGGCTTTGGGAGGAGGAAGGAGCAAACGCTCTAGAAGAGGAAGGAGAAGGACTATCTAGCCTCCAACAAGATTTGTCCATTTTTTCTGGAAGGTGTTTCTGGTGCTCAAACAAGGGAAACACACTATTTCTCTTTTGGGATCCTGTCCCCTTAATTTTGTGCTTGCTCAAATGAGTATGAGGGAAAGAAGGAGCAGAAAAAATATCCTCAGATGAGGAACTGGCAGAAGAGACTCTCTTTATTCTTTTTATGTGGAACTGGGACCATGTCCTTCATAGAAAGTGAAGAGGACAGATCCCTGGAAAGGAAAGCTCTCTTATGGAGCTTTACAACATTGATGGGACTGCCCCAAGGAGAAGCATCCATTAAATCAGACACTGATATGGAGTCCTCCATCAATTATGCCATTTTAACAATCTGAGGTAATCAGGATTCCCGTGCTCTGCACGGCAGGAGCACAGCACAAGCGTACTTTCAGCTCTGGCATTTCACTCCGGTTATGCCTCTCTGGGCAAAAATAGGTGAGCAAACAACTAGCCCAGTGGGTAAGATGTTTGTTTGCTTCACGATTCTGATTCTTCCAGTGACTCCATATTTGATAGGGAACATCCACTAAATGTTGATTTCATAATTCAAAGATCAGGTGAGAAGTGGCCAATAGAGTGAAAAAGGAGAAGCATTAATACAAATCTATATTTATATATCATATATATAATAAATTACTGCTCCATCACTTTTTCCTCTGTTGGTTAGTTTTTTTCTCACTTTCTCTGTTAACCACACGGCAGGAAACATCGCCTTTGCATTATGCGTATACTTTGCAGTACACTAATTGGTCCATTTTCACGTCTCTTATTGTTTTGCAAATAGTTTTACTGGATATTTTTCATGGACGATATTCAGAAGAACCAAATTGTCAAACTAATGAATGTCGGAGATCCCAAACTAAATCTGTTCCCATCAATAAAAAAACAAAAACTAACAATATCTGGAAACCACAAATGAATAGATAGTTAAATCTAGATAGATATGCAAAATGTAGTAATATGATTGAGTGAAATATGTCAGTAAAGAAGATCTCTTTCTGGAGAACAGTAGAAATACAAACACGGGATTGGTTCCTGATTAATGGATAATAAACTGAACAATAAATCACAGCTCTAGAAGTAAAAGAAGGTTGGAGGACACAGCTAGAGGTATAATAGGCATCATTACAGTTAAATGACTTTAATATTGAAGGAAACACAAATTGGTGCTGTTCTAAAAGAAGGGTAGAATTTATAATGTTCAAATAAAGTGTAACTGAAGGTATTGGACTATTGAATTATTTATGAGGTCTAAGGCGGTAAATCTCTTATTTACATTTACAACTGAGTGAATTAATGAATGAATGAATAAAGCTTGGAGATTTATTTAATTCCGAAGTGCAAACTGTCTGAATTTTGGTGATAGATCCCAGCTAAAATGGAGCAGAATCGCAAAACAAATGAAGCTTACAATGGCCAAGCATGTTTGGTTTGATTCATGATTCTGAATTCCGCCTGTGGTGCCAAAAACAAAATAATAGAGATGACTAATGGGTAAATATATGGATGATGGCTAGGGGACCGTGACTAAATGTTGAAGTTAGATCAGGTGAGAGAAGTGAGCAATAAAGACAAAAAAAATCAGGTGCAATAAAACAAATAAATATATATAATAATTTATATTTATTTTTGAAAAGCCACATTCTCTCAAAGTGCATAAGTCTATTAGGTAGCAAAAACGAATAATAAACAAGACAAACGCATCTGAAATATAAACATATCTAATAACATTGTATAAATCTAATAAGTTGCCTACCCCACCTATCATTAAGTCAATGGACATGTTTTGGAAAGTCCAGCAATGATTCACTCCCTCACATATTCCCTCCCTATATATATATATATATATAATGGCAGCCCGTGACATGACCCTTCGAAGTCTAGGTAAGTGAAATTGGGTGAGGACATCAGTTATCCATCTCCGGGGAGTCACCGTAGTACTTACATTGTGTTTTGTATTTGTTAATTGTGTTGTCCTCTAACTGTGTGCTTCTCTTAGCTGTGTACTTAACGTACAGTTATCCACACATCTATTCAGCCCAGGCATATTTTTAGTCATTTTTTTACAATATATTAAGACAGCTAACAACAGGTTCAGAGAACACTAAGTATGAAAATCTTAGCTTAAGGCAGTGCTCCTGTCACCGTACGGAACACTCTGTGTGTAATTGTTCTTGGCTGATTAAATTAGAATTAATATGCTGCCACTGGTTACATATTAACAGTTCTAACTCAGCGAAAGGCAGTCACTCTGTTGGAATGATGACGATTTTCTAAATAAATATACAGACTATAGCCCATTAAAGATTTACTCTAACCTATGTGGTTCTATTTAGTCAATAGACTAAAGTATTAAAGAACACTTCAAACACCATAACCACTTCAGTTTAATGTAGTGGTTCGGATGAAAGATTGTCCCTGCAGATTCTGCATGCAAATACTGCCTCTTATTAGAAAAGGCAGTGTTTACATTAATAAGCCTGCAGAGACAGGCTGTAGACACCATAACAACTACATTAAGCTGTAGATGTTCTACTGGCGATAGTGTCCCTTTAACAATTAAGACATCTTTAAATTTTTTAAGTGATATCTTAAGTTCACACGTGCTTTGTTGGATACCGCATAGGGTGTGCATTAAACAGAATATCTAGTAAATAGTAGAATAGCCATGCAAAAGTATCAACAATACCACAGTACCTATTTTAGAAGTTTGCCGAACATCTTACATTAACTATTGACTCTAATGGGATATAGAGTGCAAGAATTCTAATAAAGACAATAGCTTCTTGTCTAGATTTGTAAAAAAGTATAGGTAATAGGTGCTCACTATAGTTGAGAGGATCTGTGTGTGTGGGCTGCAGTACACAGTGCAAGGCTTCCCAACCTCGTGAATAAACAAGCAAATAAAAAAAGGCATATACCGCGCCCAAGATTATTCGTACATATATCACTGGGTAATATGGTACTTTGAACCTCAGAATAACAGAAAAAGAAAAAAAGAACACAATAATAGTGTAATACAGTATATATATAAGTTCAAATCACAATATTATGTTAAATTCACTCACATTTGCTTGAGCTAACTAAGAGCTCAGCTGGATTGCACATGGATGGTACTATCCCCGTCTAAGGATATGGTGGCAGTATAGGTGTGCTGAAGCACCAAATGTAGTATACAAATATGTATGGAGACAAAACGAGAGAGGGAGAACTCCAATAGTGAAGTAAGTACTGTACATATATAGGAGAGATAAAGTAATGTACTTACATTTGCTAGAGCAAACCTTGCTCTAGTACAATCAGCATGGGTGGTATAATCCCCACCTCAGGATATGAAAGTAGCAGGAAGCAAAATGATAAATCAATAAAAAGCAAAAATGCTATAAAAAAGCCAGCTATTTATTGAATCAAAAACAATAAAATCCTTTAAAAGAATAAGTTGGATGCGTTTCGCCCATATAAGGCTTTATCAAAAGCACACTTAATTCTCCTTGACCTTTCTTCGTCTTTTGACACTGTTGATCATCAACAGCTTCTTCTCATCCTCCGCAATATCGGTCTACAAGATATTGCTCTCTTCTGGTGCTTCTCCTACCTCTCCCAGCGCTCTTTCAGTGTTTCTTTCTCTGGCTCTACTTCTTCTCCCCAACTCCTCTCTGTTGGTGTCCCCCAAGGTTCAGTCCTCGGTCACCTACTGTTCTCCATCTATACTGCCTCCCTTGGTTTCCAATATCATTTCTATGCGGATGACACGCAAATCTATTTGTCCTCTCCTGGTCTCTCCCCATCCTTCTTGACTAGTGTCTCTGACTGCCTCTCAGCTATTTCTAACTGGATGGCTGCCCACTACCTTAAACTCAACTTTGACCAAAACTGAAATTCTTGTATTTCCTCCCTCAAGTGTTGCTATTCCTGTGTTCCTCCAAGTCAATGGTGCTACCATCAGCTCCACCACGCAGGCTCGCTGCCTAGGTGTTCTTGTTGATAAAGGCAGCCAGTTGGTGCCGAAACGTTGGGGGGGTTTGGTGACTCGTGTTTCTGTCTGAGGCTTGTAAGGATTTTTGTGGTAATTTATTACTATTATTTTATTGTAATTTGCCTTTACTTCTGTTACTTTGTTTACATTCATTTTTTCTTATATGTTTACACCATAATAAAATGTAAATATTTTTTTGAGATTGTTATGGTGTGCATTCTATATCCTATATGCTTTGAATAAACAGCACGATTTGAGTCCTGTGAGTGCACTTCAAACAAGGATTTATATATTTGGAGGTGGAAGTTTGCACCTGGGCAACAGACCAGGAGCAGTGAGTGCAGGACACAACGCTTATTATATATATATATATATATAATATATATATATTAGCAGGTCCTCCTTTGTAAGACACACTCTCTGAAAAACATTCTCAACTGAATATATATCAATATACAAATATTCATGATGATAACCTTTACAGCAATGTCATAGCCCATGTCATGCTGGCTAATAGCATGGGTTTGAGTATTCATTGTCATAGTTACATAGTTACATAGTTACATAGCTGAAAAGAGACTTGCGTCCATCAAGTTTAGCCTTCCTCACATTTGTTTTTTTGCTGTTGATCCAAAAGAAGGCAAAAAAAAAAACAGTTTGAAGCACAATTTTGCAACAAGCTAGGAAAAAAATTCCTTCTTGACCCCAGAATGGCAGTCAGATTTATCCTTGGATCAAGCAGCTATTACCCTACATTGAAAGATTATATCCTTGAATATTCTGTTTTTGCAAGTATTCATCTAGTAGCTGTTTGAACATCTGTACGGACTCTGATAAAACCACTTATTCAGGCAGAGAATTCCACATCCTGATTGTTCTTACAGTAAAAAACCTTTCCTTTGCCTTAGATGAAATCTTCTTTCTTCCAGTCTAAACGCATGGCCTCGTGTCCTATGTAAAGTCCAGTTTGTGAATAGATTTCCACACAATGGTTTGTATTGGGCCCGAATATATTTGTATAATGTTATCATATCCCCTCTCAGGTGACATTTTTCTAAACTAAATAGGTTTAAATTTGTTAACCTTTCTTCATAGCTGATATGTTCCATTCCTTTTATTAATTTTGTAGCCCGTCTCTGCACTTTTTCTAGTGCCATAATATCCTTCTTTAGAACAGGTGCCCAAAATTGCATATTCAATATGTGGTCTTACCAGTGATTTATAAAGAGGCAAAATTATACTCTCGTCCCGAGAATGAATGCCCTTTTTCATGCATGACAATACCTTACTGGCCTTGGCCACTGCTGATTGACATTGCACATTGTTGCATAGTTTGTTGTCTATAACAATTCCCAAGTCCTTTTCATGTGTTGTTATCCCTAATTCGCTTCCATTAAGGGTATACGTTGCTTGTGTATTCTTTACGCCGAAGTGCATAACTTTGCATTTTTCAACATTAAATTTAATCTGCCATTTGAGTGCCCAGTCCTCCAAGTTTTGTGTCATCTGCAAACACTGAAACATGACTTTCAATGCTGTCTTCAAAATAATTTATAAACATGTTAAATAGAAGGGGTCTCAGAACAGACCCCTGAGGGACACCACTTGCCAACTCTGTCCAGCTTGAAAATTTACCATTAACGACAACTCTTTGTACTCTGTTTTTAATCCAATGTTCTACCCAAGAACAAGCATTTTCATCTAGACCGATTTCCTTGAGTTTGAACAATAATCTTTTGTGTGGAACTGTATCAAATGCCTTGGCAAAATCCAAATAGATCACATCCACTGCAACACCCTGATCTATACTTCTACTTACTTCTTCGTAGAATGCAATCAAGTTAGTTTGACACGACCTGTCCTTCATAAAACCGTGCTGATTTTTGCTGATAACCATGTTCTACTCAAGGAATTCTTGAATATTATCCCTTAATAACCTTTCAAATATTTTACCAGCCACAGAAGTTAAGCTCACAGGTCTATAATTTCCAGGCAAGGATTTTGAACCCTTTTTGAATATAGGAACCACATCTGCCTTCCTCCAATCCTCCGGAACACTTCCTGAAAGAAAAGAATCTTGAAAGATTAAAAACAGAGGATCACTTATTTCTACACTTAGTTCCTTAAGTACATGTGGATGGATACCGTCAGGCCCTGGAGCTTTGTTTATATTAACTTTCTTTAGTTGCTGCAGCACCTTGTCTTGAGTTAACCAATTACAATTATTCTGCAAGTTTTTAGTAGCAATCATTTGCACATCTATTGCCATGGGTTCTTCCTTAATATATAAGGAGGAGAAATAGTTATTTAAAATTCCTGCCTTTTCCTGGTCTTCATTAAGTAACACCCCCGTTTCAGTTTTTAGTGTACCTACACTTTCAATTTTTTTTTTTTTTTTTTTAGAATTTATGTACTTAAAAAATGCTTTGGGGTTGGTTTTGCTCTCTTTAGCTATCATTTTTTCATTTTGAAGTTTAGCAAGTCTAATTGCCTTTTTGCACGCATTATTTGCTTCCTTATATCTTTTATAAGATGCATCTGATTTGTCCGATTTAAATGCTTTAAATGCCTTTTTCTTATTTTTAATCTCTCGTTTTACTTCTCTACTAAGCCCAATTGGTTTTAATTTGTTTCTATTATATTTATTTCCCAATGGTACATACTGAGAAATGTACCTTTGTAATATTTGTTGGAAGATGATCCATTTATCCTCAGTGTTCTTTTCACTAAAGAGTTTATGCCAGTCAATATATTGTAAAGCTTCCCTTAACTTATTGAAATTGGCCTTTTTAAAATTATATGTTTTAGTATACCCCAGGTGCTTTTGTTTTTTTGAGTTCATTTCAAAGGACACTATATTGTGATCACTATTTCCCAAGTGCTCACCTAATTGAATGTTGGTCAAAAGATCAACGTTGTTTGTTGTTAAAACCAGGTCCAGAGAAGCGTCCATTCTAGTTGGTGCTTGTACAAGTTGTGACATGAAGGTGTCATTTAACAAGTTTAAAAACCTAATTCCCTTTGCTGAGCTACCAGTCCCTCTGTCCCAATTTATGTACGGGTAATTCAAATCTCCAATAATTAAAGTGTTACCCAGATTTGCAGCTTTCTCAATTTGCTCAAACAGCTGTTGTTCCTCGTCAATATTAACATTAGGTGGTTTATAACATATCCCAACCAATAGTTGGTTTCCCTTATTTTCCCCCAAGCAGATATTTACCCATAAAGCCTCCACATTTTCCTCATCGCATTCCATTTGCTTAAGATTTGGCTTTAAATCATGGTTGACATACAAACATACCCCACCACCCTTCTTGTTTTTCATATCCTTCCTAAATAACATGTACCCATTTAAGTTAACTGCCCAGTCATGTGTCTCATCCCACCATGTTTCAGTTATGCCTATTATATCATATTGTTTAGTGTATGCTAATGCCTCTAGTTCCCCAATTTTGTTATTTAGGCTCCTTGCATTAGTAAGCATACATGTTGACTAACAGACTGTATCTGAGAGTTCAGTGTCATGTTGGCTAATAGAGTGTATCTGAGAATTCCTTCTCATTTCGGCTAATAAAACATATCTGTAAGTACCTTGGTGTGTTAGTATATAGAATAGCATAGACTTGTACAGTACATTACATTAGAGTGTACACAAGAGGTAATGGCCGCTTGATCTTCCTGCTCTCTTCCACGTAGCTCCTAACAGCACACTCCACTGTACCAAGTGTTCAGACACCGGCCAGACACAGAGGAACCACCCGGGCTTGTCTAATCCCAGACCAATGGATGGATACCAGCAAACACCGCCTAATTCAGACAGGGATCGACCCATACTGGCCGATATCAGCGCCGACCTTAGGGCATTCACCACCACCAGGGTCCCCAAATCGGACCTGCAAACACTATCAGCGGACATCCACGCGGCTATCAGCACAGAAGTAGCCATGCTGAGCAGGGCCGGACTGGGAAAAAAATTAGGCCCGGGCATTTTTCAATCAGAGCGGCCCCCTAAGAAAGGGGCAGGGCCAGATAGGGTGTGTTTTGTCATCACTAATGACAAGCACGCCCCCTCTCAAAGTGAGCATGTTAGTTCAATGCACAGAGCCCCGCTGAAGAGCTCTGGCATTAGAAAAAGGCCCTGAATTTGTTCTGCGCAGCGCAAGCAAAATTAATAACATGCTTGCACTGTGTTTGCTTTTAAATTGTCTCTGGTGTCTCCACAAGTGGGATACCAGAGGACAAAAGGGCCAGGAAAGTGCATGGTGCATATGTTTGGAGCCTGCTTGTGGGATTGCGTGTGTGTAGAGTGTGGTGTGGTATTGTGTAAATAGGTAAATTTAATTTGTGTTTGTGGTGTAATATGTGTGGCTAGGCGCTGTAGAGAGTGTGTGTATAGGGGGCATAGTGTTATAGGGGATGTAGCGAGTGTGTGCATACGGGTTGTAGTGTGTGTGTATAGGTGACGTAGTGTGTGTAGGGGTTGTAGAGAGGGTGTGTTTAGAGAATGTTGTATGTGTTTGCTGACAAGGAATGTAGTGTGTGTAGGTGGTGCAGTGTGTGTGTAGGAGATCTACTGTGTATAGGACCCAGAGTGTGTATAGGAGATTGTGTGTGTGTGTGTGTGTGTAGAGGATTACGAGCAGGGGAGGGCTGGCAGCCTTAGGCCTGGGGGGCAAAACCAGTCAAGTGGCCCATTGCGCCACCAAATCAGTTCACCATCCATGCCCACCTTTTTCTGGTTTTATAACGGATATTGATGTTATGCTAATCAGTAGCTATTTGCCATACCCGCTCCTTCACGGCTCTGACTTTCAATGTTGTCAGAGCACAGGCTGAGAATCTCTGAGCCTGTGCTCTGACTCACTAACTGAGCGCCGGAACCACGAGGGAGAGGATTTGATCTGACTGCACCTACTGCTGGTGCGCACCAGTGGACCACCAGCGAATCGTTTAAATTAAATATGCTGGTGTACCCAACTTGTGAGCTGTGTTGGCCGCCGGGCGCCTCTGTTGTCATGGCACCCTGCGTGACCGCACAGCTTGCCCACTCCAACGGCTGGCCCTGCTGACACACACTGATGTTACTACTTAGACATCCCTCAATATTAATACAGAGATGAGAGTAAACACCAATAAACTGTGGAAACAGAGCTGATCCCCCCAAATTTATAAAGGTTTGCTTAGAGGATTTATTCAAGATTAAATCATGCCTCCTCCTCTCTCCCCCATGCGCTGCTCTGTAGGCTGGGAGGAAGTGAAGAGTAATCACAGTCTCCCAGCACAACGCCACCTGTGGCTGCATGGGGAACAGCTGTTTAATGTAATGCTTGCAGGACGGCCAGCTGCCGCAGAACCTCTTTGTTTCCGTCTCTGCAAAGGGCTCTAGGCACTGCTTGTTGTGAGTGTGAGCCACTGTAAATTAGGGGCAGAGGGCACTTGCACTGTGGTCAAGACGGGTCTGGGCAGGAGGAGAGTGCAGTGCAATCAGTGCACTCCCCTCCTGTGGGTCACCAGTAGACTGGTGCACCTGCCCAGGATCAGAGCCGGTGCAAGGATTTTTGCCGCCCTAGACAAAATATAAATTTGCCGCCCCCCCCCATGTGACATCACAATTCCCAACCCATATGATCTGCCATATGAACGCCAGTGCTGCACACAGTGTGTGTTTACATTAAAAAGCCTGCAGGGACCAGCTATAGACACCAGAACTACTTCATTAAGCTATAGTGTCCCTTTAATGTGAGGTAAATTATAGATTAGTGTCACTAATAATATACTAGATTGCCTACTTACAATTAGATGAGGATGATGATGGGCTGCAGTTTGGCTCCACTGGTCTGGTGTAGAACAGGACCTCTGGAGGCTGTTTGCAACTGTGGTCACAAAATTCAACGTTCTGGGAGAATTGGAAGCAGCTCCATTTTTTGGGGGCCTCTTACACAGCTCAAGGTCTGGGCCCCAGTGCCTGACGGTGAGTATGCCCATAAGGCCCACTCATAAGTCCACTTATATGTTCCACCCACCCATGAGCTCGCTCACAGGGAGTGGAGTGTGTAGGGGATGTGTTATGTGTTATCTCATATGTGTGCTTATGATATGTAGTGTATAGGGATACCAGTTTGTGCAGGTGATGCAGTGTGTTTGTGTGTAGTGGAAGCAGTGTGTATTTGTGTATAAGGGATGTATTATGTGTTTCTGGTTGTGTGTGAGGGATGCATTGTGTGAATCTGTGTTTGTATGCATAAGGGATGCAAGGTGTGTGTCTGTATGTGTGTGCATTGAGTGTAAGAGATGCATTGTGTTTCTGTGTGTAAGAAAAACAGTGTGTGTGTTGCATGTGTGTGTAAGGGTTTGCATTGTATGTTTCTGTGTATGTGTGCAAATGATGCATTGTCTTTGTGTGTAAGGGTTGCATTGTGTGTGTGTGTAATGGATGCATTGTGTGTTTCTCTGTGTGTAAGTGAAGCATGTTCTGTTTCTGTGTATGTATAGGGGTGCATTGTGTGTTTCTGTGTATGTATAGGGATGCATTGTGTGTGTGTGTGTGTGTGTGCGCATAGTGTTATAGAGCTCCCTGTCTTGCCCCCTGTCCTATAGAGCTATCCCTTCTGTCCCTTAGAGCTCTCCCCTGCCCCTTAGTGGTCTCTCCTCTCCCCCACCCTCCCCTAGCGGTCTCTTCTCACACTCACCCACCCTCCCTGTGCTCTTCTCATCCCCCCTCCACCCTCCCTGTGTTCTTCTCACTCCTCCCTCTGTGTGTTCTCACCCCCCTGTGTTCTTCTTACCCCCCCTCCTCCCTGTGTTCTTCTTACCCCCCTCCTCCCTGTGTTCTTCTTACTCCCCCTCCTCCCTGTGTTCTTCTTACTCCCCCCTTGTTCTTCTTACCCCCTTCTTCGTATTACTCCCCCTTCTTCTTAACCCTCCTACTTCTTCTTACCCCCTCTTCTTCTTCTTACCCCCTCTTCTTCTTCTTACCCCATTCTTCTTCTTACCCCATTCTTCTTCTTACCCCCTTCTTCTTCTTACCCCTTCTTCTTACCCCCTCTTCTTCTTACTCCCCCCTCTTCTTCTTACTCCCCCCTCTTCTTCTTACTCCCCCTTCTTCTTCTTACTCCCCCTTCTTCTTCTTACCCCCCTCTTCTTCTTACCCCCTTCTTCTAATTACTCCCCACTCTTGTTCTTACTCCCCCCTTCTTCTTCTTACCCCCCTCTTTTTCTTATCTTACTTCCCCCTTCTTCTTACTCTCCCCCCTCCCCTCTTCTTACTCTCCGCCCCTCCCCTCTTCTTACTCTCCCCCCTCCCCTCTTCTTACTCTCCCCCTCCCCTCTTCTTACTCTCCCCCCTCCCCTCTTCTTACTCTCCCCCTCCCCTCTTTTTACTTCCCCCCTCCCCTCTTTTTACTCCCCCTCCCCTCTTCTTACTCTCCCCCCTCCCCTCTTCTTACTCTCCCCCCTCCCCTCTTCTTACTCTCCCCCCTCTTCTTACTCTCCCCCCTCCCCTCTTCTTACTCTCCCCCCTCCCCTCTTCTTACCCCCTCTTCTTCTTACTCCCCCCTCTTCTTCTTACTCCCCCTTCTTCTTCTTACCCCCCTCTTCTTCTTACCCCCTCTTCTTACTCTCCCCCCCTCCCCTCTTCTTACTCTCCCCCCTCCCCTCTTTTTACTCCCCCCCTCCCCTCTTTTTACTCCCCCATCCCCTCTTCTTACTCTCCCCCCTCCCCTCTTCTTACTCTCCCCCTCCCCTCTTCTTACTCTCCCCCCTCCCCTCTTCTTACTCTCCCCCCTCCCCTCTTCTTACTCTCCCCCTCCCCTCTTCTTACTCTCCCCCCTCCCCTCTTCTTACTCTCTCCCCCTCTTTTTACTCCCCCCCTCTTTTTACTCTCCCCCCTCCCCTCTTCTTACTCTCCCCCCTCCCCTCTTCTTACTCTCCCCCCTCCCCTCTTCTTACTCTCCCCCCTCCCCTCTTTTTACTCCCCCTCCCCTCTTTTTACTCCCCCCTCCCCTCTTCTTACTCTCCCCCCTCCCCTCTTCTTACTCTCCCCCCTCCCCTCTTCTTACTCTCCCCCCTCTTCTTACTCTCCCCCCTCCCCTCTTCTTACTCTCCCCCCTCCCCTCTTCTTACCCCCTCTTCTTCTTACTCCCCCCTCTTCTTCTTACTCCCCCCTCTTCTTCTTACTCCCCCTTCTTCTTCTTACTCCCCCTTCTTCTTCTTACCCCCTCTTCTTCTTACCCCCTTCTTCTAATTACTCCCCACTCTTGTTCTTACTCCCCCCTTCTTCTTCTTACCCCCCTCTTTTTCTTATCTCCCCTCCTTACTTCCCCCTTCTTCTTACTCTCCCCCTCCCCTCTTCTTACTCTCCCCCCCTCCCCTCTTCTTACTCTCCCCCCTCCCCTCTTCTTACTCTCCCCCCTCCCCTCTTCTTACTCTCCCCCCTCCCCTCTTCTTACTCTCCCCCCTCCCCTCTTCTTACTCTCCCCCTCCCCTCTTCTTACTCTCCTCCCCTCCCCTCTTCTTACTCTCCCCCCTCTTTTTACTCCCCCCCCTTTTTTTACTCTCCCCCCCCTCTTCTTACACTCCCCCTCCCCTCTTCTTACTCTCCCCCCTCCCCTCTTCTTACTCTCCCCCCTCCCCTCTTTTTACTCCCCCCCTCCCCTCTTTTTACTCCCCCCTCCCCTCTTCTTACTCTCCCCCCTCCCCTCTTCTTACTCTCCCCCCTCTCCTCTTCTTACTCTCACCCCTCCCCTCTTCTTACTCTCCCCCCTCCCCTCTTCTTACTCTCCCCCCTCCCCTCTTCTTACTCTCCCCCTCCCCTCTTCTTACTCTCCCCCCTCCCCTCTTCTTACTCTCCCCCCTCTTTTTACTCCCCCCTCTTTTTACTCTCCCCCCTCCCCTCTTCTTACTCTACCCCCTCCCCTCTTCTTACTCTCCCCCCTCCCCTCTTTTTACTCCCCCCTCCCCTCTTTTTACTCCCCCCTCCCCTCTTCTTACTCTCCCCCTCCCCTCTTCTTACTCTCCCCCCTCCCCTCTTCTTACTCTCCCCCCTCTTCTTACTCTCCCCCTCCCCTCTTCTTACTCTCCCCCCTCCCCTCTTCTTACTCTCCCCCCCCTCTTCTTACTCTCCCCCCTCCCCTCTTTTTACTCTCCCCCTCCCCTCTTCTTACTCTCCCCCCTCCCCTCTTCTTACTCTCCCCCCTCCCCTCTTCTTACTCTCCCCCCCTCTTCTTACTCTCCCCCCTCCCCTCTTCTTACTCTCCCCCCCTCTTCTTACTCTCCCCCTCCCCTATTTTACTCTCCCCCTCCCCTCTTCTTACTCTCCCCCCTCCCCTCTTCTTACTCTCCCCCCCTCTTCTTACTCTCCCCCCCTCCCCTCTTCTTACTCTCCCCCTCTTCTTACTCCCCCTCCTCCCTGTGTTCTTCTTACTCCCCCCCTTGTTCTTCTTACCCCCTTCTTCGTATTACTCCCCCTTCTTCTTAACCCTCCTACTTCTTCTTACCCCCTCTTCTTCTTCTTACCCCCTCTTCTTCTTCTTACCCCTTCTTCTTACCCCCTCTTCTTCTTACTCCCCCCTCTTCTTCTTACTCCCCCCTCTTCTTCTTACTCCCCCTTCTTCTTCTTACTCCCCCTTCTTCTTCTTACCCCCCTCTTCTTCTTACCCCCTTCTTCTCATTACTCCCCACTCTTGTTCTTACTCCCCCCTTCTTCTTCTTACCCCCCTCTTTTTCTTATCTTACTTCCCCCTTCTTCTTACTCTCACCCCCTCCCCTCTTCTTACTCTCCCCCCTCCCCTCTTCTTACTCTCCCCCCTCCCCTCTTCTTACTCTCCCCCTCCCCTCTTCTTACTCTCCCCCCCTCCCCTCTTCTTACTCTCCCCCTCCCCTCTTTTTACTTCCCCCCTCCCCTCTTTTTACTCCCCCCACCCCTCTTCTTACTCTCCCCCCTCCCCTCTTCTTACTCTCCCCCCTCCCCTCTTCTTACTCTCCCCCCTCTTCTTACTCTCCCCCCTCCCCTCTTCTTACTCTCCCCCTCCCCTCTTCTTACCCCCTCTTCTTCTTACTCCCCCCTCTTCTTCTTACTCCCCCTTCTTCTTCTTACCCCCCTCTTCTTCTTACCCCCTCTTCTTATTCTCCCCCCCTCCCCTCTTCTTACTCTCCCCCTCCCCTCTTTTTACTCCCCCCTCCCCTCTTTTTACTCCCCCCTCCCCTCTTCTTACTCTCCCCCCTCCCCTCTTCTTACTCTCCCCCTCCCCTCTTCTTACTCTCCCCCCCTCCCCTCTTCTTACTCTCCCCCTCCCATCTTCTTACTCTCCCCCCTCCCCTCTTCTTACTCTCCCCCTCCCCTCTTCTTACTCTCCCCCCTCCCCTCTTCTTACTCTCCCCCCCTCTTTTACTCCCCCCCTCTTTTTACTCTCCCCCCTCCCCTCTTCTTACTCTCCCCCCTCCCCTCTTCTTACTCTCCCCCTCCCCTCTTCTTACTCTCCCTCCCCTCTTTTTACTCCCCCCTTCCCTCTTTTTACTCCCCCCCCCTCTTCTTACTCTCCCCCCCTCCCCTCTTCTTACTCTCCCCCCTCCCCTCTTCTTACTCTCCCCCCTCCCCTCTTCTTACTCTCCCCCCTCCCCTCTTCTTACTCTCCCCCCTCCCCTCTTCTTACTCTCCCCCCCTCTTCTTACTCTCCCCCCTCCCCTCTTTTTACTCTCCCCCTCCCCTCTTCTTACTCTCCCCCCTCCCCTCTTCTTACTCTCCCCCTCCCCTCTTCTTACTCTCCCCCCTCTTCTTATTCTCCCCCTCCCCTCTTCTTACTCTCCCACCCTCTTCTTACTCTCCCCCTACCCTATTTTTACTCTCCCCCTCCCCTCTTCTTACTCTCCCCCTCCCCTCTTCTTACTCTCCCCCCTCCCCTCTTCTTACTCTCCCCCCTCTTCTTACTCTCCCCCCTCCCCTCTTCTTACTCTCCCCCCTCTTCTTACTCCCCCTCCTCCCTGTGTTCTTTCTTACTCCCCCCCTTGTTCTTCTTACCACCTTCTTCGTATTACTCCCCCTTCTTCTTAACCCTCCTACTTCTTCTTACCCCCTCTTCTTCTTCTTACCCCCTCTTCTTCTTCTTACCCCATTCTTCTTCTTACCCCATTCTTCTTCTTACCCCCTTCTTCTTCTTACCCCCTTCGTCTTACCCCCTCTTCTTCTTACTCCCCCCTCTTCTTCTTACTCCCCCCTCTTCTTCTTACTCCCCCTTCTTCTTCTTACTCCCCCTTCTTCTTCTTACCCCCCTCTTCTTCTTACCCCCTTCTTCTAATTACTCCCCACTCTTGTTCTTACTCCCCCCTTCTTCTTCTTACCCCCCTCTTTTTCTTATCTCCCCTCCTTACTTCCCCTTCTTCTTACTCTCCCCTCCCCTCTTCTTACTCTCCCCCCTCCCCTCTTCTTACTCTCCCCCTCCCCTCTTCTTACTCTCCTCCCTTTCCTCTTCTTACTCTCCCCCCTCCCCTCTTCTTACTCTCCCCCTCCCCTTTTCTTACTCTCCCCCTCCCCTCTTCTTACTCTCCCCCCCTCCCCTCTTCTTACTCTCCCCCCTCTTTTTACTCCCCCCCTCTTTTTACTCTCCCCCCTCCCCTCTTCTTACTCTCCCCCTCCCCTCTTCTTACTCTCCCCCCTCCCCTCTTCTTACTCTCCCCCTCCCCTCTTTTACTCCCCCCCTCCCCTCTTTTTACTCCCCCCTCCCCTCTTCTTACTCTCCCCCCCCCTCTTCTTACTCTCCCCCCCTCCCCTCTTCTTACTCTCCCCCCTCCCCTCTTCTTACTCTCCCCCCTCCCCTCTTCTTACTCTCCCCTCCCCTCTTCTTACTCTCCCCTCCCCTCTTCTTACTCTCCCCCCTCCCCTCTTCTTACTCTCCCCCCTCTTTTTACTCCCCCCTCTTTTTACTCTCCCCCCTCCCCTCTTCTTACTCTCCCCCTCCCCTCTTTTTACTCCCCCCTCCCCTCTTTTTACTCCCCCCTCCCCTCTTCTTACTCTCCCCCTCCCCTCTTCTTACTCTCCCCCTCCCCTCTTCTTACTCTCCCCCCTCTTCTTACTCTCCCCCCTCCCCTCTTCTTACTCTCCCCCCTCCCCTCTTCTTACTCTCCCCCCTCTTCTTACTCTCCCCCTCCCCTCTTCTTACTCTCCCCCCCTCTTCTTACTCTCCCCCTCCCCTCTTTTACTCTCCCCCTCCCCTCTTCTTACTCTCCCCCCTCCCCTCTTCTTACTCTCCCCCTCCCCTCTTCTCACTCTCCCCCCTCTTCTTACTCTCCCCCCTCCCCTCTTCTTACTCTCCCCCTCTTCTTACTCTCCCCCCCTTCTTACTCTCCCCCCTCCCCTCTTTTTACTCTCCCCCTCCCCTCTTCTTACTCTCCCCCCCCTTCTTCTTACCCCCTCCCCTGTAGGTGGCCGAGCTGCACTCCAGTCCGCGGTCCCGGCCGGAGTGATAGGAAAGTGCTCAGTGTGCACTTCCTGTCAGTCCGGCCGGGTACAGGAAACAGAAACTCCTGTTCCGCGCGGAACAGGAGTTTCTGTTTCCTGTACCTGGCCGGACTGACAGGAAGTGCACACTCAGTGTGCACCTTCCCATCACTCCGGCCGGGACCGCGGACCGGAGTGCAGCTCGGCCACCTACAGGGGAGGGGAGGGAGGGAAAAGCAGCTGCAGCCGCCGAGCGCTCTTTACAGAGCGCTCGGCGGCTGCATCATTTAAAGGGCCGGCCCGCCGCGGCCGGTCCTAAAATAATTTCGGGCGGCCTGGGGGGCAATTGCCTCCCTGCCCCCCGGCCCAGCCCGCCCCTGATTACGAGTGCATATAGGGTAAGGGATCTAGCGTGTATCTGGAGCGTAATGTGTGTAGTGGTGCAGTGTGAGGGGTGCTGTAGTGTGTGTGTGTGTGTATAATATATATATGTATGTGTGGGAGTGTGCTGTATATGTGTGAGCGAGGGTGCTGTGTGTGTGTCTGAGGGTGCTGTGTGTGTTTGGGTGCTGTGTGTGTCTGAGGGTGCTGTGTGTGTTTGGGTGCTGTGTGTGTTTGGGTGCTGTGTGTGTCTGAGGGTGCTGTGTGTGTTTGGGTGCTGTGTGTGTCTGAGGGTGCTTTGTGTGTCTGGATGCTGTGTGTGTCTGAGGGTGCTGTGTGTGTCTGGGTGCTGTGTGTGTTTGGGTGCTGTGTGTGTCTGAGGGTGCTGTCTGTGTCTGAGGGTGCTGTGTGTGTCTGGGGGTGCTGTGTGTGTCTGAGGGTGCTGTGTGTGTCTGGGTGCTGTGTGTGTTTGGGTGCTGTGTGTGTCTGGGTGCTGTGTGTTTCTGGGTGCTGTGTGTGTCTGAGGGTGATTTGTGTGTCTGGATGCTGTGTGTGTCTGAGGGTGCTGTGTGTGTCTGGGTGCTGTGTGTGTCTGGGTGCTGTGTGTGTCTGTGGGTGCTGTGTGTGTCTGAGGGTGCTGTGTGTGTCTGGGGGTGCTGTGTGTGTCTGGGGGTGCTGTGTGTGTCTGAGGGTGCTGTGTGTGTTTGGGTGTTGTGTGTGTCTGGGTGCTGTGTGTGTCTGGGTGTTGTGTGTGTCTGGGTGCTGTGTGTGTTTGGGTGCTGTGTGTGTCTGGGTGCTGTGTGTGTCTGGGTGCTGTGTGTGTTTGGGGGTGCTGTGTGTGTTTGGGTGCTGTGTGTGTTTGGGTGCTGTGTGTGCTTGGGGGTGGTGTGTGTCTGGGTGCTGTGTGTGTCTGGGGGTGCTGTGTGTCTGGGGGTGCTGTGTGTGTGAGTGTGAATGTATATTTTATTTAAATTGAAATATATTTGTTTTATTAATAAAAAATAAAAATAAAAATGTTATATCCCCCCTCCTCCCTTCTTACCTTTAGCCTGGAAGGAGGGGGGGATCCGTTCTCTGCCTGGGGGGAGGGGGGGTCCGTTCTACCTGGGGGGTGGGGGGGGTGCCGTGCTGCCATCCTTCCCTGGTGGTCCAGTGGTGAGAGTGAACTTTAGCCTGTAGGCTAGAGTTCACTCTCGCGAGATCTGAGCGTTGCCGCGGTAACTCTCAGACCTCGCGAGAGGACCCGGTGGAGCTGCTGGATAGAGCTCCGCCAGTCCTCTCTTCTGCCTCCCTCCCTCACCCCTCACACACTGTCCTGCCGGCGGCCGCCTCTAATTGCCTCTGGGCCGGTGAGGGAGATCTTTGATCTCCCCCACCGGCCCATGGAGGCACAGAGCAGGGCCGGTGCTCGGGTAGCGCGCTGGCCCTGCAGGGGCTGGCAGGGGAGTTCCTGTGATCTCCCCTGCCGGCCTCGGCCCCACGGCCATCGCGGCCCACCGGGCATTTGCCCGGTATGCCCGATGGCCAGTCCGGGCCTGATGTTGAGGATGGAGATGGTATCCCAGGGGAGCCGCATACAGGCCCTGGAAGCAACAACACAGTCCCTCCAAATGCACAAGAAGACCTCCAGTGTTGCCCTGAAGAGACATGGGAACATGCTGCTAGCACTCAGGCGGCAAACCGAAGACCTGGACATCAGGGGTCAGAGGCCTCCCTTAGCCACAACGTACCGAAGATGTCGCAAAATTATTGGATATGCTGTTCAGAGAGATTTTAGGCGCAGATGCACCCGCCCGTATTGAATTCGACAGAACACACAGGGCGACACAGCCAAGACTGGAGGAAGGGACACCGCGAGACGTAATATGCTGCCTCCATTAATTCTCCACAAAGGAGAAGATTATGCACAAGGCCAGATCTAGATCCTCATGATAATATCAGGGAGCAGCAGTTTCCCTGTTTCAAGACCTCTTAACATTGGAAGCTCGCAGAGCGCTGAGGCCTGTGACACTCCAACTGTGAACAATATCTGTAACGATATTACCCAATACGCAGAGTGAAAACCACTAGAATAATAGAGACGGAAAATAAGTCCCTAAACCGGTCCTTAGAATGGCTGGATAAAATAGAAACTGCAAGAAACACCAGGAACAAGCCAAGGTCAAGGGAAGCCAGAAATACACAATAGCGAGGAATGAAGCCAAGTCATGGAAACCAGAAATAAGAATAGACAAGAGCAAGCCGGGTCAAAACCAAAGAACTATCAAAAGGATACAGGAACACACTGAGGGGACACTAGAGACACAAGGCACACTATGAATCACAACAGGGCACTGTTTTAGGGGCAGACTGGGCTTTTATATGACTGGGGGCATGATTTTCCTAACCACACCATCAAAAGGTACGTGCGCATTGAGCTCTGTTGTTTAGAGCTCGCCTGACCTCATGGCACTGGTACGCATGCGCCGCGTCCTCAAAAGGGGCAGGCGCATCGCGGTCGGTGTCCCTGATACTTAATGGATCCTGTCCCGGCATGGGAGTGGCGGTCCGACAGATCCCGGTATCGGCAGACCAATAAGGTAAGTGGTCGGATGCTTACAGTATCCCTGCAATAGCCGGGCGAAGTCCC
The DNA here is from genome assembly GCF_036172605.1 of Pelobates fuscus. NCBI lineage: Eukaryota > Metazoa > Chordata > Amphibia > Anura > Pelobatidae > Pelobates > Pelobates fuscus. The sequence continues at coordinate 25,948,252 of NC_086317.1, forward strand.
AAACTTCCTACAATGCCTGGGCCTACAACCCACGGAGGTCCCAGATTGGATCCTAGGACAGGTCACAAGAAGACCTGGACTGCCACCACAGCGGCTTCCACAGTGCAGATGAGGGTGCTCCCCGGGAGGACCCAGGCCACGGAGGAACCATGACCCAAGCCTACCTGAGGAATAACTTCGGCCGACAGGAGGAGCAGGCCCAGCTGTCTCAGGCTACACAGACAGATATCAACGCCTCAATGCCTGGGAGGCCTGCTCTACACCTCATGCCACCGGAGAACAGTACTCAATCTAAGGTGCAAGAGGGAGAGATAGGGGCACGACAGTCAACACTCCTCCTCCCCAAGTTCGTTTTTTACTGCCTGACTGGATTTTTAGCTTCCAACAATCGCTGGGCCCGGAGCCGAGTCTGGGGTCCTGGGGTTGCGACCAAAGATGATCCCAATTTGGATTGGAAGGGCCTCTCTTTGCCCCCCTGGGTACATGGGACTTGGTTTTGGGATGGGGGTGTCACGGGTGTTAGGACCTCATGATAGCCTGCCCACTCCTTCACTGGGTGAATTCCCACACACCCGAAGCCCGGCGCCCCTACGTCTCGACTGGACACTTGGCTTCTGGTAACAGCCAGAGCTGGAACATGGTGAGCTTCTTACCCTGGGTAACTGGAATTTGGATTGGGGAGGGGGGGTACTATGGGAGAGGGGTTTTCGCTTCAGTTTCAGCTGCCCATACCTGTAACTCAAACCTGAGGGGACACCCAGAACAGAGGGACTACCTCTTGATGACTCAATGATATAGTACCCGGTGGAGCGGAAATACTGGTCTTATTACTGCCTATAGGCCCTCTTCTCTACACAAGACCTGATAAGGAGCTAGTTGCGGTCTGTAAAGATACAACATGGAGGACGTGGGGAGGGGAATGGTAGACAAAAGGCAGTGAGGGACTACACTGAATACGGGAGAGATGAGGAGAGGGGAATACTGCTAATGCATAGGGGGAGATGGAGAGAACAGGGAGGTGAAGGGAAGGGACACGTGGAATGCGGAGTTACTTCATAGGGGGAGAAAGAGGGCTGAGCAGGAGCAAAGGGAGGATGTGTAAAAATGGGGACACAAGAAGAAGGGGGGGGGGCACCCCAGGATGGCAGTGGATGCACACACACCTCCCTTCTCACAAGATCTCCAGACATACCATACGACTTCCCGATGAAACCAGGGGCACCCCCCACACCCTTCCCTCCCTCCCAGCCGACATGGGCATACTCACACTGAGACCCAGAGGCCCTTTAGTGCGATATCCCTAACCTCACCATGACGAGAGAGCAGTACACAAGACAAGTTCAGTAAAGGCCCTAACCTGGCCGCTATTGACTCCAGTCCTTCTCTCAGGTTCGATGAGCAAATAAGATGCAGCCTCCGAGCTGGCCAACGAACATACCACCGATACACCATACTGTGACACAGCCCAGGTACAGACAATAACAGTCAAGGCAGAATGCTAGAAACCAGGAATGTGACGGTCCCAGACACCCAACCTCCCAGCTACTTCGTTAGAGATGGGATGGGCACATTGGGATGCTCTCCCTGGTAGACCCTTATCGAACGCACGCAACACTGAGAACCTATAACACCCACTGTCGCTATTATCTGCCAACCATACGACACATACAACATACTATTAGAAGTGGACAATGAGACGAGATCAATCAACCGAAAATAATATCTAACCCGGCTACAAAGACAGGTCGCCCTGGATGGACCAGACATGTGCACCCCCTGTACCCGTGTGTGACTGAACACTGAGGGCATTGATGCTGAGGCTGCCCCAGGCATAACCTGGGAGCGGTTCTGCGCCAACCAACCACTCAGACACACAAGGTCTTCTTGATTAGAGGAAACATCTACCTACAAACTAATTTCTCTCCCCCATTCCTCTTCTCTGTTTGGCTTCTATCTCTGGTCCCTTATCTCTCTTTCTAACTTTATTCTCTCCCCCCCCATTTACCACCTTCTCACCACCAGACCGGTGCTCGCCCAGCTATCCCCCATCAGTTTTTACTGGAGGGGCATAGCGGAGTGACCAGACATGGGGGGGTGCCTGCAGGGTCCTCAACCTGTTACCTAATCTAACCCCTCCACGCATTGCACCTGACTATCTCTTCTCTGGCTCCACTCTTCTGGTCACCTCCCGCTGTGACAGCCGGCGGGCATGGCTGGGAGACCATTTGCCTACTCTTCCCGATCTCTTTCTCTCCCTAACACCATCATGGCGAACGTGCGGGGGCACGACCCAATGAGCATTGCAGAGACAATGTAACAGATTGGCCACACCATAACGCATCTGGGGACCCTCCGGAGTCAGAGTCCAGTCTTCACGACATGGCATACACCCCGGCTCCGCTTTGGATTCTAGCTCAGAATTGTAGGGTCTTAAACATCCCTGAAAGGTGCTCATATCTTCTGCAGGAACTTAAACGACAACAAATCTCCATAGCATTACTTCAAGAAACGCACTTTAGCGAATATACAGCACTGACTCTGAAAGACAAACACTACTCAGTAAACTATTTCAATAACCACCCAGATGCCCGCAGGGCTGGAGTGGCGATTCTACTGGCAGCGAACATACAGTTCAAAATGTCGGACACCATGGCAGACCCAGAAGGCAGATACCTGTTTGTGAAAGGGGAAGTGTCACAGAGTATGTACACCTTCACATCGATATATGCACCGAATTGCAGGCAAGCCAACTTCCTACGCAGAACACTACAGCTCCTATCAGGCTTCACGGAAGGAGCACTGATACTGGTTGAAGACTTTAATGTACCATTCGACCCCATCTTGGACTCTTCTACTCGCCAAACTAGCATACCACAAACAGCCAAACCTGCAGTATAGAAGATCCCTCAGTAACTTGCGGTTAGTAGACACCTGGAGAGCATTGCATCAGGAAGGAAGGGACTTCACATACTATTCGGCACTCCATCATAGATACTCCCACATAGATTACATTTTTATTCGACGGGAGGGACTCACACATCTACAGAAAGTGGACATAACATCAACCCCATGGTCAGACCATTGCTCGGCCACAGTGTCGATGGACTCGCCCCTGTTTTGACCCACTAGAATGGCCTGGAGACTTAACGAGTCACTCTTCACAGACCTGGCTACAGTAGAAAAAGTAAAGCAGCACTTAAATCTCTACTTTGCAGAGAACACAACTGATGGAATGTCAGAGTCAACCATATTGGAGGCGCGTAAAAGTGTCATTAGGGGGCACCTCATCAAAATAGCAACTGACAAGAAGAAAGAAAACAGGAAACTAATTTGTGATCTCTCAACAAAAATAGCCCAACTTGAAACATAGCACAAACGCCACCAAAAAGAACAGGTATACAAGGATTTAATAACTACACGCCGACAACTGACGGAACTCCTAGAATGCAAATACCACCGGGCACTGCAACACTTGAAAATCTTCTTCTATCTACACGCGAACAAGGGCGGAGAACTACTAGACGGAATGCTACGAGGGCAACAAGCTATGGCACAGGTACGCAAGATAAGGAAGGCATCAGGGAGCCTGACACAATTCCCTGAGAAGATAGCGGATGTATTTTGTAAATACTATGGGACACTGTACAACATCAAGCCACTCACCGAGGAACTCCTCAGAGGTAGAGGGACATAGAAAGATACCTTCAGGGATTTGAACCGGAGGCTACCAGCAGGATACTATAAAAAATTTGGAAATATCTTTCCCAAACTAACAAAAGCACTAAATGAGCTGATGACTGGGTCTACCCTACAGCGAGAATCACTGGTGGCGACAATAACAGTACTCCAAAAACCGGGGGGAAACCCGGAGAGCTGTGGGAGCTACTGCTTGATATCTGTGCTTAACGCAGACATGACGATACTGTCCAAGATCCTAGCGCTTGAATGCAACCATTATGCCAAAATTAGTACACCGAGACTAAGCTGGATTTCAGGGAGGGAGGCGAGAATGCATGCTGAGAATGTTCTCTATTCAATACACGGCTGTCAGGGTACCTGTGGTCTCTACCTCCGAAAGAGGTAGAGACTTAGCTGTTCCTCCATGCAGACGGTCTGATGGCTCCCTTCCCCGCGGTCTATCCGGTCATGCTAGGCCGGCCGCGAGGGAGTGACTGCCTTTTACAGCATCTAGGCAGGAAGTAGTCATCAGGACACTCCCCCGGAACGACCTGTCAGTCAATTGCTGCAGGACCAATCAGGACGCCTCGAAGGCGTGGTTACTGCTCTGAACAGGGTATTTAACAGAGCTTCTTTCATTAGCTCATTGCCCTGTCGTGGTTCTAGCTTGTTCTAGTCACTCAGTGCTTGTGTATTCTATTATCCCTTTTGGTTTTGACCCGGCTTGTTTATCTTACTCTGCTTATCTCTGTTACCCTTGATTCGGCTTGTCTCTCGCTTACCTGTCTTCTGTTACCCTCGACCTCGGCTTGTCTTTGACCATTCTATACTGTACTACTTACGTTAGTCCGGCCATTCTAAGGTCCGGTATACGTATCTGGCTACTGTTTGTACTCTGCGTGTTGGATCCCTGTCCCGATCCTGACATTACGACAGGGCCAATGGATCCTGCAAGTACAAACAGTCAGCTGGCTGCTCCTGATCCTAGGTTTGAAGCCATGGATCACAGAATGGATCAGATGGTGCTTGCGCTACAGGCTCTATTAGCTTGTGCCAATAACCCACCAGAGGAGATACGTAATACCCCTGTTTCTCCTGTCGGTTCAGGTCTATAGGTAGCCACAGTGGGTGCTTCTTCTCACATTACCCCCCCAGTACGCTATGGTGGGGCTCCTGAGAAGTGTCGTGGTTTTTTAAACCAAATTAGTATCCACTTTGAATTGCAACCTCGCTCTTATCCTACAGATAGGGCAAAAGTAGGATTTATTATCACCCTACTCATTGAGAAAGCTCTGAGATGGGCCAACCCACTATGGGAGAACGATAATCCATTAGTTTATAACTATAACGCATTTGTAGCTGCTTTTAGAAGAACATTTGACCCTCCAGGTAGAAAGGTTAATGCAGCCAGATTACTGTTGCGCCTGAGACAGGAGAACCAAACACTGGTGGATTATGCACTAGAGTTCAGGTCTCTGGCGGCAGAAATCAAGTGGAATGAGCAGGCGTATATGGATGTATTTTTGAATGGCCTATCTGATGTAATCCTTGATGAGGTTGCTACCAGAGAACTCCCTGAGAATTTAGAGGATTTAATTTCGTTCATCTCTCGTATAGATGAACGTCTAAGAGAGAGACAGAACACTCGAGAGAGGAACCAGAGACCTTCTTTTAGGTTAGCTCCCGCTGTTCCAAGTCCTGACTCCACGATATCTTTGCTTACTGAACCTATACAGATAGGGCATACCCGCCTCTCTGAGGAGGAAAGACAGCACAGGAGAAGAGAGGGTTTGTGTATGTATTGTGGAGCCAAGGGTCATTTACTCTCGAACTGTTCTAACCGCCCGGGAAACGCTCGCACCTAAGTCTCTCTAGAGGACAGGCCTTGGGTGTTTCTATTTTGTCCTCTACTCCTGATTATAAAGATCACAGGCTTCTGCTACCAGTTTCCTTAACTTGGGGGAAGGAAGTAGTAAGGGCTATGGCATTGATAGATTCCGGTGCTGCTGAGAATTTTATCGACCAAGCCTTTGCTAGTAAGAACAATTTCCCATCCCAGCTAAGGGAGACACCTTTGGCCGTTGAGGCCATAGATGGTAGACCACTACTAGACCCTGTTATCTTTCGTGAGACCATACCCATTAATTTAAATGTTGGTATCCTACATGTGGAGAATTTATCTCTTCTGCTCATTTCGTCTCCTTCTGTTCCCATAGTTCTGGGGTACCCATGGTTGAAAAAACATAACCCTATTATCGATTGGGAGTTAGGAGAGATACTCTCGTGGGGCCAGGGCTGCCAGGATCGGTGTTTGTGCAAGGTTTCTCCATTAGCTAATATTAACATACCGGAGAATCCTACTCAGTCCACAGAAAGACAAATACCAGACCTTTACCTAGACTTAAGGGCAGTGTTTGACAAGAAGAATGCCGATTCTTTGCCTCCACACAGGTCATTTGACTGTAAGATTAAGCTTCTACCCGGCACTATGCCTCCGAGGGGCCATGTATATCCTTTGTCTGTTCAGGAAAACTCGGTTCTAGAGGAGTATATTCGGGAGAATTTAGAAAAGGGATTCATCAGGAGGTCTTCTTCTCCGGCCGGGGCTGGGTTCTTTTTCATTAAGAAGAAGGATGGCACGCTGAGACCTTGTATCGATTACCGAGTTATTTGATCGTCTTAAGGGCTCCAAAATCTTCACCAAGTTAGATCTCAGAGGGGCTTACAATTTGGTGAGAATCCAGCAAGGTCACGAGTGGATGACGGCATTCAATACCCGGTATGGCCATTACGAATACACTGTTATGCCATTTGGACTATGCAATGCTCCTGCAGTATTTCAAGATTTGATTAATGAGGTACTTAGGGAGTTTCAGCATGATTGTGTTATCGTTTACCTGGACGACATACTAATACACTCTAAGGAGATTGAGACTCACCATAGACAGGTCAGAAAGGTATTACACAAGCTGCTGCAACATGGTCTATATTGCAAATTGGAGAAGTGCAGTTTTGATCAGTCTCAGGTAGACTTTCTTGGATACGTGATTTCTGGGGAAGGTTTTAAAATGGATCCTGTAAAACTTCAATCTATTTTAGACTGGCCCTTGCCCAAAGGACTCAAAGCTATCCAAAGGTTTATTGGTTTTTCCAACTACTATAGGCGCTTCATTAAAGGATACTCCTCTATCATTGCGCCTATTACCAATATGACCAAACAAGGGGCTGATACTAAGTTCTGGTCTAAGGAGGCTCTGGGTGCTTTCAAGACTCTCAAGGAACTTTTTGCCTCGGCTCCCATTCTAGTCCATCCTGATACGACTCTGCCTTTCTTGCTCGAGGTCGATGCCTCTGAGACAGCAGTTGGGGCTGTTCTGTCTCAAAGGTTAGGGGTGGATAAACCATTACACCCTTGTGGTTTCTTCTCTAAGAAATTTTCTGGGCCTGAGAGCAGATATGACATCGGGGAAAGGGAACTGTTAGCAGTCATTAAAGCCTTAAAGGAGTGGAGACATTTGTTGGAGGGGACCCTACACCCTATTACGATTTTGACGGACCACAAAAACTTGTCCTATATTGGGGAGGCTAAGCGCTTATCCTCTAGACAAGCTCGTTGGTCCTTATTCCTGACTCACTTCAATTATGTACTGACTTACAGACCTGGTTCTAAAAACTCTAAAGCCGATGCATTATCTCGCCAATATGAACCTTCTACTGTACCTGAACCAGTTCTTTCTTCTATAGTTCCCAAATGCAATATCATTGCTAATACGAATCTCAGGATTCATTCTCCATTATTGGCCGAGATCATTAAGTTGCAACATCTAGCACCTAAACAGACTCCTGCGGGCCATCATTTCGTTCCTCCTGCTCTTCAACTGGAACTTTTACAGTGTTTACATAATAGCAAGATGGCGGGACATCCTGGTATTCGCAAGACTTACGCGTTGATCTCTAAGGACTTCTGGTGGCCTGCTTTACGGAGGGATATTGAGGAGTTCATCGCTGCATGTGAAGTTTGTACTAAAACCAAACAACCCCATACGCTTCCATGTGGATTCCTGCAACCCTTGGAGGTTCCAGAAAGACCATGGTCCTGTTTGGCCATGGACTTTATTGTCGATCTACCTATCTCTAAAAGACAGACTGTTATCCTCACCGTGGTTGACAGGTTTACTAAGATGGCACACTTCATTCCCCTGCCTAAACTCCCGTCTTCTCCCGAATTGGCAGAGATATTCGCTAAGGAGATTTTTCGCCTACATGGGATACCCTCTCAAATTGTATCGGACAGAGGCTCCCAATTTGTTTCCCGCTTTTGGAGGTCCTTCTGCTCTCAACTTGGTATTAAATTAAACTTTTCTTCTGCCTATCATCCTCAGTCTAACGGAGCTGCTGAACGTACCAACCAGAAAATTGAACAATATTTACGATGCTTTGTTTCTGAACACCAGGATGATTGGGTCGGTTTGATTCCTTGGGCGGAGTTTGCACACAACAATCTCGTTTGCGATTCTACTCATTCAAGCCCCTTCTTCATGAATTATGGTTTTCATCCGTCTATTCTTCCTTCGGATTCTCCTTCCCAGGGGGTACCGTCGGTTGATGCTCATGTTGCCAATTTGAGGAAGTTGTGGGATCAAACTCGACAAATCCTTGTGCACAACTCTATGTTGGTCAAGAAACACGCTGATAAACGTAGAAGGGCGGCTCCGGTCTTTGTTCCTGGTGATAGGGTATGGCTGAGCACGAGGAACATCCGTTTAAAAGTGCCCTCCATGAAGTTCGCTCCTCGTTATATTGGACCCTACAGGGTGCTGACCCGTATCAATCCAGTTGCGTATCGTTTAGCTCTTCCTAATACCTTACGCATCCCGAACTCGTTTCACGTTTCATTGCTGAAACCACTCATATGTAACAGATTTTCCTCCACAATAGCCCCTCCTCGCTCCGTTCAGGTGGAGGGTCAGGAGGAGTATGAGGTTAACTCTATTATTGATTCTCGAATCTCCCGGGGGAGAGTACAATATCTGGTTGATTGGAAGGGATATGGTCCTGAGGAGAGGAGTTGGGTACCTCAGGAGGATGTTCATGCTCCCCGTCTCCGCAGGGCGTATCACTCTCGCTTCCCATCTCGTCCCGGTTCATTCCGCCCGGTGGGCGTATCTGAGAGGGGGGGTACTGTCAGGGTACCTGTGGTCTCTACCTCCGAAAGAGGTAGAGACTTAGCTGTTCCTCCATGCAGACAGTCTGATGGCTCCCTTCCCCGCGGTCTATCCGGTCATGCTAGGCCGTCCGCGAGGGAGTGACTGCCTTTTACAGCATCTAGGCAGGAAGTAGTCATCAGGACACTCCCCCGGAACGACCTGTCAGTCAATTGCTTCAGGACCAATCAGGACGCCTCGGAGGCGTGGTTACTGCTCTGAACAGGGTATTTAACAGAGCTTGTTTCATTAGCTCATTGCCCTGTCGTGGTTCTAGCTTGTTCTAGTCACTCAGTGCTTGTGTATTCTATTATCCCTTTTGGTTTTGACCCGGCTTGTTTACCTTACTCTGCTTATCTCTGTTACCCTTGATTCGGCTTGTCTCTCGCTTACCTGTCTTCTGTTACCCTCGACCTCGGCTTGTCTTTGACCATTCTATACTGTACTACTTACGTTAGTCCGGCCATTCTAAGGTCCGGTATACGTATCTGGCTACTGTTTGTACTCTGCGTGTTGGATCCCTGTCCCGATCCTGACAACGGCCAGACGAGAGGGTAGAAGGCTTCTCATGCTCTCCACAGATGCGGAGAAAGCCTTTGACTGGGTAGACTGGAACTTCATGATGGCAACCCTTTGAAAAGTGTGCATTGGGGGAGACTGCTCAGCTGGATTGAGCGCTCTACCATAACCCGAATGCGAGGGTGAGGGACAACAGGGCACTCACGGACTGCTTCCAAATACACAATGGCACCAGGCAGCGGTGCCCTCTTTCGCCCCTGCTGTTCGCCCTAACTTTGGAGCCCTTCCTAACCACTATACGGAAAGCACAATTGGTCAAAGGGTTTCGATACAAGGGCATGGAGCACAAGATATCTGCATACACAGATGATATGCTGTTCTACGTAGAAGAACCCCAAACCACTCTAACGGCACTACTACAGGAGTTCCAGATATATGGCAAACTATCGGGTCTCAAGTTCAATCTCACCAAATGTGAGATCCTAAATGTTACTGTTATGAATGACGTGTACCCAACTTAAAGCTGAGTTGCCCTTCCATTGGTGCACAGATAAAATGCGCTACCTTGGGGTATGGGTACCATGCATGCAAACGGAACTCTTCCATCAGAACTTCCTCCCACTTCTAAGGACCGTACAAGAAAACCTTAAAGACTGGAACTGTGCACACATCTCCTGGCAGGGCCGCATAGCAGTAGTGAAATTGAACATCCTTCCGAGATTCCTCTACTTGTTTCACACCATCCCCTTGAGTCTGCCGAGAGACTTCTTCATCATGATAAGAACAACAGCACTCCAGTATGTCTCGAGAGGAGAGAGAGACAGATTGAGACATGATAAGCTATGCCTTCAGAAAGAATGGGGAGGATTTGCCTTACCAGACTTCCGAAAATACCACCAAGCAACAGTCCTACAACGAATATGCGAATGGCATGAAACCCCAACCCACGAACTATGGGTCGCTTTAGATAAGGCGAGTGCCAATAAAACGCTATACACATGTGGTATAAGGACATAGACGCCACACCAGTCCTGACACTCATCTCACCTATTTTGAATACACTGAAAGTGTGGAACAAGGTGAGGCATGAACAGAACCTAGCCCCAAGACCGAGCCCACTGATACCCTTGACATATAATAAAGAGCTGGGTGGAGGACTCCCCCCTCATGCATGGACATTTGCGCAACACGCAGAACTCATACCACCCCAACAAGCACTTACGAACACGGGGGTACGAGACCTCCACGACCTGGTGGGCACCGACCCCTATGCACCAGTTCTGCTACTCACAACTACAGTATTTATATTCCAAACTACCAAACAAAACAAAAATACACAGGGAATTAACTTGGCTTGGAGAGCTTTGCAGACTCCAATGTGTTTCCTCCCTATATCAACGGCTATTGGTGGGTAACCTATATCGCAAGGACCCCTTCAAAAGACAATGGGAGGAGATAACTTCTCAATCTTTCTCTGAAGCCCAAGAGGAGAAAATTCTCATCCTGAAAAAAAAGCTCAATTAGCTGCAAATATCAAGAGGTAAAGTATAAATTACTCTCACAATGGTACTGTACCATGGTCCAGCCCTTCTCCACAGGATATTCCCAATGGTATTTAACCTCTGTTGGAGGTGCGAGGCAGGGGTGGGGACCACGTGTCATATCTGGTGGGATTGCACATAATGGAATGAGATCAAAACCATAACAGCGGTGATTCTGGGGGAGACACCAGACTTCGATATCGTGAATGTGCTTCTGCACTCAACGAACCTACCAGTCTCACGATACAAAAAATCGATTCTGCGACATCTGATCAACTCAGCCAAATCACTGGTGCTGGCCCTCTGGAAACAGATAAAACCCCGATGACCTCTCAGTCGCTGCTGAGGGTGGAGGAAATCCATGCTGCTGAGGCGAAGCAAGCGGAACTATTAAACCAAAGTGACAAACTTGCGCCCATGGTATATGTATCTAGCAAGCACAAGATAGGGCATTGGAGGGGGAGAGGTTGACTGAGGCAGGACGGGGGGGACCCGTGCACGCTGGCCTGCCACCTTTTCTCCTCTGAGGCCCTCTTCTCTCTTTGCATCTGCCACTCAACCTCTTAACTGCATCATACTACTTTTTCCCCCTCGGCTATCCTTTCTTTTTCCTTGATCCAGACAGATCTCTTCCCTCCTTCCTAACTACATTAACAAGCCACATAATGAACTACATGCCTGACATCAACGGCCAAACTCACTCCACACAACCGACTCTGACCATACTAGCACAGAATCAGGTAAAACTATAACACATACAACTAATCCATACTTTTCCACCAAGAGATTGCTCAATCAATCCTTAGCGAGCAAGTAGCTGGCATAGGACATGACGAATGACATTAACGAATGACACAAACTAATGCTAAGCAAACATACTTTTATATATGTAGCTATTCACCTGTTCCCTATGTTACTAGATACACTGCCTAGAGACCCTGCATGTTCCAACACAAACAAGAGTTCAAAGCATCATCTATTTCCACACTCTTGATTATGTAAAGTAATTATAGTGACAAATTCACCACAGGATTGTTCTTACCAATTCCATTGCTCCACTAATTTAAAGCCGCATTCAAAACTTCTAAATCAATAAGGGGAATGGAAGATTTTAGTTATGAAGGAAGGCTAACAAACCTAAATATGTTTAGTCCCCTCAGAGGGAATATGAAAACATTATACACACATATGCAGGGCCAATACAAACCATTGTCTGGAAATCCTTTTATAAATATAATATATAGCCCACAATGTCAACCATTTAGAAAGTAGATTTAGTCTAAGGCAAAGGAATGGGTTATTTACTTGTCTAAACAGCGACTGGATACATTTTTGCAAAAACATATTTAAGGAGAGATCTGACTGCCATTCTGTGGTTGATTTTGTTGCAAAATTATAAAGAGCTTCAAGCTGTTTTTGTTGCCTTCTTTTGAATCAATAGCAGAAATATATGTGTGAAAGGCTGAACTTGATGGCTTTTTTTCAGCCATGTAACTATGTATGTAGAACAACATATTATGTAAGACAACATAAAATACATTGATTGGCATTGTGGGGTATATATAACCAATGCTACAGAACTAATTTATTTTACAGGGAAATTTAATTCTAGGAAAATGTGTCTTGTCGGGAGTGTGACAATACCAAGGAAACTGGGTGTCTGGCTTGTTTGTGTTTATTTAGCATTTTACTTAATCTAACTGTTTAACAAACAATAAGTAATAGAAGGAGATAGATAGAATTTCAAGATGTTACTTGTCCAAGTAAAATCGAATAGTTAAATTGATAACTTTGTAGGAGAGGCAAGTCAGAATAAACACTATAAACACACAGTGGCATTCCAGAAATTGTTCGAAAGCAGCAAAAATATAATTAATCAAATAAGCACATGTTCGTACAATAAAGAAATTCCTGATAACAATGTGACATTTACTACCTGGCTTTTTATGAGTTCAAGATAAAGGTATCCATGCGAGAATATAAAAAAAATATTTTGACGCCCATCTATTCACTTATAAGTATACCATACGTTATGTTTGTCCCTTTATCACTACACAAATACATTTCTGTGTTTTCTGTCAATATTAATACAAACAGATATGTGGCAATCCATTGTATACAAGAACATGCTTTGCTGTAGACGTTAGTCTTGTTAATACCCACCCTCAGTCAATGGGTATAAATATCAACTTTTTCTGAAGAACGCCTCATGTGCTAGTTTCAAGCTGTAGGGCAACATGGGTCCGGACTGGTACTTCATATTTGGATTTTTCATTGTTTGTGGGCTCCAGAATTTGGCTGAAGTAAGAGCTTGTGATGATGACCCCAGTAAGTAAAATTAAAATACTATGGTAGCATTATGGAAGCAACAAAATTGAGCATATGAAATGATTGTAAGTCATATTAAAACAACAGCAATAAATAGTTAAGGTGAAAAAAAAATAATTATGGAGTACATGTAATTATCTAATTATGCAAACCATAAAAACAGAACAACTAAATTGTGATTAGTGACATTTGGTATGAATGTGCTATTTTTAGCAGGAATCAGAAGGAGCCCGTTTTTACTCTAGAAGGATGACATTGTATCCATATTTACCCATTAGTACAATGTAAATTAAATGTAAACTTACATTCTTACTTGAATATATGAACAGAAAATTCTTCAGTTCTGTTAAATGGCTCAAGTTACTTTTTTTCCCTTGTGAACCTGCAAAGTTTTTACCTACAACAAGTTCACTCATAAGTTTGAATAAAAAAATACCAAGCTGCCAACTTAGTTTAGAAAAATTGGCAATTCATTCAGTCTGATTCTTTGGGGATCATCTAATTATCGGGGAGCCTACTGTACAATTTGTGTTAATATATTTGGAGAACAACATACAGCACATTTTATCTATCTATCTATCTATCTATCTTTTATATATGTAGCTATGCACCTGTTCCCCATTTTTACTAGACGCACTGCCTAGAGACCCTGTGTGGTCCAGTTCAGCATCCATACTCAGGGGATCGGTGAGCCCCCGTTTACTTTTAATCATAACTGTTTGGCAGTGGAAAAGCGCTATGTTATTGATCGGCATATAGCTCCATGAAAAATTAAGGAGCCATACGAAAACTTACTGTTTCCCATGATGACCTTAATAAAAACAGATTTAACATAAAATCGTTAATGTTGCTTATGTGCGAAGGTTTGGACAACCAACACAAAGAGAGTTCAAAGCATCATCTATTTCTACTCTCTTGATTTTGTAAAGTAATTGTAGTGACAAATTCATCAGAGGGTTGTTCTTACCAATTCCATTGCTCCACTAATTTAAAGCCGCATTCAAAACTTCTAAATTAATAAGGGGAATGGAAGATTTTTAGTTTTGAAGGAAGACTAACAAATCTAAATCTGTTTAGTCCCCTCAGAGGGCTTTAAATTAGTGGAGCAATGAAATTGATAAGAACAACCCTATGGTGAATTTGTCACTATAATTACTTTACAAAATCAAGAGAGTGGAAATAAATGATGCTTTGAACTCTTGTTTGTGTTGGTTGTCCAAACCTTCGCACATAAGCAACATTAACGATTTTATGTTAAATCTGTTTTTATTAAGGTCATCAAATAAACAAGACAGTTTTTACTTGCAGGGGATATCTATCTATCTATCTATCTATCTAATCTATCTATTGCTACTCATATGGTGATATCTTTCAAATTTACTATTTTTTTCCAAGTCACATGTTTTCCCAGTCACAGCTTACTATTCACCGATTGAACCTCTATATTGAAATAATTAAAAATAAAATGTACACATTACCTTAATGTTATGGTGCTCCAAAACACATGAACGCCCACTGTTGTCTTAAGCTTTCTACTTGTTTAAACTGTTTTATAGTTCAGATCATATTTTCTATGTTTGACCACAACCTATAGTCAGTGTGTTGGGAAAAACTAATATCTGTGCTAAAACACACAATGAGCTAAGAATGAACACACTTATGGTGCGTGCAGTGTTGCAGATTATTCGATTTGTAAATAGATTCACGCTTCTCTCTTCACTTGGTTTACTGTGTGCAGTGCATATTATTATGCATAATATTTTTTCCGTCAAATGATTTTAATTGAAACATTTTTATAAAAGTAACAATAATGACTAAAAAAATAAAAAAATACCAACACTAAAATTAAATAAAAACAAATTAAAACAGGGGATAACATTTAACCAGTATTCAATAGTTAACAATTCTATTATAATATATAGTAAATATTCCCCAAAAAGAAATATCTAGAAAAAAATGAAATTTGAAAAAGTCTACATTGAGAATCCAGGTAGGAAACGATCTACGTTATTTCGTCTAATTGTTAAAGATAAAAGTAATATTTTCATTTACACCTACCATGTATAGACTATGATTTAAAGGTAGTGCAAAACCCAAATTGTACGCGTTGAATTTTTTTCCAAGGATTTTAACCCTTTTACATCCAACTTATTTGGTTGAAAAAATTATATTTATTATTCATTTATTTGAAATACGGAAATGCTTTTCTTGCAAGAAAAAAAAAAGACAGCGTACGTCAGGTACAGATTGCTGTTTGGAGATACCTAATTTTTTTCCCCCACAATTTCAGTTTCTACCTTGTTCATTCATTGTAGACAGAAATATTTGGGGGGGCATAACAAGTTCTAGTGTCAATAGACTTGATGTTCTTTATCATCTTTTGAGTATTTTGACTGTGAAAATTACACTTTTTTATTAACAATATCAATTTCATCACTGGTTAGCTTTCACACTGATTTATTGTTCTGTAGTGTGCATGCTTTTATTTGGAAACAAGGGGAAATGTCTCTTGTGCAATTAAAATAAAGTAATTATACAGAACACATTTTTTCGTGTTATAAAAGTATTTGGTGAGTATAAGCCTAAGCACAAAATCTTAAGTGTTTCATTTTTGCTGTTTTCTATAGCGTAAAGATCCATACAAAATGTGCTACGTTATATATACACCGATATACCCTTCAGCATAGTTACCTACTCGCAAAGACCCACAGTATACACACTCACCTTGAAACACGCATATACACTCACATATATACTGCATTCATTAATGATGATTAGTGATGTTGCGAACATAAAATTTTCCGTTCGCAAACGGCGAACGCGAACTTCCGCAAATGTTCGCGAACGGGCGAACCGCCACAGACTTCAATAGGCAGGCGAATTTTAAAACCCACAGGGACTCTTTCTGGCCAGAATAGTGATGGAAAAGTTGTTTCAAGGGGACTAACACCTGGACTGTGGCATGCCGGAGGGGGATCCATGGCAAAACTCCCATGGAAAATTACATAGTTGATGCAGAGTCTGGTTTTAATACATAAAGGGCATAAATCAGCTAACATTCCTAAATTGTTTGGAATAACGTGCTTTAAAACATCAGGTATGATGTTGTATCGATCAGTTGGTGTAAGGGTTAGGCACGCTTCACAGTGACAGATCAAACTCCCCGTTTAACGCACCGCAAACAACCGCAAACAGTCCATTTGCACAACCGCAAACTCCCCATTTGCACAAGGTTGGATACCAAGCTAGCCATGTCCCGTTCCTTGTCCTCACTGATGTCATTGAAGGTCTCTTCCTCCACTCAGCCACGTACAACACCAAGGGTCCCCGAAATGTGACAACAAGCCCCCTGTATTTTTTTTTAAATGTTCACTACTGTTGCACCAGATATGAGTTGCACTGGTGTGACACTGTGCCCTCGCAGGCCCTGAAACGCACACGTGTGAAGGAAACTGACTGCTATTATTTCACAGTCAAATTTCTAGTTTATTTTTTAATGTACACTACTGTTACACCAGTGATTGGCCCACGTCATGCCTATGCCCCCAAAACGTTCGTGTGTGAGGGTGCTGGAATGACGTGGGCCAATGGGAGCCTGAATCAACTTTTAACTCCCACTGCCCCTTTAAAAGCGAGCTTGTGACTCGAGCCGTGCTCCTAGTGCCAGACGGGCCACGTGACTGATCACTGCGGTCAGTGCACGCGGCTAAGTCAGAAGAGGAGATCAAGACGCATGCGGCTAATGTGGAGGCAGGAGTGATCCAGCCTCGCGCGGCTCAAGCTTAGGAGCCAGGTCGGTCCCAGGATAAGGTAAATACAGCCACAAACACTTATCCCAATCACACACCTTTCCTAATGTCCTATCCCATTAAAAGCATATTACCGCGTATTTAATAAAACAGATAGACCCCCTACTTCATCCAGGTTACCGATCGATGGTTCGATATTCTGAGCCCTCTCTGATTTACTGTACATGACTATTCGATATTCCCACAAATTTTATATAGCATTTTATGTTTGTTTGAGACCACCTTAAAAATATTGGATATCGCTAAAAATCATGATTACTATATACTTTCTCTACAAACCTCTAAAACGAACCAAACTACTCATCCATCCGCTATACCACTTTATCCCACCTAGAACTAGTGCCCAGTTAAAATATTTGACTCTTACTTACCCACACTCAGTCATGCCACACACATTTCACCACTACTCTCACTGAATCCCTCTGACTACGGCTAAATTCATCTTCTACATCAGAACACTACTCCTAAGATTGGGTTGTATCCATGTCTCGGGTCTTTCATTTAGAATAGGGGCAGCTTCGGTCTCCTTCAACACTGACACTCCAGTGCATATTATTTAAAGATTGGGCAGATGGAAATCCTCAATCTACAACCGATATATTCCTCATCCCGAGAAAGAAATAAGGAAAGCTTTTAAAAGTTTGGCTTTGTAAATTTGTTGCAATAAGTTTTTCTTTAATACCTTTTCACCCTCTTTGCATGAACCCGATTTACATATATTACTAATATGTTTCTGAACATATATATTATATTATTCACTCACTCACTCACTCTCTGGGCCGGCCTAAGACATCATGCTGCCTAGGTCCAACGATAAATGACTATGGGGGATAATGTATAATAAACACAGGTTACTGGCTATGGAGGGATAATGTATAATAAACACAGGTTACTGGCTATGGGAGGATAATGTATAATAAACACAGGTTACTGGCTATGGGGGGATAATGTATAATAAACACAGGTTACTGGCTATGGGGAGGATAATGTATAATAAACACAGGTTACTGGCTATGGGGGGATAATGTATAATACACACAGGTTACTGGCTATGGGGGGGATAATGTATAATACACACAGGTTACTGGCTATGGGGGAGATAATGTATAATAAGCACAGGTTACTGGCTATGGGGGGATAATGTATAATAAACACAGGTTACTGGCTATGGGAGGATAATGTATAATAAACACAGGTTACTGGCTGTGGGGGGATAATGTATAATAAACACAGGTTAGTGGCTATGGAGGATAATGTATAATAAACACAAAAAAAAAATAATAATAAAAAAGAAAAGAAAAAAGAATGCAGCTTCAGAATTAATCTAAATTGTATGCTGTCTAGGCGGTGGGAGGGTCTGGGAGGGAGGGTCTGCTGCTGATTGGCTGGAATGTGTCTGCTGACTGTGAGGTACAGGGTCAAAGTTTACTCAATGATGACAAATAGGGGAAGGACCGAACATCGCATATGTTCGCCGTCCGTGGCGAACGCGAACAAGCTATGTTCGCCAGGAACTATTCGTTGGCGAACCGTTCGGGACATCACTAATGATGATAAATACATATAGTGACCATTATACAATCTATAAATAATTATACAGACAAATTTTAAATTGTATGGCACTTTGATCTGGGGTCAATGCTGGGGGTTATGTGCTCATCTTTGGGTGCTATCAAAGCAGAATAAAGCACCCCACAGCATCTCATAATGTCACATACTTGCAATACTCATAAAATCTAACTTTATAGACGTGTTGTCAAGGTAAAAGCCAAAATCTTATATTAAAAAATAAACCTGTGTAGGATTATATGTTGGGGTTTATAAAGTATGGTACACGTATACATGACCGTTACATTTTAATATCTCAATTTATACATCAATGGAAGGCAATGCTTTGTAGTTGATAACAACAATGCGAATTAACAGGAATTCACACTGAATTGAAACTGAATGTCACATTTTATGCCAAAATATCAAAACTGAAACTTGAGCTAACAAGAGAAGTTTTATAACTTGCCCACTCTGAAATCAAATTTGTCATTCACTTTGAGTTTCTGCCAGTTTACAGAATAGTAAGTAACACTGCCAGTGTTTAATTCAGCATCGAAATAATTAATAAAATAAATAATGCAGCAATTATTTGGATTATTATTGGTATTCACATCTCTGTTACTTTTATAGCATTTGAAACAAATCAGTGTGGCACCCCCCAAAATCAAAGGAGAGACTGCGGCTATCCTGGAATCAGCTCTGACGAATGCGTGAAGAGGAATTGCTGCTATGATTCCAGTGTTCCGGGGGTCATCTGGTGCTTTTATACCAAGTCACAAGGTATTTTCTCAAACTATGGGTTATATAACCAAGAAGACAGCACCAACGTCATGCTACATTGAAAAATGTCTATCTCACAGCAAAGCTTTTCATTGAATTAGCAAATAGCGTAATTACACAGAAACATAGAAACATAGAATGTGACGGCAGATAAGAACCATTCGACCCAATTTTCTAAATACTTTCATTAGTCCCTGGCCTTATCGTATTACAGAGCAATTCATAAGACAACACTTTTATAAATGTGCCTTTAGTTTAACCATTAAATTGACTCTCAGGATTAGGTTTGTAAGGAGACATCCAAGTCCAATATCCAATGTTAGGACTATTTACTAAAATCAGATTTCAAAGTGAATACAAAGTGAATTCAAAGTGGATTTTAGCTTTAAAGTTAAAATAGCGAAAAAGGAAACATTCTCTAAGTCAGCTATGCTTTGTGTTTGGATACTCTGGCTCTAAATTCTAAATTCTCTTTGAATTAACTTTGAATTCTCATTTTAGTAAAACCTCTTTTAAGGATCTGCTACTGGTAGGGGGTACTTTTCTCTATCATAACCAGGTTCTGGCATTAGTGACTAGTGTTGGGCTAAATCTTATGCCCATAATAAGTATATATATAGTTTCATTTTGATACATAGTGTAATCACTAGAAACTAGAATGTTTGTTACAGATAGGGGTGCCAAGAATTCTGTGCCTACAGGCACTAGATATGTAACTCATGGAGCCTGCAAATTACCTTATACTTCTCTACCCTAAGTATTCAGATGTCAATCCCAGATAGAATAATATCTGGCAAATACATGATTTGTAATTACTGAAAAATTCAGTTTTTTTTTTTCAATAAATCATCATAATGTAGGTTATCAAATAGTCAAATGTTAAGAAATCCTGTTGTTATTAATTTTTTAAATTTCCCTTTGTTTTGAAAATGTTACTAAACTTCTGTCATCCCAAAACAACCAGCATTTATAATGTGATACAGACTACAGAGTAACTATGCTCCGTGTTACAGATCAGGCTCAGTGCTCTGTGAGTCCCCAGGACAGGACAGACTGCGGATTCCCTGGGATTAGTGCCAAGGATTGCTATTCCCGAGGCTGCTGCTTTAATTCCAGTGTTCCAGGCGTGAAATGGTGCTTCTACCCTAAAGGCGCATGTAAGTCATGATATCTTTATGACCAAGCTGTGGACATTTGTAATACTACAGGTTTGCAAGATACATGCTAGGTCCAAGAGGTCATGATGTATTCAATTACAGGTGTCATAGGACTTAGCTCACCATTGTTCCAATGAAAAGTTGGAAAGCCAACAAAATTAGAGGCAGTCTCCAAATATGGAATCCATCGACCATTTATTTTCTTGCATCTTTTATTTATTTCTTTAAGTTATGAATTTCACCAAGGAAATTAAGAGGGCACTAATGGCAAAAGTAGGTGCAGGGCGTGTTAATGTATATATTCAAGGTAGGCACTTAATTACACAGAATGCAAGGGTAGGGTGCGCTCTTCAAACTTTAACCCCTTAAGGACCAAACTTCTGGAATAAAATGGAATCATGACATGTCACACACGTCATGTGTCCTTAAGGGGTTAAAAGTGAACTGTCACTCAATTACAGAATTGAATAAAACATCACTTGCACTAACTTGCTTTGTTTCAAATGCATATGAAAGATTTAACAATTGAAATTACAACCCAGGTCAGTCCTGGCATGGCCAAGGTACACATTGCATTGTTTCTGTTTCCCCTCCTCTACTTACTATGTTCCCTCCTGGCCATTGACTCTTTTTTTCCTCCATCTCTGAATATATTTTATGCAGGGTCCGAAGCAGAGGATATTTTGTACTTTTTTTCATTGACAAAAAATTGAGCAAATGTTATAACAATGATTGACTGGGGGTAAATATGGAGCCATTTAGTTCCATGATAGAGGTACATCCAGCAGTGGGGATTTGTACATTTAATTTTATTTTTCAGATTTCAAAAGACTTGTTTGTTAAATACAGAGTATAAATAAATATCTTTGAAAATTACAATTACCCTTTAATTGTTCTTACAACAAAGATCCGCACATCCTTGGGCATAGCATTCATGTGGCTTTAATTTTATGCTTAAAATGGATTAAAACACTTCAACTCTATTAATCAATGGAATTAAATTGTCATAAATCTACTCTTCTAAACAGATCAATAAACACAGGATCCGTTTTAAATATCATTAAAATACACATATATAATTGGAAAAGGCCTTGGTTTAATGTTGTTGGAAATACGTTTCAAATGATTTAATATTTTTGGATACACTTTTAAAATGATTTTGTTTTTAAATATTAAAATCTAAAAAATTATAATATATCTAAACTTTACACGTCAAATATTTGATTCCTAAATTGTACTCACCTTTGATATTTAAAAAAAATAAATACAAAATATTTGTCTGTTAATAACAGTTTCCTGTTTGATTGTAACAGCTGCTGCCCCTAATGAGTGCTTTGGGGATCCGAACACGAGAAGAAACTGCGGTTATCCTGGAATTAGCGCTTCAGAATGCGCAGAGAGGAAGTGCTGCTTTGATTCCAGCATCCCAGGAGTTAACTGGTGCTTCTTTTCCAGGACACAAGGTACTTTTATTATCTTGTTATCTCATAATCAGCTTGCAATAAAATATTGAATTCATTGAGACAATCAAAAAGTTAGAGAATTTCTCAACGTGCTGGCGTAAATTCGGCGTACACCACAATATACTGTTATGTAAATAATTACATTCATAAGAATCTGAGTAAATATAGCAGCTCTGAAAATGTGCGTTTTTACAATCGTCCCAGAATGCCCTGCTTCACTTGTAAATGAGCTCAGTGAGCAATTAACATTTTTACACTTCCAATCCACATCTCTTTTGGCTTCCTTTAGCAAACACTTTTTGTGTTATAAGTAGCGTTATATCTCAGTGCTCGGGTTATGAATTCAGTGAAGCAATGTTCAGCCCGGACTGCATAGTTTTGTCTGATTGGGAGTCATTGACATGGTTAACTAGCCAAGTTGTTTTTTCACATCTAATTGCATATAGGTGTTACAATACATTTCAGAATATACTTAAATCAGTGGGAAGTTTTTGTAGTGTTTTCACAAACAACACATCTATGAATTTAAGTAGTTCTAGAACATTTCTAGCTTACCCATCACAGCTCCCATGTCAAGAAGACCCAACGTTGGCAGGTATGACATGTTAGGGCTTTTATTTGTAATGTTTGTAAAATTTATATTTGTATGTACACTGATCAGCACACAACACAATCACAACATAAATACCACCTGCCTAATATTGTGTAGGATCCTCCGTGCTGCCAAAACAGATCTGATGCATCGAGGCATTGACTCCAAGAGATCTCTAAAAATGTTCTGTAGTATCTGGCACCAAGACATTAGCAGCAGATCCTTTAAATGCTGCAAGTTGCGAGGTCAGTCCTCCATGGATCCGATTTGATGTTCCAGCACATCCCACAGATGTTTAAACAGATTGAGATCTGGGGAATTCCTTGAACTCTTTGTCATGCTCATCAAAGCATTTCTAAACAGCTTTTGCAGTATGGCAGGTTGCAGTATCCTGCTAAAAGAGACCACTGCCACCAGGGAACACCATTGGCATGAAGGGGGTGTACATGGTCTGCAGCAATCTCTAGGTAGGTG
The DNA here is from genome assembly GCF_036172605.1 of Pelobates fuscus. Taxonomy (NCBI): domain Eukaryota; kingdom Metazoa; phylum Chordata; class Amphibia; order Anura; family Pelobatidae; genus Pelobates; species Pelobates fuscus. Next base: position 25,971,348 of record NC_086317.1, read on the forward strand.
CTACATGAATGCATTCAGTAGGTGCTCTTTTTTAGGTAGGTTCTACATGTCAAACACTTGACAGGTGCCATTGTAATGATATAATCACTGTTATTCACTTTACCTTTCAGTGGTTTTAATATTGAGGCTAATCAGTGTACATATACGGTAATTAAAAAAAAAAAAAAAAACCCTTATGGAACTTTCACATTACAAAATAAATACCATAATATGCGTATTATAACAGTATCAATAATGATTTCTTGTACTCCATGTGACAGACCAAGCTCAGTGCTCTGTGAGTCCCCATGACAGAACCGACTGTGGATTCCCTGGTATTAGTGCCAAGGAATGCCATTCCCGAGGCTGTTGCTTTAATTCCAGTGTTCCTGGTGTTAAATGGTGCTTCTACTCCAAGGGCACAAGTAAGTATTCTGTAAACAAATTGCATATTATATTTACATATTTACAGATGTCTGGGAACTGTATTATCCAGAAAAAAAATGTGAATTCTTCAAGTTATGGGAAGTGCAATTGAAATGACATTTCCCTGTCCCCATAGACATTGCCTCAAAGCTAGCACAGATCCTTGGCTGTATTTTCCAAGGTCACGCTACACCTAATGTGTATTGCATGCATGGTATCAAGTCCTACTCCAGGGTGCCAGCTACTGCATTTTAAACACAGGTACACCTGGTGGCTTGCTCCACTCAGGATGTGGGTAGTGTGGTTCATTCATCTCGAATTTGAGTAAAACTTATAGAACGAGTCTCTCTTGCATGTGTGTGGGTACAGAAAATATACATTATATGTGTTCTGGGATGCAGGAGTGCAAATGTAACAGATGGATTTTGAAATGTGTTTTTTTTTTTCACCACTGTTTGTATGTACCTAGTATGTACCTAGCATGATGGCACCATAAGAGAGGTAGATAGATAGGATGAGGTATCACAACATTTTGAATAGAAACATTTTAGAAGATTCCTGACTTCTCCTATGCTTGTTATAGTATAGCTAGTAGTAAGGCACATCTTAACACTATGGACATGTGGAGCATTTCTATCCTGAACAAGACATGACAGAATCCCAAATATGACTACCTATCCAGTATTCACAATTGACTACCATGTAGGGTGTAGCAGTAGGGTGACCTTGATGTGGAAATAGAAGTAAACAATGTGCTTGAGCCCACCATAAACATCCTTGTAAAGATATTAAGATATGTTGTCCTCACAGGCTTACAGTCTGTTTGTCTTTCTGTATATCCTCTCGTTGATTAATATGTTGATAAGATACAGTGGCTCTTTTGGTATTTTGTTACTATTTTATTATTTTATTCAAACAGCAATTGCCCCGAACGAGTGCATTGGTGATCCCTATTTGAGGAGAGACTGTGGCTACCCAGGAATTAGTCAATCAGAATGTGCCAAAAGAAACTGCTGCTTTGATTCCAGCATCCCTGGGGTTAACTGGTGCTTCTTCAGCAAATCACAAGGTATTTTTTTGGCTGTAATGCTGACAATTATTTAATGCTCGCTCTGTCACAGCCTGTGGGTACTGTATCTGTGTGTCATAAGGATGTTTACCTTTTCCTTAATTGTTCTTCTGGGCCTATTTCTCCTCGGTCCAAGGATAACAGAGCTGTACAGTGTTAATATGATGTTGAGTGCCCAGAGCTAATGGGGACTCGGTTCCCTTAATATACTTCCAGAGGGAACTGAGTTCCCGGACTTCTAACTGTGAAAGGATGAGCACTGCTTACATTATAACACATTAATACAGAGCACCGTGAATGCAAAGAAGCCAATTAAGAGATGTTCTACCTTGATATACTCATTTAGCTTCTTTTAAATTTCGGAATGTATCGTAAAATGTTAACCTTTTCTACAGTATTCTAATTTATGCAGCAACACACACTCTCAAATACACAAAAAAATTTTATGTTGTTGGCTATGTTTTGCATTTATATGTGTTTAATGAATGTGTGGTGGTTTAATCTGCTACTTTAAGACTCCAGCATGGAATGTTCTGCTTATTAACCACTGGCCGTTGTTTAGAACCACGTTATAGCTTAATGAGCTGCTCATTCTATGTTAGATTAGGGTCTCCGAAGAAAAAAATCATTATGGTAGCATAGACAATCACTGGGATTTAACAGATTAAATATAAAACCTGTAGAAATTTGATCTCAGTTTTTATTATTATCTAATTAAAAAGATGCGACAAAAGAAAGGGATTGTCATTTTAATAGAAACATTGCTTTGTGTCATCTCCTTGTGACAGATCAGGCTCAGTGCTCTGTGAGCCCCCACAACAGGACAGACTGTGGATTCCCTGGGATTAGTGCCAAGGAATGCTATTCCCGAGGCTGCTGCTTTAATTCCAGCGTTCCTGGTGTCAAGTGGTGTTTCTATGCTAAAGGCGCAAGTAGGATTATTAAAAAAATTATGTTGTTGTATTTTTGGGGAGGATACATTTCTAAACATAATGGTTTATGCTCAATAAATCATTGTTGGGTCTTACTGGAGTCAATAATTCACTTAGACTGACTGTCTACTTACCGTACTAGTTAAATCATCTTGACCCTATCTCCTTAAATCCTTTGGAAAATGATGATACCCCAGATATTAGATATAGGACTACATTTCCGTTAATGCTTAGTCATCTGCCAAAGATCCCAAAATTAGCCAATACTATCTTGGATAATAATGGTGATTTTGAGATCCTCAAAGAATGACTCCCACCTCAATATCAACTTTATATAATGGGAACAGGGATGTCTGGGTGCAGTCTTACCTTATGGAGTTAAACCATTTTGTAAGGTTCAGGCTCAGGTGCCACTTACCTCCTCCCCCACCTTCTCCCAGGCTTATTTTCTCTCTACCTTTGCAATATCAGAAAGGTTTAGCTTACCCTATGAGTCTATCACTCACCACTCTTTGAAATAAATAGTATGATAGGTTGAAGCGGTGTAACCCCCAAGAAACTTCAACTTTAATTTGAAGTTGTTATGAGGGCATGAGTGTCCAATTATGATAAAATGTATTATTATTATTATTATGTTTTTTTTTATATAGCGCCAACAAATTCCACAGCGCTTTACAGTGGGTGGACAAGTTGGACACACAGGAACAGAGGGGCTGAGGGCTCTGCTCAAGGAGCTTACATGCTAGAGAGAGTGAGGTATAGTGACACAAAAGGTAAGGATAGTATTAAATAAAGTTACAACTATATTATATAAAAATACAATTTGATCCTCAAATTTGAACAGTTTTTATTATTGTCTACCATTACAGTGGTTAATACCCCCACCCAGTGTGCTGTAGACCCCGATGTGAGGAGAGACTGTGGCTATCCAGGAATCAGTGCATCCGAATGTGCAAAGAGGAACTGCTGCTTTAATTCCAGCATCCCCGGGGTTAAATGGTGCTTCTTTTCCAAGGAACAAGGTACTAAACGTTCTATATTAACTGCTATATGTATTTAATGCTCCTGAGTAATCACTGAAATAAATATATCTGAATGTAATTATTTAATTACTGTATTTAACTCATCTTTGGGTGCATACATTTAAAATCCCTAGATTTGCTGTGCAATCCCAGGATTTATCTTCATGCAATGATCTTTGCCCAAACCAGGGAGTACTTTGTTTGGAGCTGGGTACATCGTGTCCACGCCATAGTGAACCATTTGATTAATATGGTCTAATAGAGGGATGGACAAGATTACCTATACTTTGTAAACTGTGTATAAGTCTATTTAGCAACACTATCTAATTAGGACAACTGTGTATCCATTAGTGTGCGGTGGTTAACAGACTCCGTTTTACTGGAAGTTAGGTATCAATTCACACGTGATACAGTGTAAATCACTTGTTATTGCTGATTTGTCTGTCTGACCATATTCAGTTTATACCTTAGTTTTGGTTCAACTTTTTACAACCTCTATACACTGCAGCCACTAATTATTTGTACTTTGATACTCTGGAGATATCGATCTACTGAACTAGTCAATTACTCAAATTTGAGAATACTTATAATAGCTATTAAAATCCTCTTACTACTTGAAGTGGCCTTTGAGACTATTCTACCCGGAATTTTAAAGGTGTATTATCACTCTGTTTATTCACAATGTCACATTTGTTTGGGTTTTGGTTTTCCACATAGAACCTCCTGTTCTAGTTAGGCTCTTTATATTTTAATATCCTAATTTTCGGCTTTAATAAAGGTTTATACCACTTATACAAATTTTTACTTTTAAAGGTACTTCTTTTGGTGGAGTGGGAGTCCATCCCGCTTTATTTTTTTAGTCTATACCAAAGGCTTATACCATATTTAGGGATACTTAACTCGTTTAGAGGTTCTCGTTTATGGAGGAGGGACTCCCCACATATTTGTGAGGAGTTATCTTGACTCCATTTAGTAGTTTCTGAGAATAACTGAAGTTGAGACTTCGGAGCCTTGGTGGTGACCTAGAGGAGGGTAACGACACATTGCTTAGTGTTGTAGATCAAAACATCTTTTATGGCGGAGCTCTACAATTCCAGTCTTTGAGGACTATGGGCAAGTGACAAAGCGATGCATGGTTTGCAGCTCCCTGCTCTTTCAAGAGGTGATAAACAAAAATCGAAATATTATGGTTTGCAAGTTGGCGGTGCCGAGATAAACTGCAATAAAAAATGGCTGATAAGGTAACGTGACAATCAGAAACTAGCTCTTTTTTGTGTCCTCTCTATGTGACAGATAAAGCTCAGTGCTCTGTGAGTCCCCACAACAGGACAGACTGTGGATTCCCTGGGATTAGTGCCAAGGAATGCTATTCCCGAGGCTGCTGCTTTAATTCCAGCGTTCCTGGTGTCAAGTGGTGTTTCTATGCTAAAGGCGCAAGTAGGATTATTAAAATAAATGTTATGATGATTTGCTGTAATTTTGTTCTCTTCATTATCATCTCATTGTTGTTGTATGTTTGGGGAGTATACATTTCTAAACATAATGGTTGAATACCATCACAAATTACCCACACATTCTGCTCAATAAATCATTGTTGGGTCTTACTGGAGTCAATAATTCACTTAGACTGACTGTCTACTTACCGTACAAGTTAAATCATCTTGACCCTATCTCCTTAAATCCTTTGGAAAATGATGATACCCCAGATATTAGATATAGGACTACATTTCCGTTAATGCTTAGTCATCTGCCAAAGATCCCAAAATTAGCCAATACTATCTTGGATAATAATGGTGATTTTGAGATCCTCAAAGAATGACTCCCACCTCAATATCAACTTTATATAATGGGAACAGGGATGTCTGGGTGCAGTCTTACCTTATGGAGTTAAACCATTTTGTAAGGTTCAGGCTCAGGTGCCACTTACGTCCTCCCCCACCTTCTCCCAGGCTTATTTTCTCTCTACCTTTGCAATATCAGAAAGGTTTAGCTTACCCTATGAGTCTATCACTCACCACTCTTTGAAATAAATAGTATGATAGGTTGAAGCGGTGTAACCCCCAAGAAACTTCAACTTTAATTTGAAGTTGTTATGAGGGCATGAGTGTCCAATTATGATAAAATGTATTATTATTATTATTATGTTTTTTTTTATATAGCGCCAACAAATTCCACAGCGCTTTACAGTGGGTGGACAAGTTGGACACACAGGAACAGAGGGGCTGAGGGCTCTGCTCAAGGAGCTTACATGCTAGAGAGAGTGAGGTATAGTGACACAAAAGGTAAGGATAGTATTAAATAAAGTTACAACTATATTATATAAAAATACAATTTGATCCTCAGATTTGAACAGTTTTTATTATTGTCTACCATTACAGTGGTTAATACCCCCAACCAGTGTGCTGTAGACCCCGATATGAGGAGAGACTGTGGCTATCCAGGAATCAGTGCATCCGAATGTGCAAAGAGGAACTGCTGCTTTAATTCCAGCATCCCCGGGGTTAAATGGTGCTTCTTTTCCAAGGAACAAGGTACTAAACGGTTTATATTAACTGCTATATGTATTTAATGCTCCTGAGTAATCACTGAAATAAATGTATCTGAATGTAATTATTTAATTACTGTATTTAACTCATCTTTGGGTGCATACATTTAAAATCCCTAGATTTGCTGTGCAATCCCAGGATTTATCTTCATGCAATGATCTTTGCCCAAACCAGGGAGTACTTTGTTTGGAGCTGGGTACATCGTGTACACGCCATAGTGAACCCTTTGATTAATATGGTCTAATAGAGGGATGGACAAGAATACCTATACTTTGTAAACTGTGTATAAGTCCACTTAGCAACACTATCTAATTAGGACAACTGTGTATCCATTAGTGTGCGGTGGTTAACAGACTCCGTTTTACTGGAAGTTAGGTATCAATTCACACGTGATACAGTGTAAATCACTTGTTATTGCTGATTTGTCTGTCTGACCATATTCAGTTTATTCCTTAGTTTTGGTTCAACTTTTTACAACCTCTATACACTGCAGCCACTAATTATTTGTACTTTGATACTCTGGAGATATCGATCTGCTGAACTAGTCAATTACTCAAATTTGAGAATACTTATAATAGCTATTAAAATCCTCTTACTACTTGAAGTGGCCTTTGACACTATTCTACCCGGAATTTTAAAGGTGTATTATCACTCTGATTATTCACAATGTCACTTTTGTTTGGGTTTTGGTTTTCCACATAGAACCTCCTGTTCTAGTTAGGCCCTTTATATTTTAATATCCTAATTTTCGGCTTTAATAAAGGTTTATACCACTTATACAAATTTTTACTTTTAAAGGTACTTCTTTTGGTGGAGTGGGAGTCCATCCCGCTTTATTTTCCGTCTATACCAAAGGCTTATACCATATTTAGGGATACTTAACTCGTTTAGAGGTTCTCGTTTATGGAGGAGGGACTCCCCCACATATTTGTGAGGAGTTATCCTGACTCCATTTAGTAGTTTCTGAGAATAACTGAAGTTGAGACTTCTGAGCCTTGGTGGTGAACTAGACGAGGGTAACGACACATTGCTTAGTGTTGTAGATCAAAACATCTTTTATGGCGGAGCTCTAAAATTCCAGTCTTTGAAGACTATGGGCAAGTGACAAAGCGATGCATGGTTTGCAGCTCCCTGCTCTTTCAAGAGGTGATAAACAAAAATCTAAATATTATGGTTTGCAAGTTGTCGGTGCTGAGATAAACTGCAATAAAAAATGGCTGATAAGGTAAGGTGACAATCAGAAACTAACTCTTTGTTTGTGTCCTCTCTATGTGACAGATAAAGCTCAGTGCTCTGTGAGTCCCCACAACAGGACAGACTGCGGATTCCCTGGGATTAGTGCCAAGGAATGCTATTCCCGAGGCTGCTGCTTTAATTCCAGCGTTCCTGGTGTCAAGTGGTGTTTCTATGCTAAAGGCGCAAGTAGGATTATGAAAATAAATGTTATGATGATTTGCTGTAATTTTTTTCTCTTCATTATCATCTTTTTTGTTGTTGTATTTTTGGGGAGGATACATTTCTAAACATAATGGTTGAATACCATCACAAATTACCCACACATTCTGCTCAATAAATCATTGTTGGGTCTTACTGGAGTCAATAATTCACTTAGACTGACTGTCTACTTACCGTAGACAGGTAAATCATCTTGACCCTATCTCCTTAAATCCTTTGGAAAATGATGATACCCCAGATATTAGATATAGGACTACATTTCCGTTAATGCTTAGTCATCTGCCAAAGATCCCAAAATTAGCCAATACTATCTTGGATAATAATGGTGATTTTAAGATCCTCAAAGAATGACTCCCACCTCAATATCAACTTTATATAATGGGAACAGGGATGTCTGGGTGCTGTCTTACCTTATGGAGTTAAACCATTTTGTAAGGTTTAGGCTCAGGTGCCACTTACCTCCTCCCCCACCTTCTCCCAGGCTTATTTTCTCTCTACGTTTGCAATATCAGAAAGGCTTAGCTTACCCTATGAGTCTATCACTCACCACTCATTGAAATAAATAGTATGATAGGTTGAAGCGGTGTAACCCCCCAAAAATTTCAACTTTAACTTTAAGTTGTTATGAGGGCATGAGTGTCCAATTATGATAAAATGTATTATTATTATTATTTTTTTATTTATATAGCGCCAACAAATTCCACAGCGCTTTACAGTGGGTGGACAAGTTGGACACAAAGGAACAGAGGGGCTGAGGGCTCTGCTCAAGGAGCTTACATGCTAGAGAGAGTGGGGTATAGTGACACAAAAGGTAAGGATAGTATTATATAAAGTTACAACTATATTATATAAAGTTACAATTTGATCCTCAGATTTGAACAGTTTTTATTATTGTCTACCATTACAGTGGTTAATACCCCCAACCAGTGTGCTGTAGACCCCGATGTGAGGAGAGACTGTGGCTATCCAGGAATCAGCGAATCTGAATGTGCAAAGAGGAACTGCTGCTTTAATTCCAGCATCCCCGGGGTTAAATGGTGCTTCTTTTCCAAGGAACAAGGTACTAAACAATTTAGATTAACTTCTATATGTATTTAATGCTCCTGAGTAATCACTGAAATAAATGTATCTGAATGTAATTATTTAATTACTGTATTTAACTCATCTTTGGGTGCATACATTTAAAATCCCTAGATTTGCTGTGCAATCCCAGGATTTATCTTCATGTAATGATCTTTGCCCAAACCAGGGAGTACTTTGTTTGGAGCTGGGTACATCGTGTACACGCCATAGTGAACCCTTTGATTAATATGGTCTAATAGAGGGATGGACAAGATTACCTATACTTTGTAAACTGTGTATAAGTCCACTTAGCAACACTATCTAATTAGGACAACTGTGCATCCATTAGTGTGCGGTGGTTAACAGACTCCGTTTTACTGGAAGTTAGGTATCAATTCAAACGTGATACAGTGTAAATCACTTGTTATTGCTGATTTGTCTGTCTGACCATATTCAGTTTATTCCTTAGTTTTGGTTCAACTTTTTACAACCTCTATACACTGCAGCCACTAATTATTTGTACTTTGATACTCTGGAGATATCGATCTGCTGAACTATTCAATTACTCAAATTTGAGAATACTTATAATAGCTATTAAAATCCTCTTACTACTTGAAGTGGCCTTTGAGACTATTCTACCCGGAATTTTAAAGGTGTATTATCACTCTGTTTATTCACTATGTCACATTTGTTTGGGTTTTGGTTTTCCACATAGAACCTCCTGTTCTAGTTAGGCTCTTTATATTTTAGTATCCTAATATTCGGCTTTAATAAAGGTTTATACCACCTATACGAATTTTTACTTTTCAAGGTACTTCTTTTGGTGGAGTGGGAGTCCATCCCACTTTATTTTCCGTCTATACCAAAGGCTTATACCATATTTAGGGATACTTAACTCATTTAGAGGTTCTCGTTTATGGAGGGGGGACCCCCTCACATATTTGTGAGGAGTTATCCTGACTCCATTTAGTAGTTTCTAAGAATAACTGAAGTTGAGACTTCTGAGCCTTGGTGGTGACCTAGAGGAGGGTAACGACACTTTGCTTAGTGTTGTCGATCAAAACATCTTTTATGGCGGAGCTCTAAAATTCCAGTCTTTGAAGGCAAGTAACAAAGCGATGCATGGTTTGCAGCTCCCTGCTCTTTCAAGAGGTGATAAACAAAAATCGAAATATTATGGTTTGCAAGTTTTTATTACTATCTAGTTAAAAAGATGCAACAAAAGAAAGGGATAGTCATTTTAATGTAAACATTGCTTTGTGTCATCTCCTTGTGACAGATCAGGCTCAGTGCTCTGTGAGCCCTCATGACAGGACAGACTGCGGATTCCCTGGAATTAGTGCCAAGGAATGCTATTCCCGAGGCTGCTGCTTTAATTCCAGTGTTCCTGGCGTGAAATGGTGTTTCTATCCTAAAGGCACAAGTAAGTCCTTTTTATTAAACAAGCTACATTTGTAGAGAAATGAGAATTACACCATATGGCCAAACATATGTGGACACCTGGCCATCACAGCTGTAAGACTTTGTTGGACAACCCATTCCCAAACCATGGTCTTTAGTGTGGAATTTCGCCAACACCCCTTTCAGGAAAGGCTTTCCACAAGATTTTTGATTGTCTGTGGGAATTTTTGTCTATTCAGAAGAAAAAAAAGCATTTGTGAGGTCAGGCACTGCTGTTGGATAAGAAAGTCTAGTTTGCAATTGGAAATTGTATTTATCCCAAACATGTTCAGTGGGGTTGAGGTCAGGGCACTATGCACGGCACCTCATGTGGTGTATCACCAAATTAATATATTTATTACACAAGGTTCGTCTACATTAAAAGGTATTTATTTAGAAGGCAACAACACAATACTATAAATGTATCACAAACACACAGCCCAGACCCACGGAGCAACAACCCTTTTAAATCTATCTATCTATATAGTAATCCCCTTCCCCACACGTTTGATCTCACCCACGGTTAGGCCTTCACATCTAGTAATGGCTCACTGCTGCAAGTCCAACATCACATCCACCAAGGAAGAAAAGGAAGCAATAGAGTATAACATGGTTCCCCATGCTAGCATATGGCGTCTGCCCACGTCTGCTCTGCAGCAGATCCAAGAAGGAACAGAGAGGAATGAGGATAGAGGGGGAGTGGTTATCTCTTTCCTGACTTGTAAAGGTATTGAATTACCATATCAAAGGTTAAGCTTATCCCCCTGTAAGAAAGATCTACATGAACTTGGTCACATGACCCCTGGTCACCATGTTAGTTTGATGACAGAATGTCACCACATTCCCTCACTTTTTCTTCTCTTATGTTGAATAATATCCCTCTTATCTATGTAAACTATGAGATCTGAAGTAGGAAAGGGGAGCACAGGAATTAGTGTGAGTGAGATGAGTAAGGTAAAAGAAAACAGTCAAATAGGGGTTGCATCACCCCACATTCCCCCACTTTTTCTTCATCTATGTTGCTCCGTTATCTAGTTATCCCTCTAGTACAAGAGAACCTAGTGGGAGCAAAAACCTGATATACAGGAGAAATTCAACCCACCGTCCCTCCGGAATAGTTCCCTCAGCGACATAAATTCTCCTGTACTTTCCTATGGCTGTCAATTCATATTTTAAATGTATCACAAACACACAGCCCAGACCCACGGAGCAACAACCCTTTTAAATCTATCTATCTATATAGTAATCCCCTTCCCCACACGTTTGATCTCACCCACGGTTAGGCCTTCACATCTAGTAATGGCTCACTGCTGCAAGTCCAACATCACATCCACCAAGGAAGAAAAGGAAGCAACAGAGTGTAACATGGTTCCCCATGCTAGCACATGGCGTCTGCCCACGTCTGCTCTGCAGCAGATCCAAGAAGGAACAGAGAGGAATGAGGATAGAGGGGGAGTGGTTATCTCTTTCCTGACTTGTAAAGGTATTGAATTACCATATCAAAGGTTAAGCTTATCCCCCTGTAAGAAAGATCTACATGAACTTGGTCACATGACCCCTGGTCACCATGTTAGTTTGATGACAGAATGTCACCACATTCCCTCACTTTTTCTTCTCTTATGTTGAATAATATCCCTCTTATCTATGTAAACTATGAGATCTGAAGTAGGAAAGGGGAGCACAGGAATTAGTGTGAGTGAGATGAGTAAGGTAAAAGAAAACAGTCAAATAGGGGTTGCATCACCCCACATTCCCCCACTTTTTCTTCATCTATGTTGCTCCGTTATCTAGTTATCCCTCTAGTACAAGAGAACCTAGTGGGAGCAAAAACCTGATATACAGGAGAAATTCAACCCACCGTCCCTCCGGAATAGTTCCCTCAGCGACATAAATTCTCCTGTACTTTCCTATGGCTTTCAATTCATATTTTAAATGTATCACAAACACACAGCCCAGACCCACGGAGCAACAACCCTTTTAAATCTATCTATCTATATAGTAATCCCCTTCCCCACACGTTTGATCTCACCCACGGTTAGGCCTTCACATCTAGTAATGGCTCACTGCTGCAAGTCCAACATCACATCCACCAAGGAAGAAAAGGAAGCAACAGAGTGTAACATGGTTCCCCATGCTAGCACATGGCGTCTGCCCACGTCTGCTCTGCAGCAGATCCAAGAAGGAACAGAGAGGAATGAGGATAGAGGGGGAGTGGTTATCTCTTTCCTGACTTGTAAAGGTATTGAATTACCATATCAAAGGTTAAGCTTATCCCCCTGTAAGAAAGATCTACATGAACTTGGTCACATGACCCCTGGTCACCATGTTAGTTTGATGACAGAATGTCACCACACCTCAGTTCCTCCACAGCAAACGAGTCAATCCATGTCATCATGAATGTGACTTTGTGCACAGGGGCACAGTCATGCTGGAACAGAAAAGGGCCTTCTCCAACTTGTTGACACAAACTTGGAAGTACCCAGTTGACTAAAATGTAGCCTTTAGCATTAAGATGTCACTTCACTGAGACTAAGGGGAGCAGCCTAACCTCCCAAAAACAATTACCCTTCTTTCACCACACGTTACAGTAGGCACTATGCATTCTGGTAGGAAGTGTTTTCCTGATATAAGCCAGATAGGGAAGCTTGATTAATCACTACAGAGAATATGTGATGCAAAGCAAGCACGCCAGTGGCGGTGTGCTTGCTTCACATCACTCCAGCTGACATTTGGCCTTGTAGGTGTTTATGTACGGCTGCTTAACCATGGAAACCAATTTCAATAAACTTTACACACACAGTTCTTGTGCTGACGTTGCTTCCAGAGGGAGTTTAGAACTGAGTGATGCCAGGGGTGACTTTAATGCACTTCATAAAATACAGTATCCACTCACGACAATAAATAAGAGACTCTGGTTTGGGGGTTCAAGCTGCTTAATTGCATTTAATATCCACTAGGAATCTCATATCTTATACCAATTCTATCTATCTATCTATCTATCTATCTATCTCTCTCCCTATCCATCTATCTATCTATCTATCTATCTATCTATCTATCTATCTATCTATCTATCTATCTATCTCTCTCCCTATCCATCTATCTATTCTCCTATCCCCTTGTGTTGACTGTTATGCTAATATGATAGATACATTTCCCCTTTTTGATTTTTGTTAATACTTTGTTTACTTAAAACAGCGGTTGTCCAGAATGAGTGCGTTGGGGATCCCTATCTAAGGAGAGATTGTGGTTACCCAGGTATCAGTAAGTCTGACTGTGCCAAGAGGAGCTGCTGCTTTGATTCGAGCATCCCTGGGGTCAATTGGTGCTTCTTCAGCAAGTCACAAGGTATTTGTGCTCAAGATACTATTTGTAATTCAATCAATAAGTCATTGCATTCTCCAGCTCAGTACAGTTAGAGGTACCAGTTTGTGCTCTACTGTCATCAGGCAGGCAGGTTACCTCCTGCATGATAAGAGTGTGTACAGTGCCTACACATTTTGGATTCAATACTATATGTAATGACATTTTAAAACCGGGCGTTCTTTTTTGTGCATTTTTCAAGCTGAAAAATAAATTTAAGGCCAATCTATGCCATCATGTCAATCTGCTCTTGAAAAACACCAGCATTGAATGTCCTGCTCGTTAAACCCTGCGAAAAATATGCAACCTGTAAAACTGTGTGCTCATTTTTCATCAAATTAAGAAATGTTCTCTTTGAGATACTACTTTTTGTCATCTCCACATGACAGAGCAGGCTCAGTGCTCCGTGGATCCTTACGACAGGACAGACTGCGGATATCCTGGGATTAGTGACAAGGAATGCTACTCCCGTGGCTGCTGCTTTAATTCCAGTGTTCCTGGCGTTAAATGGTGCTTCTACCCTAAAGGCACAGGTAAGATTTTTTAGAATAAATCTTTTAATCTTGTTTTTTTAAATTGTTTCTCCTGAATCACAATTTGTCCGAATTTTGGGTGATAGGCTACTCATTCAAAATATGAATCACGAAGCAAGCTAAAAAGATGAAAAATAATTTGGAGCTCCAGGTGTGACGCAGAAAAAAAAAAGGTTATCGATGAATAAAAAGATGGCTGATGGTTAGGGGACAGCCTTTCAGAGGGTTATCCACTAAAGTTGTTGGGAACTCAGAGTTAATTCAATGTGAATTTTAAATTTAAGAAAAGCAAAATAGCTAAAAGAGAAAAATTCTCTCAGCAGCTATGCTTTTAATTCAGCTAGTTTGGCATCACATTTCTAATTCAATTCAAATTCACTATGATTTCCAGACAATTCTCACGTTAATCAATAACCCTATCAAAGTCGATTTTATTCACAGATCAAGTGAAAAATGACCAAAAGAGGAAAAAACTGAAAAACTGAAAAACATGTTATATGTTATAGATTTAATAAATGTATGATATATAAACATAGATATTTGTTTTTACTGCTTCCCCTCCCTTTCCCCTCTGTTACTTCTTTTCATTTGATCTGTGAACCGATTGTAGTAAAAATGCACCAATCGATGCTCTGTAAAATATATCGATAGTATTTATATTTCACAGTACACTGATAGGCCCATATCCACGTCATATTTATGGACGAAATTCTTCAGAAGAGAAAAGTTACATGGAAGTATTTTGAATTCAGTTGTAGTCTTGTCTACACTTTCCTGGACAATTATTATGATTGAGAGACCCTTAAGTGTTCAATTAAGATACAATTAATCTTCTAAAGTTAATCCTTGAGCTTCATAACGTTTTTTATTAATGTCTACAATAACAGCAGTAAATCCCCCCAACCAGTGTGCTGTAGCCCCCGATGTGAGACGAGACTGTGGCTATCCAGGAATCAGCACATCCGAATGTGCAAAGAGGAACTGCTGCTTTAATTCCAGCATCCCCGGTGTTAAATGGTGCTTCTTTTCGAAGGAACAAGGTAATAAACCATTTATATTAACTGCTATATGTAATTACCCAAATAAAAATATCTGAATGTAATTTATTAACAAATGACAGTATTAAACTCTGGAACCCCGGAATTTCAGCTTCATGCGAGGACACCTGCCATAACCAGGAAGTGACTCATGGAAGTTCTAGTTCAAATATATTTTTTATACTGTAGAAAAAAATAACCGCTGAACTACAGAACCTGAAAAAAAATAAGTCATGTACATCAGTATTTTTGTTAATATTAATATCAACCAATGTTTATTGACAATATTTGCCGATAGCTCTGAACAAATACTATGGGGTTGTAGGGACCCCTTATTGTTATTTCCTTATTGTGTATACCAGGGGTCAAGTCCTGGGGAATAAAGTGTGGGAACTCACTCGAGTTCCACCCTCACCCCACCACCAGAAAAAAACAAAACTTGCATGCATATATAAACACGTACACACACACTCAGGTGCACACACACACTCACAGACACACAGGTACACAAACACACATACATACATACACTCCCAGACACACACTCCCAGACACACACTCCCAGACACATACACTCACAGACACGCACACACTCACAGACACGCACGCACTCACAGACACGCACGCACTCACAGACACGCACGCACTCACAGACACACACGCACTAACAGACACACACGCACTAACAGACACACACGCACTCACAGACACACACGCACTCACAGACACACACACACACCCAGACACATACACACACACTCCCAGACACATACACACACACTCCCAGACACATACACACACACACTCCCAGACACATACACACACACTCCCAGACACATACACACACACTCCCAGACACACACACAAACTCCCAGACACATACACTCCCACAGACACATACACACACCCACAGACACATACACTCCCAGACACACACACACATACACTCCCAGACACACACACACACTCCCAGACACATACACACACACACATACACTCACAGACACATACACACACACACAAACATACACACATACACTCACAGACACACACATACACACAGACACACTCCTAGACACACACACATACACTCACAGACACATACACACTCCCAGACATACACACACACTCAAAGACACACACACACTCCCAGACACACACATACACACATACTCACAGACACACACATACACACATACTCACAGACACACACACATACACACGCCCAGACACACACACATACACTCACAGACACAAACACACACTCACACATACACACACACTCACAGACACACACACATACACTCACAGACACACACACATACACTCACAGACACACACAAAAATTATTTGTATTTTTTTTTTTTTAATTTTAAAATGTCCACCCAGCCTCCCTACCTGGAGAGCTGGTGTGGACCTGTCCCTGGGGTCCAGTGGGGCTTCAGTGTGGCCGGCTCTTGTCTCTCTCTGTCAGCCGCGGCGAGGGAGCTGTGTCCTCTCTACTCCCTCTCGCCGCGCGGGCTGTCTGCTGATGCCGGGAGCCGGAAATGACATCATATTCCGGCTCCCAGCATCAGCAAACGGCGCGGCGAGAGGGAGCAGAGAGGACACAGCTCCCTCGCCGCGGCTGACAGAGAGAGACAAGAGCCGGCCGGGGAGGTCCATCAGGTGGCCATTAGGCCACCTCTTGGGCCCCCCATGACAGGGGGAACACGGGGGCATTTGGGGGTGGCATTTTTTGCCGCCCCCCGAGTGCCTGCAGGACCATAAACGGGAACGGCGTTCCTGCACTAAAAAAAGTGCAGGAACGCCGTTCCCACGCGTTCCTGCAGGACTCGAGCCCTGGACTGTATACACAATTCTAACTACTGCAAATTAAATTAAGTTATATGATGGGAGGACAGCAGAGCTGGTACTACCATTCTAGAGCTGGCTCTGCTGAGTCCTCTCACAGCTGCACAAGTCAGTGGGGTTCCACAAACCTCACTGCAAGGCCCAGAGTTGTAGATCCCACTGGCAGCCCACTGGATAAGCAGGGAAACTGCTGGATCATAAGGAAATTAGCCTCCCTCACTGCAGAAAAGGAAAGAGCAAGGGGGGCTCAATTAAATAAATAAAAGTGCAATACTTGTAGGGAAGCTGCACCGAGAAATGCAGCCTCCCCACACACAATCTACCCCCCACTCAAACTGTTTCATCACACGGCACACACAGTCACATTGTCACACTCACCCCCTCACATAGACCTTTCATGCAGTCACCCTTTCACAGTCATCCCCCCAAAAAAGCCATCACTTACAGTCACCATGTTACAGTCACATTTCCACAGTCACCCAACACACACAGTTACCTTGTCACAGGCAACTCCAACATTTACCCCTCACACAGTCAATTTGTTGCTGTCACCCACCAACCTAACCCCTCACACACAGTCACGCTTTCAAAGTCATATTGCCACAGTCAACCCACATGCACAGTCACACTGTCAGCCTTCCACACTCTCCCTCACACTCAGTCACCTTGTCACACTCACTATCACATTGCCCTCAAACACACAGAGTCATCCTCATACACAACCGCCCACAGATAGTAACCCTCATATACCCTGATACACAGACGGCCCCACAGACACTCACCTTCATACACAGGTATCTCAATCCACAGACAGTGACGCTCATACTCAGTCACTCCACACGCACAGCACACAGCCTTGCTATAAATGCAACACACACACATCAAGACCACAAGCAGCCCCCAAACACACAGCACTCTGCAAGCAGTATCACCAAATACATACACTCCCAGACATATGCTCAGACAGTGAGATGCACAGACACACACAGAATAAATTTGCATTCCAAGAACAGTCACACACACACAGATATACACAAGGATAATAACTGCCAGACACTCTAAGTCACATACACGCTATTAATTGGTGTGTGCGTGTGTAATAGTGTGTGTATCCAAAGTGGCAACACATCTGCAATGTGAGGGAAATATGGTATGGTAAATGTAATGGTAATGTGGCAACATATACAATATGCATAGGGATAAATATGTATATATACTGATAACTGAGGATAATATTTATGTGCGATTATTAATAAACTATGTTGGTAAAAAAAAGTCTCTGTCACATATTGAGAAATGTTATTTATTTACACCTGTTTTCCTATATGTAACTTCATTATTTGGTAAATGATTGTTTAAATGATTTTCTGTCCAACCCCAAGTTTTGTTTTTGTGTCAATTAATTAATGTGCTATCTATGTATACTGATGCGACAAATACATTTGGAACACTACATTTGGAACACTAAGGAACAGGGGAGGAAGGGGAGAGTAACACTAATGGACACGGAGGGGAGGGGAGAGGAACACTAAGGGACAGGGAAGGGAGGGGAGAAGAACACTAAGGGACATGGAGGGGAGAGGAACACTAAGGGACAGGGAATAGGACCACTAATGGACAGGAAGTGGAGGGGAGAGGACCATTAAGGGAAGGGGAGGGGAGAGGACCACTAATGGACATGGATGGGAGGAGAGAGGAACACTAAAGGAGATGAAGGGGAGAGTGGCACACAGGGGTGCCTGAGTGGGAAGAAAGACACACAGAGGGACATGAGGGCGGAGAAAAACACATAGATGGGCCTGGGTGTGAGAAAGTTCACAGAGGAACTTGGGATGAAAGCGACACACAGAAGGGCTTGGGGGTGGAAATTCAAAAGGGCTGGGGGTGAAAGAGACACAGAGGAGCTGGAGAAGAGGAAAAAGAGACACAGATGGGGCTGGTGGGAGATAGATGGGCTGGTGGTGAAAGAGAAACATACAAAGGAGCTGGTAAGAGTAAAAGACACAAAAAAGGGTTGGGGGAGTAAGTGTCAGGGTACCTGTCATTTGTACACAGGTAGGGATACAGCCTGTGAGTCTTTAGACGCCGGCCGCAGTAGCTCCGCCCCTTGTTATAGCGCGCATGTGCGCGCCTACGTCATGACATCAATGACATCACGGCTCACCAAAACGTTCGAATTCAACCGTTTTGGGGGCGTGGCCATCTTAAAGAGCCAAAGTATAAAAAAAATAATCATTTACAGTGAATCATTGCCCTGTGGTAGTTCTAGCTTGATAGTTCCCTATAGTGCATACTCTGCTTTGGCTTATTGGTATTTGTCTTGGCTCTGGTTTTGACTGTTCTGTGATTCTCCTTCCCCTTGACTCGGCTTGTTTATTCGCTTACCTGTTTTCTGGCTCCCTTGACCTCGGTTTGTCCCTGACTTTTCTCTGTCCTTTCCTACTTTAGTCCGTCCATTCTAAGGCCCGGTAAACGTACTCTTATTTTGTACTCTGCGTATTGGATCCCTGTGTTGATCCTGACAGTAAGACTGTCAGGATCGGGACAGGGATCCAACACGCAGAGTACGAACAGTAGAGATGTACGTATACCGGACCTTAGAATGGCCGGACTAACGTAAGGAGAAAGCAGAGAATAGTCAGAGACAAGCCGGGGTCGAGGACACGAGAGGTAAACAGGAACGATAGTACAAGCCGAGTCAAAACCAGATAGAACGATAAACATAAGAGCACTGAGGGACCAGACAAGCTAGAACCACGACAGGGCAATGAACCATTAGCCACATCCCTCTTTTATACCCTGGTTCTCTGAATCATGGCTCCGCCCTTGCCGAGCCCTGATTCGTTGTTCCGAACCAGATTGACAGGTCGGGATGTGATTGCCGTCATGACGTCGGCTCCTGAGCGTCGTGTCATAAAAGGAAGTGGGGTTCTCGCGGCCGGCGTGGGAATGACTATGAGAGCTGTGAGGATTAGATGAATCAGCCCCGCTGAGAGAACGGACGTCGGGAAATCTAACCTCCTCCGAGGTAGAGACTTCAGGTACCCTGACAGTACCCCCCCCTTCAGAAACACCCACCGGGCGGAAGGAACCAGGGCGAGACGGAAAGCGAGCATGAAAAGCCCTGAGAAGGCGAGGAGCATGCACATCCTCCTGGGCCACCCAAGACCTCTCTTCAGGACCATATCCTTTCCAGTCCACAAGATATTGCACCTTCCCCCGAGAAATCCGAGAATTGAGGATGGAATTGATCTCATACTCCTCCTGACCCTCAACCTGGACAGGACGAGGGGACGGCACAGTGGAGGAAAATCTGTTACATACCAAAGGCTTCAATAAAGAAACATGAAAGGAGTTCGGGATGCGTAAAGCAGGCGGAAGAGCCAGACGATATGCAACAGGATTTATCCGAGACAGAACCCTGTAAGGGCCTATGAAACGAGGAGCAAACTTCATGGAAGGAACTTTCAAGCGGATGTTTCTGGTACTCAACCATACCCTATCGCCCGGAGAGAATATAGGAGCCACCCTTCTGCGTTTGTCAGCGTGTTGTTTGGACAACATGGAATTATGAACAAGGATTTGTCGAGTCTGATCCCACAACTTTCTCAGATTGGCAACATGAATATCAACCGACGGTATCCCCTGGGAGGGGGAGGCCGACGGAAGAACGGAAGGATGGAAGCCATAATTCATGAAAAAGGGTCTAGAACGAGTAGAATCGCAAACACTGTTGTTGTGCGCAAACTCCGCCCAAGGAATCAAACCGACCCAATCGTCCTGGTGTTCAGAAACAAAACAACGCAAGAACTGTTCAACCTTTTGGTTGGTGAGCTCGGCAGCCCCATTGGACTGGGGATGATAGGCAGAGGAAAAATTTAATTTGATACCAAGCTGGGAACAGAAGGATCTCCAAAACCGGGAAACAAATTGGGAACCTCTATCAGAAACGATTTCAGAAGGAATCCCATGTAAACGAAAAATCTCCCTTGCGAAAATTTCAGCCAATTCGGGAGAAGAGGGCAATTTGAGCAGAGGTACAAAATAAGCCATTTTGGTAAACCTGTCAATTACTGTGAGGATAACTGGATGTCTTTTAGAAACCGGTAAATCAACAATGAAGTCCATAGCCAGACAGGACCATGGTTTCACAGGAATTTCTAGGGGTTGCAAAAGTCCACATGGAAGCGTATGAGGTTGTTTGGTCCTCATACAGACATCACATGCCCCGACGAATTCCTTAAGATCCTTACGTAATGAAGGCCACCAGAAATCTTTAGAAATCAGAGAACATGACTTGCGTATGCCAGGATGTCCGGCAAATTTACTGTTATGAAAACACTGCATAAGTTCCAGTTGGAGTTCAGGAGGCACGAAGTAACGGTCCTCCGGAATAGGTCCGGGTGCCAGATGTTGTAACTTCTTGATCTCCTCCAGCAACACAGAGTGAATCTTAATGCTAGTGCTGGCAATAATATTACGCTTAGGAACTATAGAAGAAAAAACCATTTCAGGCATAGTAGAAGGTTCATGTTGGCGGGACAATGCATCGGCCTTAGAATTCTTAGAACCAGGTCTATAAGTGAGAACATAGTTGAAATGAGTAAGGAACAAAGACCAACGAGCCTGCCTGGCAGATAATCGCTTGGCTTCCCCTATATATGACAAATTCTTGTGATCCGTCAAAATAGTAACCGGGTGTAAAGTCCCTTCCAACAAGTGTCTCCACTCCTTTAAAGCCAAAATTACCGCTAACAGTTCCCTGTCACCAATATCATACCTGCTCTCAGGCCCAGACAATTTCCTAGAAAAAAAACCACATGGATGCAGTGGTTTATTCAAACTTAACCTTTGGGACAGAATAGCGCCTACACCTGTCTCTGAGGCGTCTACCTCGAGTAAGAAAGGCAAAGATGTGTCTGGATGAACTAATATCGGTGCTGAGGCAAACTGTTCCTTGAGAGTACTGAAAGCAACAAGCGCTTCTGGAGACCATGTCTTAGTATCAACACCCTGTTTAGTCATGTTAGTAA
The DNA here is from genome assembly GCF_036172605.1 of Pelobates fuscus. Lineage (NCBI taxonomy): Eukaryota > Metazoa > Chordata > Amphibia > Anura > Pelobatidae > Pelobates > Pelobates fuscus. The sequence goes on from NC_086317.1 coordinate 25,993,096, forward strand.
TAGGAGAGATAATAGACGAGTATCCCTTAATGAAGCGCCTATAGTAATTCGAGAAACCGATGAATCTCTGAATGGCTTTGAGTCCCTTGGGCAATGGCCAATCCAAGATAGATTGGAGTTTAACAGGGTCATCTTAAAGCCCTCTCCAGAAATAACGTAACCAAGAAAATTTACCTGAGATTGGTCAAAGCTACACTTCTCCAATTTGCAGTACAACCCATGCTGTAGAAGTTTATGTAATACCCTTCTGACTTGTTTGTGATGAGTTTCAGGCTCTTTAGAATGTATTAGTATATCATCCAAATAAACTATAACACATTCCTGTTGAAATTCCCTAAGAACCTCATTAATCAAGTCCTGGAATACAGCAGGAGCATTGCAAAGCCCAGAGGGCATTACCGTGTATTCATAGTGGCCATACCGGGTATTGAAAGCCGTTTTCCATTCATCACCCTGCTGAATTCTCACCAAGTTATAAGTTCCCCTCAGGTCTAACTTGGTAAAAATCTTAGAACCTTTCAAGCGATCAAATAGCTCAGTAATCAGGGGAATCGGATAAGCATTTCTGATTGTTATCTTGTTCAAGCCCCGATAATCGATGCAAGGCCGTAGTGTGCCGTCTTTTTTATCTACGAAAAAGAAACCGGCTCCGGCTGGAGAAGAGGACCTCCTAATAAAGCCTTTATCTAGATTCTCCTGAATGTACTCCTCTAAGACTAAGTTCTCCTTAGCGGATAGAGGATATACATTACCCCTCGGGGGCATAGTACCAGGCAGGAGATTAATCTTACAATCAAAGGACCTGTGTGGAGGTAAAGTATCAGCCTTCCTCTTATCAAAGACTGCCTTTAAATCCTGATACTGGGAAGGTATCTGTAAATCTGTGGGCTTGTTAGAGTTGCTAGGTGTGTCCACTAGGCACAACGGTGAGACTTTCTGTACACAACCTTTCTGGCAACCCTGACCCCAAGAGACTATCTCACCTTGTTCCCAATCAATAGTAGGGTTATGCTTTTTAAGCCAGGGATACCCCAAAACTATAGGAACTGAAGGGGATGAGATAAGCATGAAAGTAATCTCCTCCTCGTGTAAAATACCAATGGTTAGTTTAACTGGTAAAGTTTCACGAGAAATAACTGGATCTAACAGCGGTCTACCATCTATGGCCTCAACGGCCAAGGGAGTCTCCTTTAACTGAGATGGGATAGCATGTTTCTTGACAAAAGTTTGATCAATAAAGCTTTCAGCTGCTCCGGAATCTATTAATGCCATAGCTTTAAGTGCTCCCTTTTCCCAAGTAAAAGAAACCTGTACTAGTAGCCTATGATCCCTGTAATCATATGTAGAGGACAAAATAGAAACACCCAAGGCCTGTCCTCTGGAGAAACTTAGGTGCGAGCGTTTCCCGGAAGGTTAGGGCAATTAAGGCGTAGGTGACCTCCTACTCCACAATACATACACCGACCCTCCCTTTTCCTACTTTGTCTTTCATTCTCTGAAAGGTGAGTGTTACCAATCTGCATAGGTTCTGGGAGAGCTAGAATAGTAGATTCAGAATTCTGAAATGCGGGAGTTAGACTTAAGGAAGGTCTATAACCAAAATCACGAGTGTTCTGCCTCTGTCTCATGCGTTCATCTATACGAGAAATAAATTAAATTAATTCCTCTAAATTTTCAGGAAGATCCCTAGTAGCAACCTCGTCTAGGATCGCATCTGACAATCCGTTCAGAAATACGTCCATATAGGCTTGTTCATTCCACTTGACCTCTGCCGCCAAGGATCTGAACTCTAGCGCATAATCCACAAGGGTTAGCCTATGCTGTCTAAGACGTAATAGTGATCTAGCAGCACTGGCCTTTCTCCCTGGAGGATCAAAAGTCCTCCTAAACGTAGTAAGGAACACATTATAGTTCTAGACTACTGGATTATCATTTTCCCACAAAGGGTTAGCCCATCTAAGAGCTTTGTCAATGAGTAGCGATATTATGAATCCAACCTTCGCCCTGTCAGTAGGATAGGCGCGGGGTTGTAATTCAAAATGAATTCCTATCTGGTTTAGGAAACCACGACAAGTATCTGGAGCACCGCCATACCGTAAAAGGGAAGTAACACGGGAAGAAATTCCCCCTGTGGCTACCTCTAGGCCTGTGTTAGCAAGAGAGATAGATGGAGTACGAGTTTCCTCTGCTTGATTACTCGGATGGGATAGTAATGCCTGCAGCGCCAGAGCCATTTGGTCCATTCTATGGTCCATGGCTTCAAACCTTGAGTCAGGTGAACCAACCTGAGCGTTAGTACCTGCAGGATCCATGGCCCTGTCGTAATGTCAGGATCGGGACAGGGATCCAACACGCAGAGTACGAACAGTAGAGATGTACGTATACCGGACCTTAGAATGGCCAGACTAACGTAAGGAGAAAGCAGAGAATAGTCAGAGACAAGCCGGGGTCGAGGACACGAGAGGTAAACAGGAACGATAGTACAAGCCGAGTCAAAACCAGATAGAACGATAAACATAAGAGCACTGAGGGACCAGACAAGCTAGAACCACGACAGGGCAATGAACCATTAGCCACATCCCTCTTTTATACCCTGGTTCTCTGAATCATGGCTCCGCCCTTGCCGAGCCCTGATTCGTTGTTCCGAACCAGATTGACAGGTCGGGATGTGATTGCCGTCATGACGTCGGCTCCTGAGCGTCGTGTCATAAAAGGAAGTGGGGTTCTCGCGGCCGGCGTGGGAATGACTATGAGAGCTGTGAGGATTAGATGAATCAGCCCCGCTGAGAGAACGGACGTCGGGAAGTCTAACCTCCTCCGAGGTAGAGACTTCAGGTACCCGGACAAAGACACACAAATGGGGGTTTTAAGAGATACAGAAGGGAGGTGTAACAAAAGGCGGCACACAGGTGAAGATGCTTTTGGGGGGGAGGAGGGTGCAGCCGCCAAAATCATCTTCACCTGTGTAACCAAAAATCCTTGCACCGGTACTGAGTAGTCCGGGTGACATTACTTTCCAGGACACCCAAAATGTTTGGATTCGGGTGGTGGTTTATTTTTGGAAACTGCTTTGTGATTAAGGGGTAAAATAATGTGACCCCTAGTTTGCTGCTCCCTGGTCTGTATGGAGCCAATGAACAGAAATGTGAATATTATGGTTTGCAAGATAAACTACAAGAATGGAAAGGAGTAAGGTAAAAATTAGAAATAAACTATATATTTTTTTAACTTCTCTATTTTGTATTTTGTCATCTCCTTGTTACAGATCAGGCTCAGTGCTCTGTGAGCCCTCATGACAGGACAGACTGCGGATTCCCTGGGATTAGTGCCAAGGATTGCTACTCCCGAGGCTGCTGCTTTAATTCCAGTGTTCCTGGTGTTAAATGGTGCTTCTACCCTAAAGGCACAAGTAAGATAGTTGAGGGTTTCCTGACTGGTGGGCAGGGAGGGGGTGACATTGTTGCCAGCTGGCCAGGTATGGGAGTACGCAGGGACAAGCCAGATAGCAGGCAGGCAGCCAATATCAGAAGGTACTTTATAGTTGTTATAACCCAGCCTGACAAATCTCCTGATTGTGTATTCCTCTCCTGGCTGTGCTGCAGCAGAGACACCAGGAGAGTCTACACCATCTCAAAATTCCACAGAGATAAATGCTATCTATTAAATTAATTATTGTTCAAAGACAGAAGTAACTAGTAAAGTACATTTTTTAAAACATATTCAATAAATGTTGCAATGCACGTAACACACTGATGGCAATCGGGATGGATTACCCTTTGGGAAACGTGGAGATTAGGTGAGGGTATTGTGGGGTGGATTGTCTAGGTTATGATCCTGGTGGCTTGTTTTGTTTTTTTAATTTTTAGGTACACTTACCTAGAAACTTAGCATATAACTTTGTGTTAGTATATTAGTTTGTGTTAGTATGTGAGTTTTGTGTTAGTATATCAATCTGACAATTGACGTACGTATAATTAACATAATATATTGTTCGACATAAATTAATTAGGCAGTGCCCCTAACGAGTGTGGCGGGGATCCGTTCACGAGGAGAAACTGTGGCTATCCAGGAATCAGCTCTACAGAATGTGCCAGAAAGGACTGCTGCTTTGATTCCAGCATACCAGGGGTTAACTGGTGCTTCTACACAGTTTCACAGGGTAAATTGTCTATAAAAAGCCCTCCGTTTATAATCAGTATTGGGGCGCCTTTAGCTGTGCATTGAACATATGTGCTTTTGTCTTAACAGGTGAATTACTTCATTCTTCATACTTGGGATAGACTGTTGTGTATTAATAGAGCGATTTTGCGCAGGATGGAATTAGTACTGATCTGTGAGGAAGGAAATTATGTTATTTTTTCAGATGAGATGATATTGCAATAAGGGACTCTAAAATCATGTCTTCTTGATGCTTTCTAAATCACATACTTGTTGATAGCCCTTCCATTAGTATCTCAAGATGAACTGGGCGACTCTGATGGAATGCGGATATTTGTAGCAGGTTTCCTCGTATTTCAGAACTTTCTATTTGGGGTGACTGGGGTTCTGAAATGCGTGCAAGGCATCATTCCCTTGAAAATAGGCATCACCTGTTAATTTGATATGTGACAGCTAATTGTAACTGTCCCATTGGAAACATCTGACAAACAGACATCACAGGAGTAGGGGGTATTTTTTTTTCATATAATTTTAATGTGCATAAACGATGGTAAATCAACATGCATGAGCCTGTCCAGTTACATTTTCATATCAAAAAGGTGATTCAGATTCCATTTTAGCACAGTGATCCTGGTACATAGTTTTCCGCAAAGCGTTTAAACGGTTTTAAGTGAAGAACACTGAGGGTGTCTCTATATTAAAATGTAATTGCTCCTGTTGCGTATTCATGTCACAGATAACGCACAATGTGCTGTAAGCCCCAAGGACAGAACAGACTGTGGATTCCCAGGAATTAGCGCCAAGGACTGTCACTCTACAGGCTGCTGTTTTGATTCCAGTGTACCTAATACAAAGTGGTGTTTCAATCCAAAAAACAATAGTAAGTATTTACCTTCAAATTTCAGCAGTTCCATATTTTAAGTAAGAGGCTAACAAATGTTATAGATATACTAGATGTGAATTAAGAGTGTGAATTTTGAATTTAACATAATTTAAAAAGCAGATAAAGAATTAAAATAACATTACAATATGTGTGACACTCAAATTAAATGTGTGATTGTATTATAATGCATAATATTCACATTCAGACATGTGTAGATTATAAAAGGAACACAAACATATTAAAACCACCATGTAATCCCCCTTGCCCCCCCTCCCCCGCAACCTTCTACATACAGCAACACCTTACTTTTATTCCAGCCTTCTGCTGCTGGCTCTGCCCCTGATCTGCCTGCTTGGCTGACATCATCAGAAGTGTTGATCAAAAGCCAATCACAATGCCTTTACTTAGGAAAGCATTGGATTGGCTGAGCTTGTCAAGGATGCAGATCAGGGGCAGAGCCAGCACAAGCCAAACACAGCCCTGGCCAATCAGCATCTCCTCATAGAAGTGCATTGAATCACTGAATTCAGGGTGGAAACACTGAATGTCAGTCACACTGTGTAGCACTCCTCCAGGAAGCACATCTAGTAGCCATCTGAGGAGTGACCAGTGGAGATATCACTAGGCTGTAATGTAAACACTGCATTTTCTCTGAAAAGACCGTGTTTACTGCAAAAAGCCTGAAGGGAATGATTCTACTTGCCAGAACAAATGCAATAAACTCTAGTTATTCTGGTGACTATAGTGTCCCTATAACAATTATTCTGACCGAGGCCAGTCATGCGTTATGAGATTATTTGAATGTGAAATGGTTATTTCTAAGCAAAACAACAAAATACAATAAATAATTTTAGTAGAAATATTATACGTTTTCTAATACTAGATTTTTTTTTTTGCAGAATAATGATGTGACATGGCTCTAACAATGAAGAATTTAAGTTGTGTGTAAATGTGCGTGTGCAAATCATTTTACAATCCAATATGTATTTTATTTTTACATTTTCCATGATATTTGGCTTGAGTTTCCAAAATAAATTAGTTTGCCTAATTATGTATTAATGCTTTGTTACAAGTGATGGTTTAATTAAGGAGAGGGAGGCTCTGTTTCTACTGGAAACTTGTTCAAAAGGGAAAATGGAAAAAGGTGCTTTGCTCTGAAGTTCTTGTGTTAAAAATATCACATTTATTTGAAATATGGGCTAAACAGCTAAAACATAAAAGCAGAAAAAAATAGCTATTTTGTGCCTAGACTGCTTCTATGAATGACTAAAAAAATTTACTTAATTTTATTTTTATTTATGTGTTAACCTTTTATATGAATACATTTAATTTAATCACAAAACATTTAGAGATTAAATAGTATACATTATTTCAAATAGGGCATGAAATAATACTGTACCCGGTGAAAAACACAGGTATACAGATATACTGCTTCCTAATATTGCAACGAGAAATTTAAAATTTAAAAAATATGAATATATGGGCATACTAAGCAAATCTAGTATGTAGGACATTCCTGTCAACAAGTGTATCCTGGAAAGAATTATTGTAGATTATCTATATCCCTTCCTCTCCCTTCCCATGGTTGCTACAGTGTATCATTAAAGTTTGTCCTACAAAGATTGTTGTACAGTGAGGAAGGAGTACCATTTAGCCTTCGTTTAGAAGTACAAAATAAGATTGTAGATGGGAAATTTGGACCATTGCTGTTGATGTTTTAAAGAGCTTGCAGCTGAGAATGTAAATAACAACAAAAAAGGCATACCGACAAAGAGAACAAATGGACACTAAAGTTCAAGAAAGAGCAAAAAAGGCATAAAAAATGCACAGCAGTGTAAAAGATAATGGCGGAAACTAATAAAGAATAAGTATTTTGTCAGGTGTCTTCAAAGCACTTTATTGTGATCTTGTGATATTGTGTATATGACGTTAATTGTATTTCTAGTCTTGGATTTCCATGTAATAAGAGTTAACAATAGCACTTTTCATTAAAAAATTAAAAGCACATTATTTGTATTTTCATTCTCATATATTATCTCTGAAGACAAACAATTATTCTGCATCAATAGAGTTACAGTAGCATGCCATAAAAGTAGGTTTTTCAAGATTTGTGAGTTTACACCATGGCACCAAATAAAGATATGATTGATGGAAAAAAGGATGATTGATGGCTAGGGTAAATCCACTAAATGTTGATTTTATTCACATATCAAGTGAGAAGTGACCAATGTAGGGCTATATTATATGTTTAAAACATATAGAATTTTATTAGATATATATTTTATAATACACTGATTGGCCCATTTTCTTTCCCTTTTTGTGTGTGTGAATCACTGACATGGACAAAAATCCTTTGAGTCGAACTAACACATGGACGAATTTTGGAGTACAAATTAATTCATCTAAACCAAATGTTTCTACAGTGTGCAGATCTAGTGCTACCCACCCCCCTTGGTTTGTTTCAAACTGTAAATAAATGGTTTGGACTTTCACCTTAGTCAGTTAAAATTTGTGTCTAAATGATAAGATGATAGTTCTAGAAGTTGACAGACTAAAGGCAAAGTGGACTTCCACATATGATATGATGTAATAAAAAACGAGATTTTACTTTTTATGTAATATAATATTAAGAAGGACTCTGGTGTTTGTGGAGTACAGGATTTAATAAGGAATTCTGTGTGCACTGGAGGTTAGTGGACATATTAAAGAGGTTATGAAAAAAAACAAAGGCATGTAAAAGTAGAATATGTAGGAGTAGACACTATTTTTACATACATTTTGAAATTTTAAGTTTTACTGAATTTACATATAGTATAGTAAAAACAGATAACCCACAGTTTAAAACAATGCAATTTCATATCATACATCTAAATTGTGTCCAATTGTTTTACAAAGTTCAAGGAGAATGATACTACACATAAACATAAATATAGTAAAAACCAAAGAAACACAAGTAACCTGCGCTCTCTCCTTAATCCCTAGGTATTTTTAAACAAATGGAGGTTTTTTAGTTATAGGGGTGTATATAAAAAATACCCATTTTTGCCAGAAGCTCAAGGAAGCAAGGTGAATGGTTAGAGTTAGGACCCACCTAGGGGGGTCTGCCTTGACGTTGGCAGGTGGGCTCATCCTCTCATGGCCATTGGAGGTAACTAGAAAACCTCCATTTGTTTACAAATACATAGGGATTAAGGAGAGAGCGCAGGTAACTTGTTTTTGGTTTTTACTATATATTGGGGCTGATGTGTACTGTAGTCATTGCTGCCGCCCACGTATGGGAGTGAGCGCAGGACGTATCTTTCTGCATAAACCTAAACATACCTAAACATTTTGAAAACGTTTTTGTGGGTATGTTGGAAAAGGGGTGGGATCTGGGAAACTCTTTGCTACCAGTTTATGTTTATTTATTTTGTTTTATTTGTTTGCCATGTGCACCCACTAATCAACCTAATCTTAGGTTTTCAACTCTCCAGCTAGTTTGATGGGATATTAAACAACTAAATGAACTAATAAGCAATTAGGTAGACTTCTATTTGTTTCATTTTGTTTCCTTAGGTTAAGTTATTTATCGATTTAAGAATGTTTTCTATATGTGTCTATCTGGGATGCCATCATGAACTCATATTATCCCAAGAGTATAACTTGATCTAAGATATATTTTTCAAGGGGTACTTATGTTTGTTTCCAGTGTGTGGTCAATAGTGTGATGCATTAAAACCAGGATGTGATGAACAATTTGTTTAAGTTTCTTGGGGAATTATCATAAAGAGGCAGAGTTCTTCTGATGGTTCTATATTAACCCACATTACAAGCATAATCAAACACATTGCTCTAAACCACGGGGTTGCACCAACTCACATTGCCAACAAAAGTGATTACATTGAACCTGTAGCCCTCACACATCTCCAGAATAATGAGTAGAAGAGTAAGTTCCCCAAATGTGACATCTTTGTTGGTACTTGGTAACATCTGTACAGTACTTTCCAACATATTTTGAAGTGAGAAGCACATTTCCTTTGTGTGCCATAAAGGCTTTGTTCCATTGGCTAGCGGCTATCATTTGTCCCATGTTATTTCCCCATGCCTTGACAAACAATAGTATATCTTCCCCTACCTATGTTTTCAGCTCCCCATATCCCTGCGATAGTGCAATTAGGCAATCTGACTATGCACATGGTTATTAATCCCTGCATATTATCTTAGTCAGATAAATAAATAGTAATGCTGTAGAAAAATGATTTGAGTTGTAGGGTGGAAAGATTAGATTCTTAGGCATGTTAAATTCCTCTGAAACAGTGGAGGGATTTAAATATCCTTTATGAAATAGCATGTACCAGTGTGCAATGTCTAGTGCCTTCCATGGTCTGTGGGGAAAAGTTGGTTTTACTTATTATTGGAGCCTCCAAGGACAAAATATATCACGTTACATTTTATACCATAAGTCAAGAGTTAATGTCAGGATCGAAATCAGATTTTCGGAACTTTCCTACCTTTCATTCAATTTTGTTCCTTCAGTTTCTATATTTTGTCACTAGTGGCCTCCCTATCCACTAGATCTAAACTGCCTTGGTTCTACCTCACCTGCCTATGTTAATTACTGCACCTACTGCACCTACTGCTCTATACAGGGCCTTTAGATTGAAGTCAAGGGTCAAACTGAAAAGACTTCTGTTCCTGGCTCCTCTGAACTTACCTGAGTTATTACCTATTGATTACCAACCTTATCTACAATACCAAGCTTCTTTATTGGATCCTGATTTTCACAACCAACCTCCTATGATACCAAGCTTCTTCATATCAACTTGACCAACTTTACAACCCAACCCTTTGGACTAACCTGCTTTATTACTTGCTTCAAACCAAGCTGAACCACGTTATACCACTATCCTATTTTGTGATTCCATCCAACTTTATTACCATCCTGTTGATAACCTACCTGATCTACTCTACCAAGCTTATTTACTTCCAAATGATCTACATTACCAACTTCTGTTACAGACCTGCTTAATTCTAACCCAAACTGCCCTACATTCCTGCATTATTACAAACCTGCTTTATTATCTGCTTCAAACCAACCTGAACAATACTATCACCCTGCTTTATTGCCAACCTACATTCTACCAACCTGGACCACACTAATAACCATTATTGCATGGTATTATTTTCCTGAATATTCCGTGCTCCTTCAAACAAGGGACTGATTCGCTAAACCACTATATTTTACTTGCAATCCTGAAACCTTATTGTTCATTTCTGTTTTACCTGTCTTTCTATTTAACCTATATTTTCATCTATAGGTTTTCTTATTATTTAACTATATCCTGTAAACAACCTGTCTGGGGCTTATTACCTAAACCTCTTTATTTCTGTTCTCTCACTCTCTTTCCTATAATTTTATTTATAGGATCTCTCTCTACCTTTCCTATAATTCCATTTATAGGATCTACCTCTAACTATAATTTTGTTTATAGATTTTCCTGATAACTTTTACCTATATATATTTTTTTTGTTCTCACTTCTTTACTTACCTCCCTATATTGCTAAATATACTTATTGTGTGTGAATATGTTTAAAGACTCCAATAAACAGTCAAACGTTAACCCTGTCATAAGCCTCTTACCTGACTTGATCAAGACCATGACAGTTAAGTTTTTTGTAGGAAGGTACTCCTTGGACTCTGGTCACTTTTCTTTGGGTATCCAAAATAGCTGGTGTAGTGGTTGTAGTGGTTGTCCATTAACCCCTTAAGGACCAAACCTCTGGAATAAAAGGGAATCATGACATGTCCCACATGTCATGTGTCCTTAAAGGGGTTAAAGGGGACCCATAACGTGGGTGGAATAAGTTTGGCAACCCCACTTCTGCTTCGTTCACTGGCTTTAGTAAAGTTGTTTTTTTTTAGTTCCTCCTCAATGAAGGTCCAGTTTAGGTGATCAAATGCCCTTTCATCATCCGAAAGTTTTATACCTTCCTCATATTTTTTGTTATAGTTATTGGATAGTCCGTGTGGGCCTGGGATTACCTACTTTGATGGTTTGATATTTTTGGCAAGGAGATAGATTCTAAATAGTTAGATATCCCTTCCATAATGAGGTGATGTATGTCCTTGTCCTCTTTCAGAATATATAGCTGTTTGTAGTACTGAGTGAACACATTGCTATGCTATTGTCTCTCGCTTAGATTTTTTTTTTTTTTTTGAGACGTTAATTATGTAGGGAATTTTAAACAGGGCCTGACATGTTATTAATTGAGGTTTTTTAAAATCTTCACTGCACTGTTTTCCTGTGGGTAGCTTTGAGCCTTTTGAGTTGAAAACCTACCCACTGGAGATTAATGGAATTTATAGTAATATAGATCCAATTTGATCTTTGTTATATTCAGGGGAACCCAAATTGTTACAAGTGCACTTGGAGGAGTGTGAATTCAGACACCAGACGCATGTTGGTTATCAAAATAAGCCTCTGTCGTTTATTTATCAGTATTTGTTTTTTTATACATTAAAAAGTAAGTGCTTACGTGCAAATACTCATAGAACAGTAGTAGGAAGGGAGTGAAAGGGTAAAAGGAGTACAGATGAAACATAGGGATGAGCGTCATGTACATATAACAGATAAGCTATGGGAAAGAGAAAGAACAGACTGATTTAGGAGAGACAGCTCAGGTAGGGGCTATCTGCTCCTGGAACTAGACATCTATGGTCTTAAATGTCGTTTAAGCATTAGGCATTTCCTGAGTCTATGTAAACAACAAAAGGTGTGGAAAATGGCGCTTTAGTAAGGGATTTTGTGATGAACGTAGGTTTCAGCTGCTGTGGACACTCTGTGGGTATTCCCAATATCCCACCATAAAACAACACCAAAAACGAAAACTCTTGGGATCCGGTTAGTGTTTCCACTTTCCGGGTCTCAGATTAGAGTGCAGCGCTTAGTAAATAATATGGATAACTCACCCCAAATTGGTTAGCTTGCGGGGGTATACATGAAATATAAAAGAAAACAAGATACAAAATAATAGTGCAATATTGTATGTATATAGTGACTGATCTTAAGTGTGAGTATAATGTTACTCACATTCTTTAGAGCCTTTTTAGTTTTTAGGCTCTAAACTTCCAGGCCTCCGTGTCTTTAAGGTAGACAGCTTAACCCCTCTTTTTCCTTCCGTTCTTTTTATCTTGCCACCATATGGATATAAGAAAAAAGAGAGACCGGATTCTGGGTGTAGTATTTTCAAGGAAAATTTCCTATAGGTAAATTGCAATGAAAGCGAAAATTGCTCACCTTATTTAGAGCCTATTTGTCCTCGGCTCTAAGTTTGTACGCCTGGTGTCAAATTGGGGTGACACTTCCCCCTTTGTACCGGACAAAATGCAGGATGCAGCAGTCAAATATAAATAATTTATTAGCTAAGGTAAAAAAGTATATATATAAAATAATCACAATGCTAGAAAATAAAAAAGTAGTCCATATAGGTATAAGGTGCAGTAGTAGCTCCGTCCTCCTCTGCCAAGACGCGTTTCGCTGTGCAACAGCTTCCTCAGTTGGCCGTGGGTTGCATTCTTACGGTTCCGGTTTTTATGCGTCCAAAAAAACCGCCTTATCGTCAATTAGCCTATCGGCTTCCTTTCTTTCCGATGTTTCAGTGACGTAACGTCACTTCCGGTTGCGGTACCTTAGTGGACTCCATATCCCATAGTGCTTTGCGCCTCCTTCGTAACTTCCGGTTCAGTCCGTTTCTCAGCGGGGAGAAAAAAGTCCGTTCCGAAAATCGGAGTTTTCTTGCAAATTCACCTCCAAATAAAAATGTTGTGTCAAACGAAAATGTGTTACTTCATTCATTAAATACAGATGGGCCATATAACCTTAGTACCACTACTAAAGGTGGGCACCATGTTTCTATAGCAAGTACAATATAAGTTACACAGATGGTGAAGTACAGTGTTACTGATGGAAATGCATTTTTTACATAACTTGGTATTTTATGGATCTATGAGCATAATGATAAAGTGCAATATTATTAATGAGAAATGCCTCTTTTGTATAGTCTGATATGGATATATAAACATTATATTAGGATACAGTGTAATTGATGCAAAAGTCTCTTTTGCATAACCTGATGTTACATGGATATATGAACATCGATATTCTATGTATATCGATGTCCTTGATCCCAATAGTCCTGAAAATAGGGATGGTGATATTGCATATAAAGTGCCTTTGCATGTCCCTCAAGGTGTTTAGGGGGTACATATCTATAGTCCTATATTCTTAAAATGCATATAAAAGGCTGTATAATAGAATTAGACTCAAAAATAGAGTTTAAAAGGTTAAAAACATTGATATTTAGATAGCTTTATCTGCACACACTCAAATAGTTTTTGGGGATGTATTTAATTTTTATTGTATAGGGAAAAAAGGTTTATAAAAAATGGCATAATTCGAAGTCTGCATTGAGACCAAATGGAATCAGGGTATTCAAATTAAAGATCCACTTGGTCTCAATTCTTCCTAGTTTTGGGATCTCATCTTCCCCCCGCCAGTTTAAGTTTACCCTTTGTATACCAAAGAATTCCAAACATTTTGGATTACTTCCATGTGTTTCTTTAAAATGTGCCGAAACACTATGCTTATCGAATCCTTTTTTAATATTTCGTATGTGTTCATTTATTCTTACTTGCAGCGGTCGTTTGGTCCTTCGTTTGGAATTGAGACCAAGTGGATCTTTAATTTGAATACCCTGATTCCATTTGGTCTCAATGCAGACTTCGAATTATGCAATTTTTTATAAACCTTTTTTCCCTATACAATAAAAATTAAATACATCCCCAAAAACTATTTGAGTGTGTGCAGATAAAGCTATCTAAATATCAATGTTTTTAACCTTTTAAACTCTATTTTTGAGTCTAATTCTATTATACAGCCTTTTATATGCATTTTAAGAATATAGGACTATAGATATGTACCCCCTAAACACCTTGAGGGACATGCAAAGGCACTTTATATGCAATATCACCATCCCTATTTTCAGGACTATTGGGATCAAGGACATCGATATACATAGAATATCGATGTTCATATATCCATGTAACATCAGGTTATGCAAAAGAGACTTTTGCATCAATTACACTGTATCCTAATATAATGTTTATATATCCATATCAGACTATACAAAAGAGGCATTTCTCATTAATAATATTGCACTTTATCATTATGCTCATAGATCCATAAAATACCAAGTTATGTAAAAAATGCATTTCCATCAGTAACACTGTACTTCACCATCTGTGTAACTTATATTGTACTTGCTATAGAAACATGGTGCCCACCTTTAGTAGTGGTACTAAGGTTATATGGCCCATCTGTATTTAATGAATGAAGTAACACATTTTCGTTTGACACAACATTTTTATTTGGAGGTGAATTTGCAAGAAAACTCCGATTTTCGGAACGGACTTTTTTCTCCCCGCTGAGAAACGGACTGAACCGGAAGTTACGAAGGAGGCGCAAAGCACTATGGGATATGGAGTCCACTAAGGTACCGCAACCGGAAGTGACGTTACGTCACTGAAACATCGGAAAGAAAGGAAGCCGATAGGCTAATTGACGATAAGGCGGTTTTTTTGGACGCATAAAAACCGGAACCGGAAGAATGCAACCCACGGCCAACTGAGGAAGCTGTTGCACAGCGAAACGCGTCTTGGCAGAGGAGGACGGAGCTACTACTGCACCTTATACCTATATGGACTACTTTTTTATTTTCTAGCATTGTGATTATTTTATATATATACTTTTTTACCTTAGCTAATAAATTATTTATATTTGACTGCTGCATCCTGCATTTTGTCCGGTACAAAGGGGGAAGTGTCACCCCAATTTGACACCAGGCGTACAAACTTAGAGCCGAGGACAAATAGGCTCTAAATAAGGTGAGCAATTTTCGCTTTCATTGCAATTTACCTATAGGAAATTTTCCTTGAAAATACTACACCCAGAATCCGGTCTCTCTTTTTTCTTATATCCATATGGTGGCAAGATAAAAAGAACGGAAGGAAAAAGAGGGGTTAAGCTGTCTACCTTAAAGACACGGAGGCCTGGAAGTTTAGAGCCTAAAAACTAAAAAGGCTCTAAAGAATGTGAGTAACATTATACTCACACTTAAGATCAGTCACTATATACATACAATATTGCACTATTATTTTGTATCTTGTTTTCTTTTATATTTCATGTATACCCCCGCAAGCTAACCAATTTGGGGTGAGTTATCCATATTATTTACTAAGCGCTGCACTCTAATCTGAGACCCGGAAAGTGGAAACACTAACCGGATCCCAAGAGTTTTCGTTTTTGGTGTTGTTTTATGGTGGGATATTGGGAATACCCACAGAGTGTCCACAGCAGCTGAAACCTACGTTCATCACAAAATCCCTTACTAAAGCGCCATTTTCCACACCTTTTGTTGTTTACATTTCTCTTTGTATTAATTCCCTTTTGGTGTGAGGGCAGCTATAATGATGTCCATTTTTGAAAAAAGAAAGAATTATTGCACTAATATTGATGCTATGTTCGATACTTCTTCCATGAATCCACATTTAGACAATAGACCCCATAACTACGATCTACAAGAATGTCAAATAAAATTGACAAGATCAATGAGTAAAGAAATTCGCATAATATGGGAGGTAGCGACACTTGAAAAATACATAAGGGAGAAAATCACCCCAAGGGGTCTAAGATATAACAAATATCCCACTTTTGATAAAGGGGAAGAGGATTTCATGGAAGAATGGCATGAAATGTTGGAATCATTTTCGTTCATAACTATGGAGAAAATAATCAAAAGAAGGAAAATCACATTACAAACACTAGACAAAGATATTAATGACACCCAAAACGAGTTATTGAACCACACATCCCCTGAGGAGTATGAGACAATAACCAAAAATATACAGAAACAAATAGAAAAAGTTGAAGCTGAAACTATAGAGATAAAAAGAAAGAAATACAAAAGAGATAGATACGATTACGACAATCATCAAGTAAGAACATACGATACCAAATATAATCGCCCAGACGCACAATATGTGCATTTTAGACAGAATCAAACTGCGAGAAATACACAACCAATAAGCTATGCAGATATAGCTAGGAAGGACATCTCCACAAAAAGAGACAGAACACCCTCTAATAAAAGACAAGCACCCCAAAGGGAGAGAAATTTCTCAAATAACAGACCATCACCAACTAGGTTCTCAAGAAACGAATATAGACCTATCAGGCCAACACAAACAAATAGAGAAGAAGAAAATAAGAGAGGAGGGAAAAGAAACGAAAGATCACCCATAATTACTAGAAATAGAAAAGAACCCCACAGCAATTATACCTTAACCTACAATAGATTCAACAAGTTGACAGATACCCAAAGGGGCGATGACGATGATTTTTTTCAGGAGGGCAGACAGAAAGGCAAATACAAAACCAATCAATGCCCCCACGACACTACCCCACTACACAGGTCCCCACACAAACGACAACGAAATTTAAGAGGAGGGGAAGTAGAGGAGGAAAGAAATTAAACCGAATAAAAAATTCACCCCAGACAAAATCAATGATATTTAATCTGACTAACAAAAAACTCACATTAGCACAACAGAAAATACTGAATAAAGGGCTAAAGTTTGTTCCAACCAAACCATTAGATAAATTTGAGCTATTTATAGATCTAAATAAGTTTAAAAGGAAGTTATGTTTAAAAAAATGCTTCATGCGAGTGGATAGACATATAGAACAAGAGGTCACCCCAAAATATATCCATACTAACCTCAAAGAGAAATCAACATTTTTTCCCCAGAACTTTATATCCAAAGAAATAGTTACATTCGAACAATCTGTCATGAAGGACATTAATAACATCAAACCAATAAACAAAAAACAGATGAACCTCACGAAAGAGGAATGGCTGGCACTGAAAACTTTACAAAAAAACACAGAAATAGTAATAAAGCCAGCTGACAAGGGAGGGGGTATAGTGGTTATGGATACATCTAGATACATACAAGAGGGCAAACGATTAGTGGAAGACCCTGATACATACCTGAGACTGAAAGGCGACCCTACAAGAGACATCAAGCAGAAATTTAAAAGTCTGCTGGATAAAGGAAAAGAGGAAGACATCCTTAATGAGGATGAATACAGGTATTTAAACATTTCTGTCCCTAGGATACCTGTATTCTATCATCTTCCCAAAATCCATAAGGATCTGATCAATCCTCCAGGTAGGCCGATAGTCTCGGGCATAGGATCGATATCCAGTAGACTATCGGAGTACCTGGACAAATGTCTGCAACCCACTGTCCAGAAAACAGAAAGTTACCTAAAAGACACTTTAAACATCATACAAGTATTACAAAAAATAAATTGGGAGCCCACCTTTTTCCTGGTAACTGCGGATGTTAGCTCCCTGTACACAAGCATCACCCATTCGAGAGGTATAGAGGCAGTTAACTTCTTTTTAAAAGAAACAAACGCATATCCCCCAGAACAAATAAATTTTATTTTACAAGGAATCGAATTAATTTTATCGAACAATTATTTTTGGTTTAATGATAATTTTTACTTACAAAAAGTTGGCACAGCAATGGGGACCAGGTTCGCCCCCAGTTATGCCAACCTGTTTATGGCATTCTGGGAACACCACTTTATTACATCGAATACCGACTGGGGAGCGAACCTGGTCACCTATAAAAGATACATAGATGACATCTTTTTTATTTGGAAGGGTAGTGAGGAAAGCCTCACCTCTTTTTTAACCTTTTTAAACGACAACGATTGGGG
Source organism: Pelobates fuscus (assembly GCF_036172605.1). Lineage (NCBI taxonomy): Eukaryota > Metazoa > Chordata > Amphibia > Anura > Pelobatidae > Pelobates > Pelobates fuscus. Next base: position 26,010,964 of record NC_086317.1, read on the forward strand.
TATCCGCCTGACTACAGAATACAGTAACAAAAGTGTACATTTCTTGGATCTCACCATTTACATAGAGGAGGACCAAATCAAAACTAAATCGTATTTCAAGTCAGTAGATGTCAATAATTACATTTATCTCAATAGCTGCCATTTCTCCCCATGGCTGAGGAACATTCCGAGATCCCAATTCCTCAGAATGAGGAGGAATTGTACAGATATGAACACGTTTCAAAGCCAAGCTAGAAGAATCAAAAACCAATTCCTAGAGAAGGGGTATGAGGAGAGTCACCTACAGGGCGTATTGGAGACCGTAGAGAAAACAGATAGATCTCTTCTTTTGCAATACAAACCAAAGGATAAAAAGGACACTTTTAATATCCCTTTTATTTGTAACTATAACCAAAATAGCAGACAGATCCAGCAGATTTTAAAGAAACACTGGCCCATTTTAAGAAAAGACCCCATGTTGCACACAGTACTACCAGACTTGCCAAAAATTATACACAGAGGAGCCCCGAATTTAAAACAGAAGTTGACCCACAATCATATTAGAGATAATAAATCCAGCACCTTTTTTCATCAAGAAGGTTTTTTTGGGTGCGGTAACTGTTTGGCCTGTAGAAGCACTAAAGAGGGAAAGAGACACGTCACAAAATTTCAGGACCCACAGAGCAAAAAAGAGTATAAAATAAAGGACATGATCACGTGCTTCTCGAAAAGGGTCATTTATATACTTAAATGCCCATGCAATTTTTTGTATGTAGGAAGGACCAAACGACCGCTGCAAGTAAGAATAAATGAACACATACGAAATATTAAAAAAGGATTCGATAAGCATAGTGTTTCGGCACATTTTAAAGAAACACATGGAAGTAATCCAAAATGTTTGGAATTCTTTGGTATACAAAGGGTAAACTTAAACTGGCGGGGGGAAGATGAGATCCAAAAACTAGGAAGAATTGAGACCAAGTGGATCTTTAATTTGAATACCCTGATTCCATTTGGTCTCAATGCAGACTTCGAATTATGCCATTTTTTATAAACCTTTTTTCCCTATACAATAAAAATTAAATACATCCCCAAAAACTATTTGAGTGTGTGCAGATAAAGCTATCTAAATATCAATGTTTTTAACCTTTTAAACTCTATTTTTGAGTCTAATTCTATTATACAGCCTTTTATATGCATTTTAAGAATATAGGACTATAGATATGTACCCCCTAAACACCTTGAGGGACATGCAAAGGCACTTTATATGCAATATCACCATCCCTATTTTCAGGACTATTGGGATCAAGGACATCGATATACATAGAATATCGATGTTCATATATCCATGTAACATCAGGTTATGCAAAAGAGACTTTTGCATCAATTACACTGTATCCTAATATAATGTTTATATATCCATATCAGACTATACAAAAGAGGCATTTCTCATTAATAATATTGCACTTTATCATTATGCTCATAGATCCATAAAATACCAAGTTATGTAAAAAATGCATTTCCATCAGTAACACTGTACTTCACCATCTGTGTAACTTATATTGTACTTGCTATAGAAACATGGTGCCCACCTTTAGTAGTGGTACTAAGGTTATATGGCCCATCTGTATTTAATGAATGAAGTAACACATTTTCGTTTGACACAACATTTTTATTTGGAGGTGAATTTGCAAGAAAACTCCGATTTTCGGAACGGACTTTTTTCTCCCCGCTGAGAAACGGACTGAACCGGAAGTTACGAAGGAGGCGCAAAGCACTATGGGATATGGAGTCCACTAAGGTACCGCAACCGGAAGTGACGTTACGTCACTGAAACATCGGAAAGAAAGGAAGCCGATAGGCTAATTGACGATAAGGCGGTTTTTTTGGACGCATAAAAACCGGAACCGTAAGAATGCAACCCACGGCCAACTGAGGAAGCTGTTGCACAGCGAAACGCGTCTTGGCAGAGGAGGACGGAGCTACTACTGCACCTTATACCTATATGGACTACTTTTTTATTTTCTAGCATTGTGATTATTTTATATATATACTTTTTTACCTTAGCTAATAAATTATTTATATTTGACTGCTGCATCCTGCATTTTGTCCGGTACAAAGGGGGAAGTGTCACCCCAATTTGACACCAGGCGTACAAACTTAGAGCCGAGGACAAATAGGCTCTAAATAAGGTGAGCAATTTTCGCTTTCATTGCAATTTACCTATAGGAAATTTTCCTTGAAAATACTACACCCAGAATCCGGTCTCTCTTTTTTCTTATATCCATATGGTGGCAAGATAAAAAGAACGGAAGGAAAAAGAGGGGTTAAGCTGTCTACCTTAAAGACACGGAGGCCTGGAAGTTTAGAGCCTAAAAACTAAAAAGGCTCTAAAGAATGTGAGTAACATTATACTCACACTTAAGATCAGTCACTATATACATACAATATTGCACTATTATTTTGTATCTTGTTTTCTTTTATATTTCATGTATACCCCCGCAAGCTAACCAATTTGGGGTGAGTTATCCATATTATTTACTAAGCGCTGCACTCTAATCTGAGACCCGGAAAGTGGAAACACTAACCGGATCCCAAGAGTTTTCGTTTTTGGTGTTATTTCCTGAGTCTAAGTTAGACAATTTTAATATAGGATATCTAATATGACACCTATAAGATCCCTGGAATCAAAGTAAATTCTTTCACAATAGTGGAAATTCTTGAGATCTTTATTTTTACTTGCAAGCTCTGGGGTCGGTGTTACCTGTTTCCATCTACTTAAATACTGAAGTTGTCTCTTCCAATCTATTAGTTGTGTCTGATGCTTTCGTTTAAGTGTAGGGGCTTGTTGGATGAGGAGGCTTTGTATGTATGGCTTACCACAGCTAACCACACAGTTGAGGCGTTCTCTGGATACATTTGTTTCAAAGGATATTCTAGTTTCTCCACAAAGGAGAGATCTGCCACTAGAGATTTATTTAATCTCCATGGAGCCGTACCGCTGTAGTCAAAGAAATGCTTGATAGTTAGTATTATCAGGAAATAGTTAGAACATTTTGCGTAACCTATAGTACAGTTTATAACCTGTTCTAATGCTACTCATGTTGTAAGAATCAATCTATTCTTAAGTCTAAAAGGTGGTGTAGGGAAGCAGTGCCTTCAGAGTGTCCTCAATTTGGTGTAGTGTTGAGGTATTATGTAAAAACAACAAAAACAAATCGAATATAGTATAGTATCTTTTGAAGCTGATAGATAAAATAAATAGAGTAACACTTTGTCTTGAGCTTATAATCAGCTTCAGATATGATCCACGCCTGTGAAAATGCAGATGGCCCTGGTTCTTCACAGGAAGATGCTTCAGGCTGATCAGTCACTCTTGATGCCAAGCAGTATTTTCCTTTAGTGTGCAGCATTGTGGCAATAGGAATTCACCAGTGTATATGATGATAAAAAAAATAAAACCAATATACAGCATACAGCACTTTAGCCAAACTGGGCTTTCTCAAAGTGTTGAGAAACCCAATTTGGCAAAACGTGTTAGTGTTTGTTATTGTAAATTGGTCTTATTATCAACATGGGTGGCATGATGATACTAAAAAACAATATTTATCCATGGCTCTAAATATAAATCTTGAGAGGTGGTATGGCAGTAGGTTGATTGGAGAGGATGTTGATATGCTGAAGAGTGGGATCTACAAACCTTGTAATAGGATTGATGGAAATAATAGTCTTGAATAATTGTGTTGGAGAAGAAGAAACAGTGAAATCAATGAGATTATATTGTATCTGTTAATGAAGATCATATGGAAATCACATGTGCCAAGCAGGCATTAGTGTGGCTCAAATGTTATGACATATACCTAAATAGAATAAAAACTGACACTAGCTCTCCTATTATTGTCCAATTCTCATGAAACAGTGGGGAGTCAATAACAATGGAGTCGTAGGAAGACTACAGTTGGCCCTCTGCTGATCCAAAATTATTTCCTGCAATTGTATATTGGTGATTCCAAGTTGGTGTTAAGTGGCAGGGACTAGCAGCGCCTGCAACAGTGCCACACTAGGTTAAATAAAGCAGGCCATCTCTCTATTAATACTACTCAAAGTTTGTTGGAGTGCCAATGTGGGAGTATCTAGGCAATATTACCTTTTTTCTTTTTTACTGAACAACATAACACCCCCTATCCCCCCCACCCCAAAAAAAGGTATTTCCTTATTCTGGTAGTAGCTAGATAGCTAGATACAGCAGCAAACAAAACCTAGTCTAACACTAGAATCGATGACCTAGACTAGGCAAGAGGAACTTTCTTATTTTTTAATTGTCAAGAATCTTCCCAAAAATAGCATTTTATTTCACAAAATGGTTAACAAAAATAAATAAATATAAAAAAATAAAAAATAGCAAACTCATATCTTCCACCTACTGTTTTAAGTTCCTGTAGCAGAAGCTAGCTATCTAAGTACAGCAGCAAGCTAAACATGGTCTCACATTAGAATCATTGACCCAGGTTATCACCCACTACCAGACAGGCACTGCTAGGGTAAAACTGCCGCTCTGTCTCCCTCAGTCAAACTGTCTGAACAAATCTTGCTTGGTAGTATAGATTGTTTGACTGCTCCTCTATTTTCACTCCATTGGTCAGTTGTCACTTGATCTTTGAATAAGATAACAATTGTATTTGCTAACCATCAATCATATTTTTTTGCTACCTCTTGATTGGACAGTAGATATAGCCCACATAATTAGGCAGCCTTTTTGTCCATCGTGGCAAACTTTAAGAAACTGTATATGTAAAAAAATACTAAATGCTTGCCCTTCCCCCTCCCTCCCAACAGTAACCCTACTGTCACTAAATGCTTTGCTCTATAAATAGTGTTATAATGAGCTTTAGAAGTACATTTTATTGTACAGAAAGGAAGCAAACCCTGTGTCAGATGAGACACACTTTACATCCCCAGAAAGTCAGGCAGCCGTGGCTTGCCTAACTTTGCACACTATTTATGCCCATCTTGTGCAAATAAAGAAATGGAACCTCCCGCCTAACAAACAAAGATGGGTGGATATAGAGCACTCAATATTCTGGTGGGACCCCTCCTCCTTGTATATGTGCCCCCAAGGAAACACTTTCCTCTGCCCTTCCAACAGTTATCACAATCACTCACTCATTTACCTATGGGACAGACTGAAAATTAAATCTGATCTTTCATCGTATTTATCACCTTTTACTTCTATCCTGAGGAGCAAACTTTTATTGTGAATATATTTTGTTAAGGTTTGACAGTTGTTTTTTTGAGTTTTTTGGGGAAAGACATGTAGCAGACAGGGCACAGAGGCCTTCACAGATCCTTGCAGCCTATTTAATTTTTAGGCTGCTAGTGTGTTCTCTAGGCCCATATTTGTTTATCCAGGACATGAAGTTTGATCTTTCCATTGCAGCAGAAACCTTTATCTTCATTTCATCTAAAATAATAGGACGTTAAGTAAAAACTGTATACTTTCTTTATATTCGTTCATACTTCTGTTTAGATTAAATTTCTTGGATGGCCTTTGATGTTTTTACTGTAATCATGGGAAATATAAAATTAGCACGGCAAAAGATAATGGTCTAGTTAGTTACAACTGTAGCTAGAATATGTTTATTAATATTTGTTATATTTTCTCTAACATCTTTTTATTAAACATTATCTTTTGCTGCACTCTGAGTGATTGCCATTTGGGGTTTAACTTTTAGGATATATCTCTGCCAAAATACCTGAGACAGCTAATAATCAAAATTTTATCACATGACAGGAGGCTTCATATTTTGCTTTACTCTCTTTACTAAAACTCCATAGCAGTAAAGAAAGTGAATAAACGTTTTAACCAATCAAAATGCAAATAGGGAGTATATTGTTTCAGTCAACAGGCTCCTCCCCCTCTTTCTTTACTGCTCCATCGCAGACAGGTCAGAGTTTTTGGCTCTTCCCTATTTTACCTCATGTGAATGTTTTATTTACCTTTTTTCCTCATATATACTATTTTATTATCTAACCTTTTCATTATCTATATAGTTCTGCTTTTTTCTGTAGTCTCTAAACCGTTTTTATACTACTATCTATCCTATGTTTAGTACCACCGGGGTTACTTCACCCTAGTGGTAGTTTACCTCTCTCCTTTCTGCTGGGGTTTTTCCCTGCATCCTTCTTTTTTCCCCACCTTGGAAAAAAGGTGGCCGCTCGGAGGCTCTTTTCCGCCGCGTTTTCCGCGGCCCTATTTCAGCCGCGGCTTCCTTCTCGCGGCGGCCATTTTTAGTCCCGCGTCTCGCGAGATTACGGCCGCCATTTTAGGACCGCAGCAAATTGCCGCGAAACCTCAGAACGGCAAGTTCAACGGACACTGCAAGCCTTCTACAGTCTGCTACAAGAGGTCAGTCACTCAAGCTGTTTAAAGGCACATCAGGTATTAACCTGTGCCTAACTGGGGTGCTGCCCTATATATTGTGCTGCTAAGGAGGTCGCTTTGTGGCCACCTCTGTCATACTGGGTGAGGCCCAGAATACATTTAAAATCCCAACAAGTGGTCTATTTGCCCTGCTGGGGCCTAGTGGTTACACACCTGTTACTAGCCCATTGGACATTATACACCCTGCTGGGGTGATTATATAAATCGGATTACTATCCTGCTGGAGCTTAATCTCCAACATACCACTACTCATACCCTGCTGGGGTATCATTTATTACAACCCTGCTGGGGTTATCTGGCTTACATCTGACCAGTTACTATACCGTCTAGACCCTGCTGGGGTACTCGGTTTTATTATTATTATTATTTATTCTAATAACCCTGCTGGGGTCCCGATTGTACTACTATACAAAACATTTTTACGTTATTGCACCCTGCTGGGGTATTGCATAGCGATATTACTACAGTCTATATCGACTAAAATACAGCAGACTGACCTCTACCACGCCCTGTGCCAATCATATACCCAGACACCATGGAGACCTCTCAAACCACAGATCTCCAAAATATGGTGAACGAGGCCGTTTCTGCCTCAATGGAGAAAGTTCTCTCCAAGATGATGGCCTCTGGCTCCGACAAGAGGAAACCATCTAAAGCCCACCCATCCCGCCATGACTCCGATTCTGATGCACAAGAATCTCACAAAAGCCCTGAAACTCTCACGGGCAAACGCCAGTGGAAAGGCGAAAAAGACCACTCACATAAAAGTAAAAACCCCGCTAAACGCGCTAAACCCATTTCTGCCACCATCACGAATCCTCAACACGACTACTCTTCGGATGAAGAACAGTCCCAAACTAAACCCATGGCCATTTTAGATGAATGGCAAGCGGAGGACTCAGACTCCAATGAAGGTGGTTGGGGTTCAGACTCCGGATCCCAATCCTTTTTTCCGCAACACACATTCATGGGAGAACCCCAAGACCAAGATAATGCGGAAAACCCGCAAGAGGATGAAGACACCATCCTTGACCCACTGGGACAAAAACTTTTTGACCCAAGAAAAATTAGACACCCTCGCTCAAGCGATTGGACACCACCTGACCACCTAGCGAGGTTTATGCACCTCTGGCTACGAAAGCCCATGGACAAAACGGTCCGCAACCGTTTGAGGTCAGAATGCCCAAGGCCTTTTCTACCCAACCACGTGGCGGACACGCCAGAATTTGACCAAGTGATGACAACTTTTATGTCACGAGGTGGCCGTGATCCACGAAAAGGCGTGGAAAAAGGGTTTAGAGGGGTTCAAGATAAACTTCTGGACTCGGTGGGACCACTATCCAGAATTATGTACTTGGCTGATGATGCTCTAGCCAAAGCCGATCAATTTGACCCTACTATGGTGCGCGAATGGGCGCATGACGTGCGGGAATGGGCACAAAGGTGCTTTTGTTTTGTGGGTAATGCCAATGTCGCCTTATCATCTGAGCGACGCAAAGCAGCACTTCTCCGCATTGACGGGAAATTGGTGGAGTTGGGCACCAAGGAGTTAGGTCCTATGGCACAGGGCAAGCTTTTCGGAGAACAATTTCTCAAAGAATTAAGCAGACATGTTAACGTCTACACATCCCTGAACAAGGCTCAATCATCAATGAGAAGAGTCTTTAGACAAAACCCCTCTAGGGGTGTTTTTGGACGGGCTGGCCGCCAAAGGGGCCGTGCTGCCAGCCGCTTCTGGCCCTCAGGCCCCAGAGCTACAAGACCACAGCCTTTTTACCCAGAGATGGGATACCGACCATCTTCCTACACACGAGGCGCAGACAGAGGTCGCGGACCACGCACTCGAGGCAGAGCACGTTTCTCCTCAGGTAAGCAACCAATTCACTCATGTTTCCCTTCCAATGCATACAGCAGGTCGCATATCTCTTTTCTTCCAGGAATGGACCTCAATATCCGCGGACGCATGGATCCTACAGACAGTACGAGGCTACGTCATAGACTTCGTAGACCAACCCCTACAGACGGAAATACCACGTCCCATCAACTGCTCAAGAACAGACAAATCTCTCATCAACGAAGAACTACAAACCCTATACTCAAAAGGCGCGATAGAACCCGCGTCCGAACCTCGAGGTTTCTTCAGCAACATCTTCTTAGTCAAGAAGAAAACGGGCGATCTACGACCTGTCATAAACCTACGACAACTCAACCAATACGTCACTTACAACCATTTCAAGATGGAAGGCATTCATCTTTTAAGAGACCTCCTACAGGACAAGGATTGGTTCACGAGGCTGGATCTCAAGGACGCGTATCTATCAGTACCCGTCCATCAATCCTGCAGACAATACCTTCGTTTCCATTGGCAAGGCCGTCCCTGGAAATTCACGTGCCTCCCCTTCGGCCTCAGTTCGGCCCCATGGTGTTTCACCAAACTGCTGAAACCCGTGGTCGCACATCTTCGAGCTCAAGGCATTCGTTGCATTATATACCTGGACGACCTCCTTCTGTTCTGCTCAGACAGACTCAGACTGATACAACACACACGCTACACCACGGATCTCCTATCATCCCTGGGCTTCACAGTGAACTTTCAAAAATCAGCTATCTCCCCATCACAAACAGTTCAATTTTTGGGATTCGAGATAGATTCCACCTCCAGCACTCTACGGCTACCGACGGCAAAAATCTCAGCCATTCGCAAGGAATTACGCAGGGCCATCCGCTCCCACACCATTCCACTCCGCACCCTCGCACGCATCGTAGGGCTTCTCTCGGCCTCCATTCAAGCTATATTTCCAGGTCCACTTCACTACAGGGCAATGCAACGCCTCAAAGCTTCCTTTCTCAGGGAAAACCCCTCATACGATCAGCCGGTCCCGATGACAGAGGAAGTCAGAGACGAACTCAGATGGTGGCTGGACAGCATGGAAGCATGGAACGGCCGAGCCATCTTCGGGAAAGCTCCCGACATGATATTAGAATCAGACGCCAGCCTCTGGGGATGGGGAGCGACGAGCGAAAATGTATCGACAGGAGGTGCTTGGACATCCCAAGACCTCAACTTACATATAAACTGCCTAGAACTCCTAGCCGGGTCTTTCGCGATCCGAAGCCTAGCAAAGGACAAGTCGGACTGTTGCATCCTTCTCCGGATGGACAACATTTCCGCAGTCCGTTACATCAACCGCCTTGGAGGAGCCCGCTCACGTCTCCTATCAGAAATAACAAAATAAATTTTCGATTTTTGCCTACCCCGCAACATCTCCCTCACGGCGGAATACCTCCCAGGAGAGACAAACCTCACAGCGGATTGGTTCTCATGCCACTGGCGGGACACCAGCGACTGGAAACTAGATCCACAAATCTTCAACTGCATTGCGGAACGCCTAGGTCCACTCCACTTGGACCTGTTTGCGTCCCGCAACAACAGACAAACGAAATTATACTTCAGCTGGCTCCCGGACCCGGAGAGCGCAGCAGTGGATGCATTCCTACAACCTTGGCCGATCACGGGAGCCTACGCCTTCCCTCCCTTCGCCATGATAGCGAGGACCATACACTATCTGAAGAATCAGCAAACCTCACTAATACTCATCACTCCACTATGGAGGGGACAACCATGGTTCCCAGATCTCCTAGCTCTATCATGCCACGATCCCCTTCTACTACCTCATCATCAATACATTCTAACAGATCCAAAAGGCAACCCTCATCCACTAATCCTAGACAACCATCTCCATCTGGTGGTTTGGACGCTTTCAGGGGCTCCTGGCAAGTCGGCGAACTATCGCAGGCTGCTAAAGAACTGCTATGGGACTCATGGGCCCCCGGAACCAGAAGATGCTATCTATCCGCCTGGAATTCCTGGTCCACTTGGTGTCTGGAACGGAACTTCGATCCATTTACGGCCCCTGTCTCAGCAATTTTGAACTTCCTATCTCACCTTTTCTCATTAGGACGTTCTTACAGATCACTTAATGTAATTCGCTCAGCTATTTCAGCAGCCCACGTCCCCATACAAGGGATTCCAGTTGGCAAAGAACCACTTGTATGCCGACTCCTGAGAGGCATTCGATTACAACGTCCCCCAGGGCCCAAATACTCTCAATTCTGGGACGTCTACGTAATCCTCCGATTCCTGAAAGACTGGCCAACTAACGACAGACTCTCCCTCCGTCAATTATCAGCAAAACTCACAGTCTTGCTCTGCCTGGTCTCCTTCCGCAGAGTGTCAGACATTCGAGCACTGGACATAGACGCTTTCTCAATCTCTCCAGAAGGAGTTACATTCCGGATATCTCGCCGCACTAAGACGGACTCCACATCTGTGTTTTATCCTTTCTTCCCCACAGAACCGCAACTCTGCGTTGTCTCCACACTACAACAGTACGTGGAAACCACCCTACCTCTTCGGTCTACACCATCAGGTCAACTCCTAGTATCATACGTCAGACCACATGTCCCCATCACTTCCACCACCCTAGCAAGATGGGTTCGATGGTTACTATCGCTAGCCGGTGTGGACACTACATTCGGAGCCCACTCAGTACGCGGAGCAGCAGCATCCTCAGCCTTCATGGCGGGTGCCTCCTTAACGGATATCCTACGCTTCGCTGATTGGTCTAGGGAATCTACATTCCGCACCTTCTATTTCCGTCCGAATTCCAGTGCTGCCATGTCTCTGATTCTACAGCGTTAAAAATGCAAAATATGAAGCCTCCTGTCATGTGATAAAATTGAAGATTATGCTAGCGCTAGTGTACTTATAATCTTAATTTTAATAATGACAGGAGGCGAGTATTTTCCCACCCTTCCCACCCGGGAGGAGGGGAACTACTCTATTCATACTCTAATCATACTTCTCTACATTTCTTCATTCTTCTGTTTTTCTTCATAACTCCTTGAATCTTATGTTCATAAGATAGTCACTGTTGTCATTAGCCTATTTAACTACTAGTAGTCTATACACTGAATATACAAATTAAATTATTGCAATGTAATCCGATGGATCACTGTCATGACTACAAACAGTTTCAAGACCGATGCCTAACCTTTCTCATATTCTCTTTTCAGTTTAAGTGTGAAAGAATTTGGAACATCTACGGCATGACCATAACGATATTTCTCATCATATAAAGACCAAGCATCGGAAGTTCTCCGGTTGGTGCCTGTTTTTTCTTCCTACTCAACCCAAGAAGTTCATCATTCCCGTTGGATTCCATTACGGATGTTCGTTACAGACTTTATCACTATTTTCTTCCCTGTTCCGATGTTCGCTTCCGAAAGAGGGGGAGGAGCCTGTTGACTGAAACAATATACTCCCTATTTGCATTTTGATTGGTTAAAACGTTTATTCACTTTCTTTACTGCTATGGAGTTTTAGTAAAGAGAGTAAAGCAAAATACTCGCCTCCTGTCATTATTAAAATTAAGATTATAAGTACACTAGCGCTAGCATAATCTTCAATTATAGCTGGACAATCTTAAAGGGTTGTTTTTTTATGCTTGCAAAAATATGTGGGCTTTCACTCTGTTGATGTTTATTGTTAGGGTAACTAGGTGAGTGTAACTAGGTTACAACAGGACACAACAACTGGGAATCAGGAACATGTTGAAATTTGAAAGGGGTGGCTAAGGAGGCTGGGTTACACTGTTGAAAACAGCAAAACATTTTACAGAATTGCAAGAAGAAGAAACTAACCACAGGTATATTTGAGCTTATTATATATAATGTAAGCTTAACGTACATCACTACTGACCCAAACACAACAAGAAAAGTCAGCTCCAATATGCTCAAAATAATATAAATATGTCACAGAGGTTCTGGAATTCTGTTATGTGGAGTGATGAAACAAAAACTGGAACTTTTTGGCTCAATTCATCGGTGGTATGTCTGGAGAAAGAAGAATGATACTTATGCTGCAAAGAACACTCACTCATGTCATGCTGTCTGTGTGACAGGACGTCATTGTACAAATGATTATATTAAGCCCTCTAGGTTGAAACTTAGTATTTTTATTTTGTTTTCCAGTTTCAATAAACTTACATAATGAACCTGCCATTGTATAAATATTTTGTCACATCTTCCGAAATCTAAATTGTATAATTGTATAAATTGTATAATTGTATAAATCTCTTGTCAGATCTTCTGAAGTCTCTTTTGTTCTGTATTAAGATCAATAAACACATTTCTGAATCTGCTACTCTACCCATGAATTCAGTAGGGAACAAATTAATTTTTTAGATCCAAATATATTTGTAAAAAACAAAATACATCCAAAAACTTTTTTTTTTTTTTTAAAGTCTGTGTTAATACAGCTATTGACAGAAAAAGCTGTCATTATACACCCTGGCTTGATAGTGCCACAAAAAAAAAGCCAGTTTTTACGTCTAAGCAGGAATTGTACTGAACTAGAAAACTTCAATGAACAAGCAGATGTTTTATAAAACAAATTTATCGAAAAAAATTATTCAGAGACAGATCTATTAGAAAGTATTAACGAGATCAAGTACAAAAATAGGGACGAACTTTTAAAGTATAAAACAAAAACAAATAACGTATCTATATCTCTCCCTATTACTTTCAACTATAATAATAGAAGCGGCAAAATCAAAAAGATCATTAAAAAACATTGGCACATTTTAAAACACGACGACAAACTTAGCAAAATTATTCCCGAAAAGCCAAAAATTCAGCATCCTTCTTTCCCCAAGTCAAAGGGTTCCATAAATGCAAATCATGTATTGTATGCAAGACCACTGATTCCACATTACCATCCAAGTTGATGCAATTTACCTCGAATAGGACCAAAGCAACTTACAACATTAAGGAAATTATAAGTTGCAATACGAAAAATTTAATTTATCTGCTCGAATGCCCATGTGGCTTCCAGTACGTTGGAATGACCACAAGGTGCTTAAAAATTAGACTAAGTGAACGTTGCAGAAACATTCAAAATGGATACTTAAACCACTCCGCATCCAAACATTTTATTGCTCACGATAAAGACCCTAAAATGTTAAAATGTACAGGGATAAAAAAATGCACCTTACCCTTGGGGGTGGCGATATAAAAAAAACGTCCTAAGTAAAACAGAAATGGAATGGGTCTACAAGCTACAGACCCTTACACCCCAAGGTTTAAATGCAGACTTTGATTTGTACAACTTTTTATAATTATGCATATTAATTGTCACTTTTATTATGGGACTTTTTTGATTCACAATTTTAATGTGGAGTTTTACATTTAATTTTTATATGTGAATAATTTTTATATGTAAATTTGATGTGTTTTTATTATTAACAGCACTTAATGCCACAAACTTATATCATTGTGTTTTAAGGATATGCTTTTTATGCTTTTCTACTATTTGTCAGGGCTCCGAGGGCAGCGGCGAGGGGAGGCTGCAATCCTCTCGCAGCACTCACCCTCGGTCCGTCGCTGCCCGCGGTCCCCCCTCCTCTTACCGGTCGGCGAGCGGCGTCCTCTCCCCTTGACACGCCGCTCTCGTCCTCTTCTCCTCCTCCCAGCGGCAGCATGTCTAACGCTGCACGCTGGGAGCCGGCACTGATATCAGTATGCCGGGGTCGCTCACGTGACCTGCCGTTAAAGCGACAGTGCAACAATCACAGTGGGGGGTATAGATATCCCCCACGTGTGTTTGTTAATTCTGATTGGAAGTTATCCAATCAGAATTAAGGCAAGGATATATATACTTACCTTTCCTGCCTCTCAGTGCCCTGTTGTGGTCTTTGCTTTATGTATTGATACTGAACGTGTGCTTTCTGGTTACGTACTCTCTGGCTTGTTATACTGACTTTGTGACTTTCTCCTACCCTTTGACCTCGGCTTGTTTCTCGTTATTCTGTTTTCTGGTTCCCCTTACTTGGCTTGTCTCCTGACTATTCTGTGTGTTCTTAGCCCAGCCACTCTAAGGTCCGGTACTGCACACTTTCTGTGTGTGTGTGTGTCTGTGTGTGCGTTAGCGTGTTGGGTTCCCCGAATCGTGACACTATTCATATAAGAAAGCTGCTAATCTTTAGTGCCATCGGCAGTGAGTTGCATACACCTCCCCTGTAGCCCCCCCCCCCCCCTTGTGGGAGCAGCTCGTTTCTGTAGGCTCACGCTGACCAGCTAAACTACATTTCCCAAGGAGCTCTGCTCCGAATTATGCCAGTCACGTGACGCTTTATTTTTACTTATATCTTCTTACATAAGCCTCGTTTTACAAATATTATTATACTACACAGCCCTTATTCGATTACTTCACCAAACTGTATAAGCACCATTTGTTTTATATATGCTTTATATATCATTTTAAATATTTGTTTTCTATTGGCCATAACCACACTGCCCTTTCCTGGGATGCCCCCCTAGAATTTGGTAGCGAGGTCGCTCTAGACCCGTCCCTGCAGGTCTTCAAAGACCGAATAGACAAGAACCAGGCAGGCTTAGAAGGAGAGAGATATGCCTGGGATCAAGGGTTATTATACCGGTATGCAGAGAAGGTAGTAGCTGGGTCTATTCCCATACACATAAAGCAGTTAATTGTGCCTCGAAAGTATAGACAGGAGTTACTGCGCATAGCGCACGACATACCCTTATCCGGTCATTTAGGGATCAGCCGAACTAAACATCGACTGATGCAGAACTTCTTCTGGCCAGGTATCTCCAAGGATATTAGGCAATACTGTAACACCTGTGATACCTGCCAGAGGGTAGGGAAGAGGGGAGACCGCTACAAAGCCAAACTCCATTCCCTACCCATAATAGAAGAGCCCTTTAGTAGAGTAGCGGTGGACATAATCGGACCCCTGAAAAAACCCAGTCCCTCTGGCAAGAAGTACATCTTGCCTGTAGTGGACTACGCCACCAGATACCCCGAGGCGGTGGCTCTAACGAATGTACATGCAGAGACCGTAGTGGATGCCCGAATTTGGCACCAATTTAAATTTTACATATCCTTATAAATATTTTCTCATGCCAGGTATAATGCTACCATTTTGATAAAGCCTTAAAGGTGAAACGCGTAAATGGTTTTAAATTGTGTATTTTAAGCAATAAAAGTTTTTGGGTTACCTTTTCTACAGGACCGATCTTCATTTTATTGTGTTTTATATGCACTTTTTATTTTTACTTTTCCTGGCATTTTTTACTGTATCCTGACTCAAGAAATCCCAGGTGGGGATAATTCCACCAGCACTGTATTATTAGAGCAGTATCCTCTGCTCTACACTTGTGAGTATATTTTATTTAAATTTATTTTACCCATACACTGAGAGCACTATTGCTGTTTTTTATATATCGTGGAGTACTGCATTACCAGGCCGGATTGACGGACATCTTCCTACAGTATATCCTTTAGCGGGGATTATACCGCTAAGCGCCATTCATCCTAGAGCTGGCTAAAGCTCCTCCGAATGTGAGTGTATTACCTCCATTTTATTTATTTTACCTTTTGATCTTACAATACTTCACTATTGGCAGTTTGTCGTGTTTTTATTTTTGTCTTCACATATACGGATTCTTACAACCCGGACGGATCAACTCCTGAGGACTGTACCTATACTCTATCCAGTTATACCTGTGAGACTTTTATACGATTTTTTATCATATTTTATCACCTGGATGGACTTTCTTTTATCTTGTTTCTGTTGTTTTAAGTGAGACTTTTTACCATTTATATAGGCCTACTTGTTGTTGTCTATCCATTTAGACCATTTGGTCTGGTTTCTACTGTCATAGACTACTGGTTTTAACATTTAGCGCAGCCCTTACTCCCTTCACCTCCTCTAATAACTAAATCATGGAGTGAATTGTTGCCATATAAAAAAATAATTGAAAAGCGTAATAGGGAACAAGTTACGTTTATATCTTAATTCTCAAAGTCATGTTTTAAAGAAAGTCTTAATAAGACATTGGCATATTTTGAGACAGAGCAAGGATCTGCATCAATATACAGGTGAGAAACCTAGGATGGTATACAGGGGAGCAAAACATTTTAAGCAAATCCTAACAAAAAGTTGTGTTTCAAAAGAACACAAAGATGTAGATCTATTTGGTCCCCAATTAAGAGGTTTTTATAATTGTTGTCGATGCCAAGCATGCAGAGAGACCACTATTAAATATAAGAAAACTACGTAATTTACTTCTAGGATTACCCAAGAAAAGTATGACATAGACACATTCATTACTTGTGATACCAACAATGTAATTTATCTCCTTTTTCGTGATTGTGGATTAGAATATATTGGTAGAACTACAAGACCCTTAAAAACAAGAATTAGAGAACATATAAGAAATATTAAAAATACAAATTTAAACCATTCAGTATTTCGCACATAAACATAATGGGAATCCAAAATGCCTCCAATTTTTTTTTTTTTTTAATTCTTTATTTTTGTAGCGCATATGGATTGAACATACATGCTTGTGGTACCCCAACGGCAGTCCACTCGCTAATTTCAACGACAATAGATACAGTGGGGGATGAATAAACAATGCACATTTTTTGAATAAGGTATAGATTGACATACCGTAATAAATTCAACAGGTTTAAGTAGTCATGGCTAGTAATGTCACAGATAATACAGGAATTCAACGTTAAGGAACAGGCTAAGTAGGCATGTTTAACTGGTGGGCACTCTGAAAATGAGACACTAGCTGTCTATGCTTAGTATGCACCACAGGCGGGAAAACCGTCCACTAGAATGACAGAAAACGTTGCTTAAGGAGATGTACTTTTAAAGATTGTGCGTTATAACAAAAATATACAACCGCTTTTAAACGTATCAGTTGTTATAGTTGTTAACCCTGTTTCATGCTAATGAAATGAACTGCATATGGCTCACACTTCTAGCACACCGAGGGCTAGCATCTAAGGAAAGGTGAAAAATACAAAGAAAGAAAGGCATGGGACAACGCAGTAGACAGGTTTTACATTTCTTGCAGCATCTTGCAGTATTGGTTGCTGCACACAGAGACATCTCACTGGGTCTCCAGCTCGTTCTCAGTTAAAGAATCTGTGGCACTGGCATTTGCTGTGGAGTTCAACACTTTGCCAAAATCTCCCGTGGCTGGTCTGCTGCCACCAGCTCTGGTCGTTAGAGTTTCCACCTTTTCTTCAAAAGACTTGAATGTGGGTGAATTCCCGATGCCACTCATATGCTGAAGTAGATAGTCCCTCCTTTGGGTGGCACGTTTAGCTTCTTCTTCATAGCCGGAAAGTGGAGCTTTGTCTCACCAGGGCACACATATAGCCCAGGTCTGAGGGCTGCTATCCAACGTGTTTTTTTTTTGTTTTTTGTTTTTTGTTTTTTTCCCGGTCGGTGCCGCCAGCGGGTTTGCGCGGGAGCTTCTCCGGTCGGTCAGTGTGCATGTCGGTGTTTTTTCCGATAATTGCCTTTATGTGTAGCCAGCTTCCTTATTCCCGCGGTCGGCCCCATGTTTGAGGTTTGCCCTGCCCGTCTAGTCCGAGGTCGGTTAGTGCTCGTTGCTTTGCGTGTCGGACCACATGGTGTCTGCATCAGGCTCTGCCGCTCTGTGTCTTCGCACATGGCCTCCGCCATCTTGGATCTAGGCCTGGGGCGTGCGCTGTGGTGTCTCCGAGTGCAGCTTTAGGGTGATGACCGGGATCACCCCCCCCCGGTCCAGAGGGGGGGGGGATCGGGACCGGGCCCGCCGGTGGTATCCATGCTTGTCGGGCTCCAGTGGGCAGGATAGTGGTGCGGCGGCCGTCCACACCACTCACCGCCGGGTAAGGTCTCACCTGTGGCCGCAGGGACCTCTCCCCTGAGGGACTAAAACTGCAGGAGCTAGCCTCTCCTCAGCTCCGGTAGCCCAGGGACATCGGGGGTCGCAGTCGCGGACCATTCACTCCCTCCTTAAGCATGGTTTACGGGCTAAAACGGACATCTTTAGCAGGAGCTGATCTGCCCCGCGACCGCTCAGCTCGGCGGCCCGGCCCCGCCCCCCAAAATGCCTCCAATTTATATGAATTCAGAAGGCTAAAAAATCATTGAGAGGGGAAGACTTTTTAAAAAGATTCAATGTCTGAGATGAGGTGGATCTTTGAACTGGAGACCTTATCTCCAGGGGGTCTTAATATTGATTTTGAAATTTACAATTATATTTAATCTGATAATTAATATTTTTTAACTGATTAATTAATATTTTTTTATATATATTATAGTATTAATTGATTTTTACATGTCTAATAATGACTTTTCCTTTATTTGTTCCCCTCTTTTATCCTTTTTTGTTTGCGTGACTTTATTTTTTTGCTGTTTATAATGTTGCACATACTTGTGATTTTTATGACCTTTCATAAAATGGCCGTCGGGGCAATTCCGGCGAGCCATATGCTGTTTATGAGAGCTGCAGTGTGGCCAACCAACAGGTGGAACCACAATATGGCCACCAATACACTTCCGGAAGACTCCGGAAAGGGGGAAGTGTATGAAGCCTGAACTGTGGTCGTTGCGAGCGGTGCCTGAAATTACGTTGCGCACCTGGACAGGCGCGCAACGTAAGTATTCCCGAAGCCAATAAGGAGCATCATAGAACACCGGAAATACAGAAGCATGTCGGGGGGTGTGCCATAATTTGGCATTTGGTGCTCTTTCAACATATTTAAAAGGACCACCATGGAAGATGAACTTATGCACCTGAGGAAGGCAGATTTAAGCCAAAACGCGTTGTGTTGTGTCCTAAGGGGACTATCTCTGCTTGCTTTACCAAGTAGAATTATATGTAAAACTACTATTTGTTTTTATTTAATACATTTGTGTCTTTTACTCTAACTTGGTACCTGTTATTCACTTATCACTTTGGGAGGATTTAAGTATTCTACCAGTGGCAGCACCAGGAGATCCATATCCCACTTTAAGCTGTTATACCTGAGCCAGTGATAAACAGGCTCATGGAAATGTGAGTGTGATACACTATATATATATATATATATATATATATATATATATATATTGCTTCATCCACTGATTGATACAGACTATATTGCCCTATTGTGAGCATTTTATCTTTCAGATGTATTGGGATCCTACCTGTTTTTAAGTATACTTACTTTTTTATATATCTATTCACTTCTGTATGAGCAAATATTCACATGGAGAAAGATTGAGGTCACTTATTAGTGTGCTATCCACTGTATTTTTTTCTGTGTGTTCTAATAAAACTGAAGCATCTCCTTCAAGCACAGATGTACAAAAAGTGCAGAAATTATGCTTTCCTTCAGGAGCTGATGATGCCAATGCTGGTGAGACCACAATGTAGTACTGAATCAACTATTGATAACAATATTAAAATTATGTTACATTCTTCTTTCTCCACGAATGCAAAACTGTTGCAAATGTGTATTCCTAATGCAATAGTATCCTGGTGGCCATTTAGGTCAGTGCTCCTCAACCCTCTACTCAAGGCACACCTACAAAAAAACAACAACTTTAGAGTATAAGGTGTTATTTATTTATTTTTTTTAAACACCTTAGACACACCTGGGTAATCAGTAAATCCTGGGCTGGTAGGTGTGCCCCGAGAAGAGGGTTGAGGACTGAGGAGCACTGATTTGGGTGACCAGCTCTCACCTACAGGGAGAAATAAAGGTTTATTTTACTTATCTTTCCTCCCTCACTGTGCTAATCTCCAGGATGCAGCTCTTCAACTCTGATGATCTCCGTCAATCCAATCTGCTATTTTTAGCTGCAGGGTTAAAATGAAAGGAGAGTGGAGTTGTACCCTGAACACTTCATTGTGATGAAGTGGTCTGGGTGCCTATAGTGTCCTTTTAGTTATAGTGTGGTTGTTTACATTTTTAGCCAAATACCCCCTTTGTGCCTTACTTTGTTAGATCTTTCTGTCTTTTGGGGTATAATGTTTATGTTGCTAATGTTGTATCCATGGGAGTTTTAACCTTTAATGCAGGTCTTCTGTATCAACCATATTACAGTAGGAAAATGCATATTTTGCGTACGTTCGGGAATACAAAATTAGAATATTTGCAGGTGGAAATGTCATAAATCTTGTAATGTAAGAGGAGCTTAATATATGTATTTAGTCTCTGGTATAGCTTCTCATTTAAAGTTGTATTTATTAAATGTATTTTGATGTACCATGTCAAGCCTATATAGCATGCACAAATTGTTCATCTAAATATAATTTTACAGGCTATAAAAAAAACAAAGCTATTACAAAAAGAAAACTGGGTTTTAGTAATTCCTTTATTGAAACCAAATAACTAAGAGGAAAATAATAGGAGGATATAAGGACATTTGGATAAAATATAGCTATTATAGAAATATAAGAACACATTTTTAATGCAGCTGCTAACATTAAATCTAAGGAAATATAAATTACAGGTTTTTCTTTCTATATCACATTATATAATTGAGGAATTAGGAGCCATTTTTTTCTGAAATCCATCTGACAATTTCCTCTAAATGGTTGTGTTTTGTTTATAGATAGCTAGATGGGTTCCTCTGAGCTTCTACTTCTTCAGTCCATTGTTTGAAACAGTGAGGTGGTCTCTTTATGATGAGAAATAACTGGTATCTCCAAACCTCCTGATTTAGATGAAGCACGTCTAACTTTAGAAACAATCTAGGAAGAGCAATGGCAAAATAATAAACAATAGAAAAAAATAAAGATATTTAGATGATGTCAACATTTTTTTTTAGAGTTGCCTAGTTGTTTCTTTTTTTTTTTTTTTTTTTACAGTTTTACATAGTTTTTAAAAATTTATATAAAACAGGTTATGAGGGTGAGTTGAATGTCTATCAATGAGGACACCCATTCATTTCTGAAAAATAAATTTTTAACATATTTTAAGTGAACAAACAAATAGTGAAAGAGGGTTCTTATAATTTGAATATCTTTTTCACATCTTTTCCATTTTTTCTTTATCGTATTCATTTTTAATTTTAATTTCCTTTACTATTACTATTTTATTCAATAATAATTGATAATTTTTCATCATTTTTATTTTTTCTTTATTTCCATTATTTTTTTTATCTTTTTTCATCTCTGCATTTTTTGTAGTTTTTTGCATTTTTAGTTTTTGTGATATTTTTTTTCATTATTATTCTTATTTTTTTAATTCACATTCTTTTCTCTACATATTTTTTCCCTTATATACATATTTTGTTTAGTTTCATCATGGCTGTCACTATTTCTCATTTTGTTATCTCTATATATGTCTTTTATATCTTACATTTCCGAGTCAGGACAGGATGTGATGGGATGCGAGAGGGATCCCGCGTCACTTCTGGAACCAAGAACTCAGCAAAAACATGCAAGGACCGCATCAAGACCTGGCCAGCAGGCACATCATTGGACCACAAGAATACAAGGCGGGACTGGCACGCATATATGAACAGGATATACGCCATTACCGATTGAAAAAGCCTAGTTCTTATGTGAAACGAATCTCAGAAGTCAGAAGGAGAGGAGGATATATTTTATATTCCATACACCATGTGCTTTGTATATTCTTTATGTTTAAAATGTTATTTATTATTTTGTTGGTAATAAAAGGTCTTTACTTAAATTTTTTCATCCTCCTCCTGGATTCTTCATTTGGGTTCTTGCAAGGGGAAGTGTCTACCCTTAAATAGACACTAAGTTATACAACTTGAAGCCAGTTTCTAAATGGCTCCAAACCAGGTGAGCAGTTCTATACTGGTGTTTAATGTTTACCACTGATATATCCAATACTACACTGAGAAGTTTCTGTCTATTTTCCTCTTTCTACATATCTCAATGGGAGTGACTGATCCATTTATCCATTTTAGAAAGGTTGTGCATGCCACCTCAAGGCACAAACGTTTTTAAATTTAGAGCCTATACCCTGAAAAGGCTCTAATATATGTGAGTTAATTTTCACTCTCTTTAATAAATATAATCTCAATTATATCACAGTAATGCACGAAATACCCTTGTTATATTTTATATTTTATGTACATGTATTTACAACTGTATACTAGTGAGGTGTAAGTCCCTGTTTTGTATTTTAGCCCTGCACTCATACTTTTTTTTTTAGATGGAATATCACCGAAACTTTTAATGCTCGTTGAATATATCTTATTTGTGATGGGCTGTTACGGAGTGCTCACAGAGTGTTTATCAGCTGCTACACTGATATAATACCACATACACTTCACTGTAAAAAGCGTCTATATCACACTATATTCTTTGTTTGATCTATATGCCTTAAGCCTCAATTGAGTGCACACTCAATGCAAAGCCATTTATCAGGATGTAGTTCTCGGCCTTGTAGTGAACTGTCACATTTGAATTGTGGCTCTGTTTACTTACCAGTGTTTTTAGAGAAGAAACACCACTTTGTATCAGGGATACTTGAATTAAAACAGCAGCCTATAGACAGACACTCATCTGAGCTAATTCCTGGGAATCCACAGTCTCTTCTGGCCTCGGGGTTTACAGCACATTCAGCTTTATCTTTAAACAATAGAAACATTCATGTAAATGTGTGTGATTTTATTTTTAGGTATCCCTGAACAGTATGTATGTACTGTAATGCAATGTTTCTTCTTATTTGCACTAGTTAGATACACTTAACAAATGTGAAAGGAAAATTAAATATGTCTTCTGATGGAAAATCTGTTTTTGAATTAAATTCTAATGGGGTTGTTCCCTAAACAAAATCAGGTGAATGACAGAATTTGGTTGGAATTTGGTCGGGCCGAGCGAATCGCCCAGATGCATTCGGTGTTTGGATTAAAATCGGTGCTGTCCAGTGACTGGAAAGCCCCATTTTATCCGATGCTATACAATATCACTAAGAGAGCTCTGATTGGTTGACTTGCAAGCCAACCAATCACAGCACTTGGATAGGCAAGTATCCCTTCTCTCAAGACATGCTTTTTAGAGCAGCAACCTCTCCTTTGCCTGTCAGAGCGCTCTTATTGGATGGCTTACCAGCCAAACGGTCAGAGTACTCTTACTGATATTACATCATTTTCCCATGCTATGCAATAGCTTACACAGCTTTGTAAAGCCTTTAAAATGGCTCTCGACTATAGGAGCTAAGTCTTGCACCAGGACTTAGGACCCCCTACTAGATGCCCATGGGTGGGTAGGATGGGGTCTTTCTAGATGTATTTTCCAGATTTAACTAGTTAGTAGATATGCCCACACAGGTGGGGGCATAGGGGAGTTTCAAACTTCCCTAATAGTAATAGGGTGGTCTTATTGAACCCCATAAGCTTTTTATGCATGTACATTTGCTTTTAAGTATTTAAAAAAAGTACAAGTATTTAATGTGACGGCTGGCTATCAAGCTATGGTCAGACTCCACATAATTAACCCTTGTGCCACTAAGGGTTATTTATCTATTTCCCCATAGGCTACTAGAGCTGCCAGCGGGCATATAGTTCAGATTTTTATGAAATCCAAACCTGGATTTGAAGCATTGCTCTAGATTTAAGCTGTCTGGAAGTGTTCGATCCTGCTGGAATCCAGACCCAATTCAGCCCTGAAGTGCAAATTCTGGACATTGTTAAATAGCATGAACAATTTCTTGATTTCGCAGTCTGAATGGCTTTAGTGAAGACTATAGTGAATAACCTGATAGTCAAGATTTACAGCTGATGTGTAAACTTACAAGTGCTTTTTGTATTAAAACACCACTTCGTGTTAGGGATACTCGAATCAAAACAGCAGCCATTAGAAAGACATTCATTGGAGTTAATTCCTGGGAATCCACAGTCTGTCCTGTCCTCGGGGTTTACAGCACATTGCTCGTTATCTGTGACATGGATGGAGCAATACTAGTGATACGCACAATTACATTTCTCGGAATAGCAGTATAACATGTTGTATTAGTGATTGTTTCATGCGTTCGTGTCTGCACGTTTCACAACCTTTTAAAAGACAAACTAGCACCTCCCATAATTTTTTATATTATGTTCCATGTTCCTTATATTTAACAAGTATGTATTTGTGATGTGTAAACAATACAATTAAATGTAGAAATTCCCAACTCTTTATCCTGTAACTGGGCTCCTCCATCTTAGCTCAGTGTCAATGTTCGTTCTAAACTCTGTCCTGTGCAGTAGGCATAGAGAGAGCATACAGAGGAGAGGAGACATAGAAAAAAATTTCTAATTCACCACTGCAATGTTTAGACTGGCTTAGTCTGGACCGAACTGGATCAATTTGCTAAATCTTTATTATAAATTGTATTCAAATGGAGCATCTTGTGAACAAACAAGGTTAACACTAATAATTTTGAATGTTTTAATCAGTTGTGTAAGAAAAGTGATAGTTCCTCTTAAAGAGACTCTCTGAGGTTGTATTACTGCTAACTTTAATACAAGATAACTGGTTTTACTCTCTTCCTAGAATAATACTTTGGAGAGAGTTCAGAGAAGGGCTATTAAACTGGTTCATGGATTGCAGGATAAAACTTACCAGGAAAGGTTAAAGGATCTTAACATGTATAGCTTGGAGGAAAGACAAGACAGGGGGGATATGATAGAAACATTTACCGTATATACTCGAGTATAAGCCGAGTTTTTCAGCACATTTTTTGTGCTGAAAAACCCCAACTCGGCTTATACTCGAGTCAATAGTCTGTATTATGGCAATTTGCATTGCCATAATACAGACAGGGGCTGTGGGGGCTGTGAGAGAGCGTTACTTACCTCTCCTGCAGCTCCTGTCAGCTCCCTCCTCATCCGCGCCGTCCATTCAGCTCTTCTGTCAGCTCACACTGTAAGTCTCGCGAGAGCCGCGGCTCTCGCGAGACTTACACTGGGAGCTGACCGAGGTGCTGAACGGACGGCGCAGAGGAGGAGAGAGCTGACAGGAGCTGCAGGAGAGGTAAGTAACGCTCTCTCACAGCCCCCACAGCCCCCACTGAACTGCCAATGCTGGACCACCAGGGAAGGAGAGCCCCCCTCCCTGCCATATATCAAGCAGGGAGGGGGGACGAAAAAAATATATATTAGTAATAATAATTAAATAAAATAATAATAAAAAAATAATAATAATGACATTAAATAAAAAATAATAATAAATAATAATAAAAAATAATGAAAATAATCAAAAAAAATTGCCCACCCCCCACCAAGGCTCTGCAACACGCACACATACACACACTGAACTCATACGCACACACTGCACACATACACACACGCTGCACTCATACACACACGCTGCACTCATACACACACTGCATTCATACACACACACTGCACTCATACACACACTGCATTCATACACACACACTGCATTCATTATACACACACTGTAAATAAATATTCAATTAATATATTTTTTTTATGATCTAATTTTATTTAGAAATTTACCAGTAGCTGCTGCATTTCCCACCCTAGTCTTATACTCGAGTCAATAAGTTTTCCCAGTTTTTTGGGGTAAAATTAGGGGCCTCGGCTTATATTCGGGTCGGCTTATACTCGAGTATATACGGTAAATACATAAAGGCAATCAACACAGTAAAGGAGGAGACTATATTTAAAAGAAGAAAAACTACCACAACTATCCTTACTATAAGATAAGGCCAGGGACTAATGAAAGTATTTTGAAAATTGGGCAGACTAGATGGGCCGAATGGTTCTTATCTGCCGTCACATTCTATGTTTCTATATTTCTATTCTAGGACCTGATTTCTCAATCGACCCTTGGATTCACAATGCATCCAGTGTTAGATTACTGACTAGCATTGTGCCTGAACTGAAAAGCTAAATGGAAGAGACAATCTGTGATTCATTTTATATTAAAGGGACACTTGCTTAATGAAGAAGTTTATAAATCATACCCCGGCAGTCTCGCTGCTCAGTTCGCTGCCATTTAGGAGTTAAATCATTTTTGGTTCTGTCTATGCTGAACTGTGGTTCACACAACCTCCATGACAAAATAAAAGGTTACATTTTCAATCAGATGTGACAGCACAGTGTGTTTACTTTCTTATCCTATGCTCAGTTAATTGAACTTGAATCGCACAAAAGGATGTTGCAGACTTCAGGAGGCTATTTATTATTAATTCTAAATTAAAGGGGAACTATAGTGCCAGGAAAACAAAATCACTTTTTTCAGGAATTGTGTAGAGAGGCTGTGTGAGTCTCAGTCAAGGGAGGTGTGGCTAGGGCTGCATGAACAAAGTGATCTAACTCCTAAATGGCAGATAATTGCACCGTAAGACTATAAGGGAATGATCTATAAAGCCACTTAATTAAACTAAAGTTGTTTTGGTGTTTAGCGTGTTCCTTTAACTTTAATATGCATTAAAGTTGTGCATGATATAACCATTTGCTATCGAAAGTGTAACTCCACATCCGACAGCTTCTATGATGCATCATTAGCTATCCTAGAACAATTGTTCTGGCATGACTAATGTAAATCCTGTGCATAAGGGATGTCTGTCATTAGCAAGTGTAGCATGCTGGTGACAGACGACCAAAGGCGGCAGGCCTGCCTACCCCTCGATTCCGTCCAAATCTTCCCCTCATATCCTCCATTACATACATCCCCTTGCAGCGAGTAGGAGATACAACTCTGGAGAAGGACAGGACTGCTGGAAGAACTTGACCTTGGTGCTAGAATGGAGGTACGTTTTGGCTTTATTCTTTTGTTATGGACATTTTCAAATATTACAGTTTTTTAGAATGAAAAGTTGTATTTCTTAAACTGTGTACTTTGTCTTTAAGAGATTTTGAAAACCGACACGTTATTATTGTTTCTCATACAATGTTTCTTTAATAAATTGACTTCTTACCTAGATACACGAATACGATGTTTAGACTTTAAGACGCCATTTTGACCTTGATTAATTGGACAAACATGTCAGGGCCTTGCATACGTCATGTTTAACCTTAAAATGTAGTCCAAACTATGATTAAGATGTCCGGGTCATGACAATAGACTGATTCAGATGTTTTCGCTTAATTTTCACATGAGAACTGACTTTTACATAAGATTTATAATTTTCCCAACATGACCTAATTGAAAATCAAGGGTATAAATATATGTACTTATTAACATTAGACATAGACGGAGGCATTTGGAAGCAGAGTTGCTGCTACATTTACATTAAGACTGCTGTATGTTATTATAATGGATTATTATGTTTTTATAGATCTATATTTATTTATATTCAATAAAATATTTTAAAAGACAAAAGATTATTGCTTCCACAATATAGTAACATAATATAGTACCAGCAGTGACATTTTTTTTTATTATTTGAAAAGTTGGGCAGTACAGTTAGGATTACCCTAAAAAAAACAAAATCGTATTCAAACACCGTGTTTTGGTTGAAGTAAAACAAATCTTTAAGTTTATTCCATATATAAATTAAATAATATAATATGTTTATTTGTATATTTCTCATTTCTTCACAAATGTATTGCAGTCAGAGACAATACCTGTCTACTCCAGATTCCATCCCTTAACATTACATCAGTTTTGGGCCCATGACACAGCTTTGTTTCTACTGCATGAAAATATGGCCAGTAGGATATGAGGGGGAAGACAGAGGAAATGGAACAGATAATGTATATTCATTAATAGTTTTACAATATAGTAATTATAAAGTAGAACATGAATGGTCAGGAATCTAAAAAGACCTCAGAATGAATTCAAACATCTAGGCCAGACAGTCAAATGGGAATCATTCTGCATGTAAGGTAGGATTTAAATTTGGCTATTTTGACCTACAATTTGAAATTTGTTTTGAATTCAAGTTGAACAGTTCAAGCTTACGTGAATAACTTTGACTCTACAGAATTCCTTTTATATAATAACTCTGACTCTATCCGGGGATTTCTCAAAATCCACAAAGACCTGTCTTCTGAATCACCCCATTCTAAATTCTATTATGACATAACAGTGTCCCCATTGTTATCTTCTAACTGTAAAATGGAATATATCTGTTCTTACCAGTCTCCTGTTCAGCATACACCAGTCCTATAATAAGAAACCCAATGTACAGATGGAGCAGTTTGAGGTTCATTGCTGTGGTACCTGATGTCCTCACCCTACAAAACTGGGGGAGATCTGCGTAGTTACAGCACTTTATATACTCTTACTGTGACTACTTTGGGTAGATATGTAATGCAATAACATTTTAACCTAGTAATGAGTAAACTAAAAGCATGTGATTACACTGTCCATGAAATGATCATGGGTTTCCTCAGAATTGCTGTAGGTAAGATGTTATTGTGATGTTTGGTTGGGTGTTTTTTAGAATTTGGCATCAGCTTATGGTTTGGTATAATAGAGCATAAAATAAAATTAAAGGAGAGAAATAATCAAGAGTATATTGGCATAGGCCAAGACTTGTAAAAATCCTTCTTTTATGAGAACATGTGTTGTTTTTATGGTTTTGTATAACAGAATATAAAACAAAGGAAAGAAAGGAAACATAACAAGTTTTTGTGCAAAGGTCAAGATGTGTTTAAATGAAAGCTACGTGGAAGGAGAAATTGGTGAAACGCCTTTCAGATTGTTTTTAAAAAGTATTTTATTTATATCTTGTGTGATGCATATGTTATCATTCATTAAATACCACTTTATTATTAAGTCTTTCCGATCATGTGATAAATCAACAAAATATTTTTGGGCCAGATACTACCTGAAAAGAGTGTCAACCTATCGAGGCTCCAACATTGATGAGTGAGTTTAATCTTAGGAGGTAGAATTTCATGAAGTCAATACATATTACACTATGAGTGGCTATATGGTGATTATTTTAGGAAATTTGACCATTACACGTTGGAGAAGTCATTGCCATTATCTACACTAACAAACTGAAGATACATGAATATGATACCTTGAAGAAAAGCAAAATATAAGTATATATTTTTAATTGTAATGTGATTGGTGTAGAGGATTTTGCACTAAAATTCCTATTATTCACTTTTATATTCTTTGGTATGTGCACACATGAATATTGAATAAGTATTTGAATAGCTACTACGACTGCCTTTAGGGGATTCTGCTTTTGTTGTTGTTGAGTTTTTACTGAAATTTGTGGTGGAGGATTTTTGTACGTGTATCCCTTGCATTGGTGCACATTACATAGCAATATAGAAGTTTTGCACGATTAAATATTATTTTTATTTTTATTATCATAATTGGCTACTAATAGCGCTGATATCACTATCACACTATACTTCTTCTTTGCAATTACCTGATCTTGCCATATGTTTGACCCTGTACACGTCTTTCTGGGTGTGCATATGAAATTTACCAGATTGGTTATGTTTCCTTTGAGACTGTATGGGATCCCAGGAATGACAATTACCCCATTATTATGGCATACCATTTGAAAAAGTAGAACACCCAAGGTATATAAAAAGGGGAAAGAAATAATGGCACAAGGCAAGGTTGTCCATTGACTCCATTACTTAATATCGTATCTATTGAGCCACTGGCTATTATTATTAGGGAGAACAAAGAAATACATGGGATTAAATCAGCTTATTGTGAATGCAAAATCTCCATATTTGCTGATGATGTGCTTTTGTCCCTGGTGAAGCCGTCAATCTCTATTCCAGAGGTTATAAAAACGATTGAGAAATATGGAAATGTTTCAGATTATAAAATAAACATAAAAAAAACTCATTCTGGTGCTAAATATATCTGTGGCAGAATTATTTTCACTCAAGCCTAAATTCCAATGTAATTGGAATTTGGAGTATGTTGAAAATTTGAGTATCAAACTTACTTTTAATATTAATTAATTAATATTAATTAATTGGGGCAAAGTCGAAATTTCATGGTTTGGGCGATTGAATATAGTGCATGCATATTCTATTCCGAAATTGCTATTTTTATTCAGGTCTTTACCCTTTAAACTAGGTAAAGATAGGATCCTACAATTCCAAAGATTATTTTCAAATTTTGTTTGGGGTAACAAACGACCGAGAATATCCCAGAAGATCTTACAAAACAAATATGACAAATGTGACATTTTATTCCCAGATATTGAAAAGTTAAATCTAACATGTCTAGTTGCTAATTTAATGGTTTGGACCAAACTAAATATTCAAAATAATGCCTGGTTCCAGATTGAACAAGAGAATTACCCGTATCGTAACTGAAACACTATATTCTGGTCAGATGACCCAACTGTATTTAATCAAAGTAATGTTTCAAATCAATTGGTAGTCGGTTTGTTGGATGCATTAAAAAAACGGAAAAATAAGTTTAACCTCTTAAACCGTGACAAAATCCTGAGTCAAATTGTTGTGCCATTGATCCACAACCATTACCTCATGTTGCAGCATGATAATGTACGGCCCCATGTTGCAAGGATCTGTACGCAATTCCTAGAAGCTAAAAAAAAATCCAGTTCTTACATGGCCAGCATAATCACTGGACATGTCACCCATTGAGCATGTTTGGGATGCTCTGGATCAGCGTATACGACCGCATGTTCCAGATTATGCCAATTTCTAGCAACTTCGCACAGCCATTGAAGAGGAGTGGACCAACATTCCACAGGCCACAATCAACAACCTGATCAACTCTATGTGAAGGAGATGTGTTGCACTGCATGACGCAAATAGT
The DNA here is from genome assembly GCF_036172605.1 of Pelobates fuscus. Taxonomy (NCBI): domain Eukaryota; kingdom Metazoa; phylum Chordata; class Amphibia; order Anura; family Pelobatidae; genus Pelobates; species Pelobates fuscus. The sequence continues at coordinate 26,041,952 of NC_086317.1, forward strand.
GGTCACACCACATACTGACTGTTTTTCAGAGCCCCCCGGAGTCCCCCAGACTCCCCAATATAGTAAAACTGCACATTTTAGAGTGGCCTTTTATTGTGGCTAGCTTAAGTCAGACCTGTGAAAATATCATGCTGTCTAACCAGCATCTTGATATGCCACACCTGTGAGGTGGATGGATTATCTTGGCAAAGTAGAAGTGCTCACTAACACAGATTTAGACAGATTTGTGAACAATATTTGAGAGAAATCGGCCTTTTGTGTACATAGAAAAAGTCTGAGATCTTTGAGCTCGTGCAAAATGGGGGAAAAAACAAAAGTGTTGCGTTTATAATCTTGTTTAGTGTATGTACATAATTTAAAAACAAAAAATTAACTTAGTTTTTTATTTATTTATTTATTTAACAACTGTCACTAGTCTAATACTATCTAATACTATCCTTACCTTTTGTGTCATTTTACCCCACTCCCTCTAGCATGTAAGCTCATTGAGCAGGGCCCTCAACACCTCTGTTCCTGTGTGTCCAACTTGTCTGGTTACAACTACATGTCTGTTCGTCCACCCATTGTAAAGCGCTGCGGAATTTGACGGTGCTCTATAAATAATATAATAATAATAATAATAATAATAATTATTATTATTATTGAATTTTTTATTTAATTTTTACAATAATATATATACATATATATATATATATATATATATATATACAATATATACAGTTATTATATATACATATATATATATATATATATATATATATAGATAGATAGATAGATAGATAGATAGATATATATATATAGTTCGATGGGGGTTTTGCACTCCAGCTCTCCTTTAAGTTTTGGCAAGGTGCTCAGCTGCACACAGATATACTAGTCTAGGCCCATACGATCTGCTGAAGACTTACGTCAATCTTCTGTCCATACTCCCACCTCTGATGCTCGCCTTCAAGATTTCTCGAGGGCTGCACCGTTCCTGTGGAACTCGCTTCCCTCCTCCGTTAGATGCTCACCCAGTCTCCACTCCTTGAAAAAATCATTAAAAACCCACTTCTTCATAAAAGCGTATCAATTAAACTGTTAATAGCTCCTGACTGATTCCTCTTCTGCAACTGTCACTAGTCTAATACTATCCTTACCTTTTTGTGTCACCTTACCCCACTCCCTCTAGCATGTAAGCTCATTGAGCAGGGCCCTCAACCCCTCTGTTCCTGTGTGTCCAACTTGTCTGGTTACAATTACATGTCTGTTTGTCCACCCATTGTAAAGCGCTGCGGAATTTGATGGCGCTCTATAAATAACATAATAATAATAATAATAATAATAATATATTAATAAAAAATACACTTAGTATGACATTATATATATGTATATGTATATATGTATATATGTATATTTTTTTATTATTTACTAATATATTTTCTTTTCTATTTCAGAAGCAGGGAGACTGCCTGCCAGTTAGGCAGTCCCCCTGCAGGCAGACACGGAGACATCTATTGCAGCCATGTCCCTGCTCTTTCTGAGTGATCATATGGCCCGCAAGGGCCTAATTTGCCGAGAGGGGACTGTCTGGGCTGCCAGGCAGTCCCCCCAGACCAGAAACAATGCTGATCGCCAGCGGGGGAATGGCAGGGATCGGGTAAGTGAATAGAACAGCGGGGACATTCTATGCTGCCCCCCGGCGTTTAGAGCCACCCCTTCAAGGACGGCATAGAACGCCCGCCATCCTTAAAGGGTTAAAATCACATACCTTGTATGCCTTTAACTCTTGATATGATAGAGGAATACATTATGTTTTTGCCTCACTCTAATTTATCATGCAGTCCTATAATAAATACAATATGAGCATATAAAGGTTTGCTGTTCATTATTTTAAAAGATTAACTTAATTTGTCTCTTATTTTATTAATGCATCTCTATTGGGAAAGTTCATCATCTCCATGCAATGCATGGACATCAAGCAGCACTGACCCAGGAAGCACCTCTAGTTGCCATCTGAGTGCCATCTACCACTAGAGGTGTTACTAGGCAGTAATGTATACACAGCCTTTTCTCTGAAAAGGCACTGTTTACATAAAAATGCCTGCAGGGACAGACTATAGACACCAGAACAAACTACATTAAGCTGTAGTTGTTCTTGTGAATATAGTCTCCCTTTAACTTATTTTAAATTCCTTTTCAAATAACACAATGAGTCCCTCAAGAGTATGTTACTGACCTTGCCTTGATGTGTTTGTCATTGGCAGCCATATTGGTACTCATCTTAAGTGGACCTACACCATATTAGATATTCAACTAAAATAAACATTTGTTTTTAGATTTTTAATGTATTGTTTGTATGTTAAGCTATTTAGTAACTGTCTTACATTTTAATCTTCTGTTAGTTAATTCATTTTATGGTCACATAACTGTGACATCACACAACCATTTTTTTAAATCTGAAATGCTATATAAACAGGGTGGTTCTTATGTCTGTAAACACTTTGAGAAAGCCTGTTATTTGGAGAAACGCGTCAAGTGTATTTTCATATTTGTATCTATAATAAAAAGAGTATACTTTTTATCCACCTTGGACCCTTCTGATTGCTTTTAGATTTATTCAAGAGGACTCCTGGAATGTCCTTGGTGTGGATTTTACCACATATGCTAACTGGATTGGGCAAAACCAAATCCTTTTGTAAGTAACTCTTCTTTTATTTTATTTTAATACTGCTCTTACAGTGAACACTATTGGCTGTATTTATAATTTTTTGTTACATCTATATCGGTAATTTTCTGCTATTTACGCCAGTATTCCATTTTGTCTAGATCCTTACACACTTCCTGTCAATACTTTATTGCACCAGTATATCCATAGGTGGGGATATACTGTCACTTGGAGCTGGTCAGAAGCTCCAATAAACTGTAATTTGCGTTTTCATATTTTCTTTACTGAATATAAGAACATATTACACTATATTGTGTTTCCTGTCCTCTTATTTTACATATGTACTTATCACTATCTGGATCGGAAGACATCCACATCCATAACGCATGTTATGTCTGTTAAAGACCGCGCATGACATTCATGCACCAATGGGGTCGAACCAGAAGAATAGATTCGAAAAATGGAAACCAAATGGAGATCAAAAAAGAATTAATGAATTATGGTGGGCAGAGGACCCCAATTAAGCTCACCATATTAATAGGAAGAATCCTTCTGGATGGACATATCCCTGAAGAAGTCTACCATAAACAAATAGCGTTGGATTGTTTTACTTGTTAATTTTTAGTTGTAGAAACATAGAAACATAGAATGTGACGGCAGATAAGAACCATTCGGCCCATCTAGTCTGCCCAGTTTTCTAAATACTTTCATTAGTCCCTGGCCTTATCTTATAGTTAGGATAGCCTTATGCCTATCCCACGCATGCTTAAACTCCTTTACTGTGTTAACCTCTACCACTTCAGCTGGAAGGCTATTCCATGCATCCACTACCCTCTCAGTAAAGTAATACTTCCTGATATTATTTTTAAACCTTTGTCCTTCTTATTTAAGACTATGTCCTCTTGTTGTGGTAGTTTTTCTTCTTTTAAATATAGTCTCCTCCTTTACTGTGTTGATTCCCTTTATGTATTTAAATGTTTCTATCATATCCCCCCTGTCTCGTCTTTCCTCCAAGCTATACATGTTAAGATCCTTTAACCTTTCCTGGTAAGTTTTATCCTGCAATCCATGAACCAGTTTAGTAGCCCTTCTTTGAACTCTCTCTAAGGTATCAATACCCTTCTGAAGATATGGCCTCCAGTACTGTGTACAGTAATCCAAGTGAGGTCTCACCAGTGTTCTGTACAATGGCATGAATACTTCCCTCTTTCTATTGCTAATACCTCTCCCTATACAACCAAGCATTCTGCTAGCATTTCCTGCTGCTCTATTACATTGTCTGCCTACCTTTAAGTCCTCAGAAATAATCACTCCTAAATCCCTTTCCTCAGATGTTGAGGTTAGGACTCTATCAAATATTCTGTACTCTGCCCTTGAGTTTTTACGTCCAAGATGCATTATCTTGCACTTATCCACATTAAATGTCAGTTGCCACAACTCTGACCATTTTTCTAGTTTACCTAAATCATTGGCGTTTGGCTTATCCCTCCTGGAACATCAACCCTGTTACATATCTTAGTATCATCCGCAAAAAGACACACCTTACCATCAAGACCTTCTGCAATATCACTAATAAAAATATTAAAGAGAATGGGTCCAAGTACAGATCCCTGAGGTACCCCACTGGTGACAAGTGCAAGCTTCGAATATACTCCATTGACTACAACCCTCTGTTGCCTGTCACTCAGCCACTGCCTTACCCATTCAACAATATTGGAATCCAAACTCAAAGATTGCAGTTTATTGATAAGCCTTCTATGTGCAACAGTGTCAAAAGCCTTACTGAAATCTAGGTAAGCAATGTCTACTGCACCACCCTGATCTATAATTTTAGTTACCCAATCAAAAAAATCAATAAGATTAGTTTTGCATGATCTCCCTGAAGTAAACCCATGTTGTCTCTGATCTTGAAATCCATGTGTTTTTAGATGTTCATCAATCCTATCCTTTAACATGGTTTCCATCACTTTCCCCAACCCTGAAGTAAGGCTTACTGGCCTATAGTTGCCCGACTCCTCCCTATTACCTTTCTTGTGAATGGGCACAACATTCGCTAACTTCCAATCTTCTGGGACTACTCCTGTTAACAATGATTGGTTAAATACATCTGTTAATGGTTTTGCTAGTACACCACTAAGCTCTTTTAATAGCTTTGGGTGTATTCCATCAGGTCCCATTGACTTATTTGTCTTTACTTTTGACAGTTGAAATAGAACCTCTTCCTCTGTAAACTCACGTGTAATAAATGACTCATTTATCCTTTTTTTTTAACGGAGGTCCCTTTCCTTCATTTTCAGCTGTAAATACCGAACAAAAATATTCATTGAGGCAGTCAGCTAGACCTTTATCCTCATCTACATACCTTCCTTCTTTTGTTTTTAATCTAACTAATCCTTGTTTTACTTTTCTTTTCTCATTTATGTATCTAAAAAAAGTTTTGTCCCCCTTTCTTACTGACTGTGGTATTTTCTCTTCTGTGTGTGATTTGGAAGCTCTTATAACTTGCTTAGCCTCTTTCTGCCTAATCTTATAGGTCATTCTGTCTTCCTCACTCTGGGTTTTTTTATAATTACTAAATGCTAACTTTTTGTTTTTTTACTATTTTGGCCACATCTGCGGAGTACCACAGTGGTTTCTTTTAAATAATCCCATTTCTTGTGGACTCCATTTAAGTTGCTCCAGTCTGATAATGACTCCTTTACACATATTCTAATTTTAGAAAAGTCTGTTTTTCTAAAGTCTAAAACTTTTGTTTTTGTGTGCTGTGACTCAGTCACTGTTCTTATATTAAACCACACTGACTGATGTTTTTTACGCTTATTATTGTCTCCTGGCTCACAGATTGGCTTTGTGGAGTTTCCAATTTAAGAAATCCATTTCTTCTGCAGTGGTCCACTGGAAGTGGTGATATGCCTGTTTTATGTGTTGATGAACCAGTTTAGCAGTTATATTCCAGTTGGGGAGAAAAGCCTGAATAGCTGTCATCTTTGTGAGTGTATATACATTTGAGAGAGCTCTCACTTGCTCTATACATTAATATATTATATTTTATATATGCATACAATTTTATTGTGAACGCTCAACTGACATGGGCTAATTTGGTGAGGCATTGTCAGGGTACCTGTGGTCTCTACCTCCAAAAGAGGTAGAGACTTAGCTGTTCCACCATCCAGACGGTCTGATGACTCCCTTCCCCGCGGTCTATCCGGTCATGCAAGGCCAGCCGCGAGGGAGTGACTGCCTTTTACACCATCTAGGCAGGAAGTCATCATCAGGACACTCCCCCGGATCGACCTGTCAGTCAATTGCTGCAGGACCAATCAGGACGTCTCGGAGGTGTGGTTACTGCTCTGAACAGGGTATTTAACAGAGCTTCCTTCATTAGCTCATTGCCCTGTCGTGGTTCTAGCTTGTTCTAGTCACTCAGTGCTTGTGTATTCTATTTTCCCTTCTGGTTTTGACCCGGCTTGTTTACCTTACTCTGCTTATCTCTGTTACCCTTGATTCGGCTTGTCTCTCGCTTACCTGTCTTCTGTTACCCTCGACCTCGGCTTGTCTTTGACCATTCTATACGGTACTACTTACGTTAGTCCGGCCATTCTAAGGTCCGGTATACGTATCTGGCTACTGTTTGTACTCTGCGTGTTGGATCCCTGTCCCGATCATGACATTACGACAGGGCCAATGGATCCTGCAAGTACAAACAGTCAGCTGGCTTCTCCTGATCCTAGGTTTGAAGCCATGGATCACAGAATGGATCAGATGGCGCTTGCGCTACAGGCTCTATTATCTCGTGCCAATAACCCACCAGAGGAGATACGTAATACCCCTGTTTCTCCTGTCAGTTTAGGTCTAGAGGTAGCCACAGTGGGTGCTTCTTCTCGCATTACCCCCCCAGTACGCTATGGTGGGACTCCTGAGAAGTGTCGTGGTTTTTTAAACCAAATTAGTATCCACTTTGAATTGCAACCCCGCTCTTATCCTACAGATAGGGCAAAGGTAGGATTTATTATCACCCTACTTATTGAGAAAGCTCTGAGATGGGCCAACCCACTATGGGAGAACGATAACCCATTAGTGTATAACTATAACGCATTTGTAGCTGCTTTTAGAAGAACATTTGATCCTCCAGGTAGAAAGGTTAATGCAGCCAGATTACTGTTGCGCCTGAGACAGGAGAACCGAACACTGGTGGATTATGCACTAGAGTTCAGGTCTCTGGCGTCAGAAGTCAAGTGGAATGAGCAGGCGTATATGGATGTATTTTTGAATGGCCTATCTGAAGTAATCCTTGATGAGGTTGCTACCAGAGAACTCCCTGAGAATTTAGAAGATTTAATTTCGTTCATCTCTCGTATAGATGAACATTTAAGAGAGAGACAGAACACTCGAGAGAGGAACCGGAGACCTTCTTTTAGGTTAGCCCCCGCTTTTCCAAGTCCTGACTCCACGGTATCTTTGCTTCCTGAACCTATGCAGATAGGTTATACCCGCCTCTCTGAGGAGGAAAGACAGTACAGGAGAAGAGAGGGTTTGTGTATGTATTGTGGAGCCAAGGGTCATTTACTCTCGAACTGTCCTAACCGTCCGGGAAACGCTCGCACCTAAGTCTCTCTAGAGGACAAGCCTTGGGTGTTTCTATTTTGTCCTCTACTCCTAATTATAAAGATCACAGGCTTCTGCTACCAGTTTCCTTAACTTGGGAGAAGGAAGTAGTAAGGGCTATGGCATTGATAGATTCCGGTGCTGCTGAGAATTTTATCGACCAAGCCTTTGCTATTAAGAACAATTTCCCATCCCAGCTAAGGGAGACACCCTTGGCCGTTGAGGCCATAGATGGTAGACCACTACTAGACCCTGTTATCTTTCGTGAAACCATACCCATTAGTTTAAATGTTGGTATCCTACACGTGGAGAATTTATCTCTTTTGCTCATTTCATCCCCTTCCGTTCCCATAGTTCTGGGGTACCCATGGTTGAAGAAACATAACCCTATTATCGATTGGGAGTTAGGGGAGATACTCTCGTGGGGCCAGGGTTGCCAGGATAGGTGTTTATGCAAGGTTTCTCCATTAGCTAATGTTAACATACCTGAGACTCCTATTCAGTCCACAGAAAGACAGATACCAGACCTTTACCTAGACTTAAAGGCAGTATTTGACAAGAAGAATGCCGATTCTTTGCCGCCACACAGGCCATTTGATTGTAAAATTAAGCTCCTACCTGGGACTATGCCTTCGAGGGGCCATGTATATCCTTTGTCTGTTCAGGAAAACTTGGTTCTAGAGGAGTATATTCGGGAGAACTTAGAAAAGGGATTCATTAGGAGGTCTTCTTCCCCGGCCGGGGCTGGGTTCTTTTTCGTTAAGAAAAAGGATGGCACGCTGAGACCTTGTATCAATTACCGAGGCTTGAATAAAATAACTGTCAGAAATGCCTATCCTATTCCACTTATTACCGAGTTATTTGATCGTCTTAAGGGCTCCAAAATCTTCACCAAGTTAGATCTCAGAGGGGCATATAATTTGGTGAGAGTCCAGCAGGGACACGAGTGGATGACGGCGTTCAATACTCGGTACGGTCACTATGAATACACAGTTATGCCGTTTGGACTTTGCAATGCTCCTGCAGTATTTCAGGATCTGATTAATGAGGTACTTAGGGAGTTTCAACATGATTGTGCCATTGTCTACCTAGACGACATACTGATACACTCTAGGGAGATTGAAACTCACCATAGACAGGTCAGAGCGGTATTACAGAAACTTCTGCAACATGGTCTATACTGTAAATTGGAAAAATGCAGCTTTGATCAGTCTCAGATAGATTTTCTTGGTTACGTGATTTCTGGGGAAGGTTTTAAGATGGACCCTGACAAACTCCAGTCTATTTTAGATTGGCCATTACCTAAGGGACTTAAGGCTATTCAGAGGTTTATTGGTTTCTCCAATTATTATAGGCGCTTCATTAAGGGTTACTCGTCTATTATTGCGCCCATTACCAATATGACCAAACAGGGGGCAGAAACTAAGACGTGGTCTCCTGAAGCTCTCGCTGCTTTCAAGAGGCTAAAAGAACTTTTTGCTTCTGCTCCAATATTAGTCCATCCTGATACGACTTTGCCGTTTCTACTCGAGGTCGATGCCTCTGAGACAGGAGTAGGTGCGGTTCTGTCACAAAGATTAGCGGTAGATAAACCATTACATCCGTGTGTTTTTTTTTCCAGGAAACTTTCTGGGGCTGAGAGCAGATATGACATCGGGGACAGGGAACTGTGAGCAGTCATTAAAGCCTTAAAGGAGTGGAGACATTTGTTGGAGGGGACCCTACACCCTATTACGATTTTGACAGACCACAAAAACTTGTCATATATTGGGGAGGCTAAGCGCTTATCCTCTAGACAAGCTCGTTGGTCCTTATTCCTGACTCACTTCAATTATGTACTGACTTACAGACCTGGTTCTAAAAACTCTAAAGCCGATGCATTATCTCACCAATATGAACCTTCTACTGTACCTGAACCAGAAGAAATAGTTCCAAAGTGCAATATCATTGCTAATACGAATCTCAGGATTCATTCTCCATTACTGGCCGAGATCATTAACTTGCAACATCTCGCACCTAAACAGACCCCTGCGGGTCGTCATTTCGTTCCTCCTGCCTTTCAACTGGAACTTTTACAGTGTTTACATAATAGCAAGATGGCAGGACATCCTGGTATTTGCAAAACTTACGCCTTGATCTCTAAGGACTTCTGGTGGTCTACTTTACGGAGGGATGTTGAGGAGTTCATCGCTGCATGTGAAGTTTGTACTAAAACCAAACAACCCCATACGCTTCCATGTGGACTCCTGCAACCCTTGGAGGTTCCAGAGAAACCATGGTCCTGTTTGGCCATGGACTTTATTGTCGATCTACCTATCTCTAAAAGACAGACTGTTATCCTCACCGTGGTTGACAGGTTTACTAGGATGGCACACTTCATTCCCCTGCCTAAACTTCCGTCTTCTCCCGAATTGGCAGAGATATTCGCCAAGGAGATTTTTCGCCTACATGGGATACCCTCTCAAATTGTATCGGACAGAGGCTCCCAATTTGTTTCCCGCTTTTGGAGGTCCTTCTGCTCTCAACTTGGTATTAAATTAAACTTTTCTTCTGCCTATCATCCTCAGTCTAACGGAGCTGCTGAACGTACCAACCAGAAAATTGAACAATATTTACGATGCTTTGTTTCTGAACACCAGGATGATTGGGTCGGTTTGATTCCTTGGGCGGAGTTTGCACACAACAATCTCGTTTGCGATTCTACTCATTCAAGCCCCTTCTTCATGAATTATGGTTTTCATCCGTCTATTCTTCCTTCGGATTCTCCTTCCCAGGGGGTGCCGTCGGTTGATGTTCATGTTGCCAATTTGAGGAAGTTGTGGGATCAAACTCGACAAATCCTTGTGCACAACTCTATGTTGGTCAAGAAACACGCTGATAAACGTAGAAGGGCGGCCCCGGTCTTTGTTCCAGGTGATAGGGTATGGCTGAGCACGAGGAACATCCGTTTAAAAGTGCCCTCCATGAAGTTCGCTCCTCGGTATATTGGACCCTACAGGGTGCTGACCCGTATCAATCCGGTTGCGTATCGTTTAGCTCTTCCTAATACCTTACGCATTCCGAACTCGTTTCACGTTTCATTGCTGAGACCACTCATATGTAACAGATTTTCCTCCACAATAGCCCCTCCTCGCTCCGTTCAGGTGGAGGGTCAGGAGGAGTATGAGGTCAACTCTATTATTGATTCTCGAATCTCCCGGGGGAGAGTACAATATCTGGTTGATTGGAAGGGATATGGTCCTGAGGAGAGGAGTTGGGTACCTCAGGAGGATGTTCATGCTCCCCGTCTCCGCAGGGCGTATCACTCTCGCTTCCCATCTCGTCCCGGTTCATTCCGCCCGGTGGCCGTATCTGAGAGGGGGGGGTACTGTCAGGGTACCTGTGGTCTCTACCTCCAAAAGAGGTAGAGACTTAGCTGTTCCACCATCCAGACGGTCTGATGACTCCCTTCCCCGCGGTCTATCCGGTCATGCAAGGCCGGCCGCGAGGGAGTGACTGCCTTTTACACCATCTAGGCAGGAAGTCATCATCAGGACACTCCCCCGGATCGACCTGTCAGTCAATTGCTGCAGGACCAATCAGGACGTCTCGGAGGTGTGGTTACTGCTCTGAACAGGGTATTTAACAGAGCTTCCTTCATTAGCTCATTGCCCTGTCGTGGTTCTAGCTTGTTCTAGTCACTCAGTGCTTGTGTATTCTATTTTCCCTTCTGGTTTTGACCCGGCTTGTTTACCTTACTCTGCTTATCTCTGTTACCCTTGATTCGGCTTGTCTCTCGCTTACCTGTCTTCTGTTACCCTCGACCTCGGCTTGTCTTTGACCATTCTATACAGTACTACTTACGTTAGTCCGGCCATTCTAAGGTCCGGTATACGTATCTGGCTACTGTTTGTACTCTGCGTGTTGGATCCCTGTCCCGATCCTGACAGGCATGCAGTTATTAAAGTAAAGGGTGATTAATGAGAAAAACCTGTTACCCCACCAGGTACATAGTAATCATAGAAGAAAATAAATCCCAAACACACCAACAGTTATGGCACATAACAAGTATTTATTCCTTTAATGAATGCATAATAACAAAGTGCAAATGTGCAAAACATGAATGCAAGAAAATGTAAACATACACATTATACTTTACACAAATAAAGTGCTCTAAACATAAAGTGCTGTCAATATAAACCCATATACCAATCTAACATCAGATATAGTAACCTAGAAAGGGTTGCCAGAAATTTTGGGGTTCGTGACAATGCTCAAGGTTTGCTGCTGGCGGCCGGAGGGAGACCTGTCAGTCTCTCTTCCAAATTTACCTCACTTTCGGTGGTAAACCCCCACCCCCGAACACAAGCCCTGCCTTCCTGGTGGAAACTCCGCCTCCCACACATGTTGCTGACCTCACTGGAAGGAAGAGGCAAAATGGCAACTTCACCTACTAGTTCCAGGTAAGCTTAAGCCATGACAGTGATTGTTTGTGAATGTGTTTGTTTGTGTGCCTGCTAGTGAGAGAGCGTGTGTGTGTGTGTGTCTGCTAGTGAGTGTGTGTCAGCTAGTGAGAGAGCATGTGTGTGTGTGACCAAACCATCCCGAAATCCAGCCGGATACTCATCAGGAACCATCTGTGAACTGGGACTAAACCATCAACAAATGATTAAGCGTCAACAACAGGGAGTCCGTCACAGCACCATCCATAGATCTCCAGCCAACGTGGTGCAGTCTTGGGAAGAAGTGAGGATCTTTATACAGCAGCAACAGCGCAGAATCAACCTGTGAAAACATAAGAAAAAAAGGAGCCCAACCCTTAAATCGGTACTAAAACCAATTGCTCATGCCAGGACACAATATATTGATATACTGAAACCACACAGTGCCCCTAATGTCAGACAAGAGAACCACCACCAGGCAAACATAACATTAACAGTACGGATGCACATGAAAAGGCAATACCATGTTGAACTCAGTGCAATACTTACCAACCTGAGATATAACACATTAGGGGGAAAACACAATGATAGAAAAATAAAAGGGTGGGACAATACTCGCCTCTGTGTCTTTCATAAAATCATGAAATAGCAAAATCATGTAATTTTATGTCAAGACACGGAGGCTCATATTGCAAGTTTAAAGCTGATCAATAACCGAAGAGAAAACGTGTTGAAGGTCGAAAGTAAAATTCTCTGAAGGTGGATTCGCGGGACCAGTCCGCCATCCTCATCAGGGCTTCCAGGCATGCTCCCGAAGACACCATAGACGTGGCTGATGTCCCATGTGTGGAGTGAGCGCTAAAGATGGATGTATCCACACCGGCCAGTGACATCACCCATTTCACCCAACGAGCCAAGGTAGTGCTGGACACCGGGGCAAAGGGTTGATGAATCGAGAGAAAGAGCTGAGGGGACACGGCCGAACGATGGCCACTCGTCTGAAGTTCATACTCCCTCAAACAGGTAGTTGGAAAACTCGAATATGAGACCGAACGAATAGCCGTTTTAGTGCACCTGGAGATGTTAAATAACATTCCATCCAGGGTGAAGGACCTAGCATCGTAGTCCAGGGCCTGTACATCCGAGACCCGTTTGCACAAAATGAGGTAGAACAGGGAAACCAATTTGGCCAACAGTTGTCGCAGGGCGAGGTCCGCATAAGGAGGCCAGGAAGTAAACAGTGACAAGACACAGGAAACGTCCCATGTAGCCGAATATCAAGGTCTGGGGGTACGCGACAGGCGTGAACCCCGAAGTAAGCGGCACACCAAGGAGTGTTGGTCCGCAGGACAGCCGTCGTGGTGAGCTAAAGAGATGGCTGATCTATACAGGTTAATCGTGCGATACGCCCGACCAGCCTCGAATAACGAAGTGAGGAATTGGAGTATTGCTGTCACAGTGCCGAAACGGGATCCAAGTCCCGAGCCAGGCACCAGCCAGTCCAAGCTCTCCAAGTGGTCCTATATGATTGTCTAGTGCCGGGGGTCCATGCATCAGCCAGGAGGCATCGAGTTTCATCCGAAACTCCTTGGGCATCCCAGGGACCACGGAAATCCTCCATGCGAGTACCAGCAATGACCAATCCAGTAGGAGGGGGTGTTGTTGGCCCAATGGGTCCAGCAGAAGATCCTGGCAGGATGGCAGAAGTCTGGGTACATCTATTGCCAGTTCCAGGAGCTGTGGGAACCACGACTGGGTCCCCCGGAATGGGGTCAGTAGGACCAAGTCGGCCATCTGGTGTCGTACTTGGAGTAGAACCAGAGGAATCATGGCAAATGGAGGGAAGGCGTAAAGGTGTGAGCCGGTCCAGTCTTGTAGGAAGGCGTCCACTGCCTCAGCGGCTGGGTCTGGGCGACAGATGTAGAACCGAGGTAGTTGGGCGTTGAGCTGGGAAGCGAAGAGGTCTATGGCAAAAGGTCCCCAGAGAGACGAGATAGCGGAGAACACCTCTACATCCAATTGCTGCTGTCTGACAGATAGCGTGAGCTCCAATCCGCATGGGTGTTGTGGAGACCGGGAAGGTATTCCGCCTGGATGATCAGATTCCTGGCCAAACAATAGGCCCAGAAGTCCTTCGCCAAGCGGGCCAGGATAGCTGAATGCGTGCCGCTCATATGATTGACATTGCGAACTGCTGAGATGTTGTCCATGTGCAGTCGGATGCACGCACTGGCGGTCACGTTCGTGAAGCTCCGGATCGCAAATGAGTCGACCAGGAGCTCCAGGGCATTGATGTGGAGATGGGATTCGTCCTCCGACCAGCGTCCCCCGGTAGTCACACCGTTGCAGTGGGCACCCCAACCGTGGAGACTTGCATCTGAATCCACCGAGAACTCCGCTTCTGAGTCTACTGTGAACCCGAGGAACTCCATGCGCCGGGAAGGGGTCAGGCAGGATTTTTCCCAATTGAGGAGGAAACCCAGGCGAGATAGGAGATCCATCGTCCCCTGTAGGTGTTTCAGGAGGACCGAGCGGTCCTGTGCCATGAGGAGGATGTCGTCCAAATAGACTATCATTCTTACTCCTCGACTGCGCAACCAAGCCATGGCAGGGCGCATCAATTTGGTGAAGTACCACGGAGCTGACGAGAGCCCGAAAGGGAGGCATGTGAAGTGCCAAGTGTCGCCTTTCCAGAGGGATGCTTCGGTCACTGGGACCGTAAAGTATGCGTCCTTGAGGTCTAATTTTGCCATCCAGTCTCCCCGAAGGAGTAAGTCCTGCAGGAGATGAATGCCCACCATCTTGAAGTGGCGGTAGCGCACTAGAGTGTTCGGAGGTTGATACCTGGGTGCATCTGCCCGCCTTTCTTTTCTACAAGGAAGATGTTGCTGAGAACCCCTGTGGGGGACATTGGGGCCCGTTCTATCGCCCCCTTCGTGCGGAGAGCCGATAGCTCCTCGTCTATTAGGGCGCGGTCTGTCCCTAAAAGTACAATAGGGTGAGGAATATGACACGGGGTGTCGACCAACTCTATGTGAAACCCCCTCACTGTGGTCAGAACCCAGGCATCTGAGTTAATGTCTAACCAGGCTTTGAGAAAATGACAGAGTCTGCCCCCTACACAGATATTGGAAAAAGATGAGGTAAATGTAAGTTTACCGTAAGGGCGACTGAAACTGGGGTTCCCTCTGAAGCCTCTGGAGCGCCATGGCCTCCCACGAGAGGGGACTGTTGGCTCGGCTCCTGGTAGGATGGTCTCTGGTTGTAGAAGCCTCATCCCGATCCACGGGCGTGGTAATTATACCGGCCGGACAGACAGACCCTGAATCTGCTGGCCCTGGTAGAGACCCGTCCCTGAAATACCCTCTTCATAGAGGATTGAGCCTTGTCCAGGGCTGTAAAAGCACCCACAAAGCGCCCCAGATCCTTTATAAAGGATTCTCCAAACAACAGGCCCTGGGCGTCTTTGCCCGCCTCAGTGAGAGCGAGGTTAGACAATGTGGGCTCAATTTTAAAGAGCATTGCTATACGCCGCTCAATAGACAGGGAGGTGTTCACACTACCTGCTATGCAGATCGCCCTCTGCACCCAGCCATGGAGTTCTTCTGGGTCAACCTGCCTGTTTTCAGCTCTGGCTAGTTCAGCCAGGTCAAACAATTTGGCCAAAGGACCAAAAATGTCCAGGTGTTTGTCCTGGCATCATTTTAAAGCGGAATCTAATCCCTTGCGGGGATTCCATCCCATTTTTGAAAGAAATTGGGAAATTTTGGGGTCAACAATAGAGGTCTCACAGACTTTACTAGGAATCAGGGGTCTAAGACATTCGGCCCTGAGTTTGTTGCGCACCGCCTTGCTAAGGGGGTGCCGTACCCAGTTCTCTAGGTACTTAGCCACATGGTCCACTGGGAGACATTCTGCCGACCTCGGGTGATGGAGAGCATCTGGGTCAAACATAGGTTCCCCAGACAGATTCATGAGGCCGGAACCCGCGATAGCGGGGAAGTCGCTGCTCGAGCCACTCATTACAAGCCCCGATAGAGCAGGGGCAAAGGGGTCGGTGTCCTGCCCGCCAATGTCGTCATTGGAGTCACATACGGACTCAGCATCAGCCTCCTCACAAGACCCGATTTCTGAGTCGGAGTCACTCTCTTTTTGTGCTCTAGCACATTTCCACTGCCGCGCCCGTTCTGCCTGGCGCGGAAAGGCTCTCTTGCGTGACATAGGCACGCTGTCATGGGTGGATATAGTCGTATTGTTTCTGGAGACTTAAGTGCCTGAATTTGGCTGTAGCCTTTTTTGGAACATCCCCTATAGGGCTTAAAGCAGAACGCAGTAAGCGCGTTGGCGTGGCCAAGCCTTCTGTGGCCAAAGGGGGTGCCAGTAAGGCCTGTGAAATAGTCTGGGAAAGAGCCGAGGACATGGAGCCCATGACGGCCATAATGGCATCTGTAACGGAGCACTGTAGAGCTAGGGATTGGGCATCGTCAGGTACTGGCATAGGGTCACCTGCTGAGGAAGGGGGGCCAAAGCTGGCAGAGGGGTTAACCAAAGCATGGGGTATATCCATTTCCACAGGGGGAAGAGGGGTGGCAGGCACTTTGGACTTGGGCATAATAAAATTGCTGTTAAATATGCCAATAACACCAAATATAAAACAGTAATATATGCTGCAGGAAGTTGAAAGCTAAAATGAAAATCACCCCAGACTAGCTATATCTTATTAGAGGGTAGAGATAGGGATCTCACCAGGGCCCAGGCAGTCAGGCAGGAAGAAGGAGCAACGGAGTCACAGACAGCCTGAGAAAGATAAGGCAAATGGAGAAAAAAGATAAGAGCAACAGGGGAAGCTCAAGAGATAGGGATACTGGTAATAATACCCTAAAGAGGTCTGGAACCCTGGGCTCAAAGGATAACACAATATAAAAATCCACAAGAGGATAAAACATGGAAACATAAAACATATGGGAAATAAATAAGTAAATAATGAAACTACAAACAAAAAAAGCAAATAAATGGTACAGGTAACAACAGAGCAATAATGAGAGTAACATCAATAATGCATATAAATAGTATACATAACAATAAGGCAATGATAATATGGAAGAAATTTGTCATGTACTTATCTGTTTGGTAGCAGCAAAGAAAGAGGAATTGTGTGGGGAGGTGCTGACTATTATACTGGGACTTGGTATGGGAGTGGTCTATCACTATGGTTACCATTTTTTCTTACTATTTGTATTCTTTGCTGCTATTGGTGGACAGTAAAGAAGGGTTAAGCAACATGAGCCTCCGTGTCTTGACATAAAATCAGGTTTATTGTCAAAATATACAGACTTTCAGCTGTTTGAAAGGAAGAAATCAAACAAAAGCATTTGAAATTGAGGGGCTGAAGAGGGCACAGGAAGGGAATCTTCTAACCTCCAAAAAAGTAAAATAAAAATCCAGTATATCGTGGCAAACGGTTACCAGTCGACAGGTGAGAAAATAGTCTGGGTTTAAAATTACATATTTTAAACCAGACACTGAAAAGTATTAGGGATTAGAATAAAAATTATGAAAAAAATTTATTATGCAGGAATTTTTTTACAAAGCCAATAATGTTTTTTTTTTTTTGTTTTTTTTTACCAGTGGATAACTCTTCCCACACTTTTCCCTTTTAATCGATTGCATTGTGTTTCATTACCACCCAAGTGTCACTATTTAAAAGGGACAGTCCCTATTTTGGGCCCAAATCCCTCTGCCCCTCTTTTCTATCCCAATGTCCCTCTATTCTAGGAGCTCCATATTGTTGATGTGTCTAAGTGTATAACTTATAGTTACTCCCAGTAATGTATCTTTAACCTACAATAAATGTGTTTAGAAATCAGTCTGTGTAATTCAGATACATTGTTCTTCTAAATAACATTTAATTTGCATATATTTTTATTAGTAAATCAACTAAAAATGTTCACAACAGAACCGCCCCCGGGATATACCTTGGATAAATAAAGTTATATAACTGCACCAGGTAGCCTGCGGAACTATTTATTCCAGATGAATGCCTAGAATTGACTTTTATTTGAATTATAAGTATTGGGTCCTCAGCAAGACTCAGATTAATTCCTTAAACCTTAAATAAGAGCACATTTAACTCCTACTGAACTGTCATTTACTTACCAGTGTTTTTAGAGAAGAAACACCACTTCGTATCAGGGATACTTGAATTAAAACAGCAGCCTATAGACAGACATTGACCGGAGCTAATTCCTGGGAATCCACATTGTCTTCTGGCTTTGGGGTTTACAGCACATACAGCTTTATCTTTAAACAATAGAAACATTCATGTAAATGTATGTGATTTTATTCTATAAGGATCCCTGGACAGTAATCTCTTTATGTAATATGTTTTCTCAATTGCACTAGCTATGTATACATAACCAATCTAATAGTGAAAGTATAAAACATTCCTTCTGATTGAATATATATTGTTGTGTTAAATTCTAGCAGGGTTGATCACCAAACAATATTAGGTGAATATGACAGAATTCTGACTACAGCGTTAATTCTTATATTTACTAAAAGCAAATTGTGTCGGAATTTGGTCGGGCCGAGTGAATTGCCCCGATACATTGTGTGTGCTTTTGCCTATGAATGCTGTACAATGTGGAAAATGTTTCCATGTTATGTAATAGTTTACACACCATTACAAAGCCATTATAAGGTCTTTCTCCACTATGGGAGCTCAGATTAGCATCCGGAATTATGGATTATAACTTGGCCTTTATATAAATTAGACTATTTTTAAGGTTTTAGTTTTACACCCCCGCCCCCCTGTCCCCAATAATATTATTAGGAAGAGGAACGATTATTTAATAAACTATTAGGATCTGTCCAACCTTTATTAGTTATTTTAAAGTCACCTACCCAATGCCCATGGATGTGGTGGCCCAATCGCTATATTTAACCAGTTAGTAGGTATACCCCCACAGGTGGGGGCATAGGGATGTTTCAAACCTCCCTGATAGTAATATGTTGGTCTTATTGAACCCCATAAGCTTTTTTATGTATTTACTTTTTTTAAACTATTTAATGTGGCGGCTGGCTAGCAAGCTCTGTCCAACCCTCGTGAATAACCCCGATAGACAAGATTTACAACTGATGTATAAATGTACAAGTTTTTTTTGGATTAAGACACCACTTGGAATTAAGCTGTGTCACTACAGCTATAACAATGTGGTTAGCCAGACTCTACTTCACTCAACCTCTGAGTGCCACTAGGGAAAGAAACAATCAATAATACTAGAGAATGAGACCAAAACATCTAGAAGGGGGACACTAGGAACATCAGGTCAGAGAAAGAAACATACAGTCTCAACTTATTGAACTGCTACGTATATTGTACAGGGGGATCAAACCAGGCTGATACAGCAAAACCACAAATACATGAATACTTATACAGTGGGCTAGAAAACAGGAGAACATTTTTAATTAAACCAAAAAAACATGCTCTCCTTTTAAGGTCCTTAGTTTTCTGCGCATCTAAAACTAATGCAGAGAGTTCTTAGCCTTCTAGGAGAACACATCACTCTCTTATCGTAACACAGCACTGTCTTATCTTAATATGGCACTGTCTTAGCTTAATACGGCACTCTCTTATCTTAATATGGCACTGTCTTAGCTTAATACAGCACTCTCTTAGCTTAACACAGCACTCTATTATCTTAATACAGCACCGTCTTATCTTAACACATCACTCTCTTATCTTAACACAGCACTGTCTTATCTTAATATGGCACTCTCTTAGCTTAACACAGCACTCTATTATCTTAATACAGCACCGTCTTATCTTAACACAGCACTGTCTTATCTTAACACAGCACTCTCTTATTTTAATACAGCACTGTCTTATCTTAACACAGCACTCTCTAAGCTTAACACAGCACTCTCTTAGTTTAACACAGCACTCTCTTAGTTTAACACAGCACTCTCTTAGTTTAACACAGCACTCTCTTAGTTTAACACAGCACTCTGTTAGCTTCATGCATTACTCTGAGCTTGCTGCATAAAGCTCAGCAAAGTACGGTAAAAGCAGGCTGCGATTAGCATTCATGAAAATGACACGGATAAAGCTGCTTACGCAATTACATTGAATACCGGGCACAAATAACTTTTTCTTTTCTTTTAATAAATGAAACAAATTTGCAGATGTTCATCCAGTGGAATTGACACAGATTTGCTTCTACTGCAAGAAAACGTGGCCAGTAGGATATGAGTCGGAGATAGAGGGAATGGCCAGATTGGGTATATTAACTTATAGTTTTATTACTTAGTAATTATAAAGTGAATGGTCACGAATCTAAATAAATCAAACATTTTGGCCAGGCAGTCAAATGGGAATCATTCTCCATGTAAGGTATGATTTCAAGTTGGCTGTTTTGACCTAAAATTTAAAATTCATTTTGAATTCAATTTGAATTCTCAACAGTTCAGCCTTACATGAATAAAGTTACCTCTGTCTTGGCTCTACAGAGTTTACCTTCCAGTTTATTTTACATAATAATCCTTATTCTATTCACTGATCTCGACAAGTCTTTTGTATCACTGTGTTCTAAATTATGATATAGCATAATGGCATCCCCAATGTTCCCCAAATCGTCTAATTGTTCACCAAAACTATAGAATGGAATATGTATCTGTTCTTACCAGTCTCTTCTTCAGGGTACACCAGCTCTATAGTAAGAAACCCAATGTACAGATTGAGCCATTTGTCGTTCATTGCTGTCCTCACTCTACAAAGCTGGTGGAGATCTGTGCTTACTGTGGGTAGATATGTAATGCAATAAAATTTTCAACATAGTAATGAGTAAACTAAAATCATGTGCTCACACTGTGCATGGAAACACCGTGGGTTTAATCAGAATTTCTGTAGGCAAGATATTACTGTGATATTTAGTGGAGTGATGCCAAATTCTCTGAATCTGGCATCAACTTATGGTTTGATTTAATAGAGTATGTTTAAAAAAAGAAATTATAGAAATGGTCAAGAGTATATGGGCAGAGACCAAGACTGGTGAAAATTGTTCTTTTATGAGAACATGTGTTGGTTTTATGCTTTTGTGTAACAGAATTTAAAACAAAGTAAAGAAATAAAACATAAACAGTATTTGTGCAGAGTTCAAGATGTGTTAAAATGAAAGCTATGTGGATGAAAAAAATGAAAAGTAATGTGGACAGGACATGCTGCTGCTGGGAGAATTATATTGGGTGAAATCATTTGGTTTTATTTAATTTTGCCCCCTCAAGCAGCTTTTTAGCCACCTACATCAGTGACCTCAGTGTTGTCTGTAGTTGCAGTTAACCTACATTATTGCACCATTGGGTTTGTCCCCCTTTTATGTATTTTATATGCTGACGCTTATCTGGAATGCTGTAAGAAGTCTTGAGGATTCACCTCCAAGTGTCCAGTTATATCCTACATGTGGGGAGTATTAAATACCACTGTATGCTGTTTTACCTAGAGCTGGGCATAGCTCTTTAAATTGTGAGTTGGCACTTCTCTACTTCAATGTTGTTCGTGATCCAGCTTTCCTAAACCGGTTTTGCACTATTGGTCTCTATTTTTGCTTTTGTATTTCATATTTACCACTGAGGATTCAAAGCAAGGACTGAAGAATATACACTACAGGTCTTCGCTGTACTTTAAGAGACTCTTTATATTATTTTTGTTTATTATCTCTAATTGTCCTACTTAGCGCACCCTGTATTTGTTGTATCTTGTTCTCTCCATTCTTTGAAGGATTTGAGGGTTACCCTTCCTCTCAGGTGTGCAGCTCTATTCTCCCCTGTGATCAGTACTGTAGCGCTGTTCTCTCCTATTTTTTTCTATTTTTATATAACTGTGTGCAGAACTCACACAAGGTTCAACTGTTCAGTATGTCGGCCAGGCTCCGCCCCTTTCCAGATTTCGTTTTAAAGCATTTTATTTATATTTTGTGTTATGCATATTTTATCATTAAATACGACTTCACTAATAAGTCTTTCTGATCGTGTGATAAATATACAAACATTTTATGCCAGATACCATCTGAACAAAATGTCAAGAGTGCTGTATATGAGCCTGAACCTATCGAGGCTCCAACATTTGTAAGTGAGTTTAATTTTAGGAAGTATCATTTCATGAAGTCAAGACATATTACAATATAAGTGGCTATATGGGGATTTTGTATTAAGAAATTTGACCATAACACGTAGGAGAAATCATTGTCATTATCTACACTAACAAACTGAAGATACGTGAAGATGACACCTGGAAAAAAAACCAAAATATAAGTATATATTTTTATTTGTAATGTGATTGGTGTAACAGGTTATACACTAAAATTCACAAAATATCCTTTTTATATTCTTTGGTATTTGCACACATGAAACTCCATCACTTCTTGTTCTGAGAGGGCCGGGTGCCCTGACCGTAACGAACGGTCATGTGGCCTGCTGCATGTACTTAAGAGCATTGGTCAAGGCTCAAGCATGCTCTTAAAGGGGCAATTTGAGCCTCAGGTGTTTAAAGATCGCATTGGTGTGCTTCATTACAGTGTCCCCATGCACGCACAATTAGGGGGTGCAGGGATGTCGTGGACGAATCACAAGTGATTGATAGGATATATAAACCTCCCTAGCCCTGTCCACTATGCCCTATTGTGGTTTATTTTTCCAGTACCCTTTAGTGTGTTCTATTGTATTATTGTTTTGGTATTGACCTTGGCTTTGTTCTGACTCTGCATTTTTCTTTAACCCTTTCCTGTGTTGTTTGCCTAATTACCGTGTACCTGACTCTGACTAGTTATCGTTTTCACTGTCTCTCTGTTACCTTGACTTCAGCTCATTGCTTTTTCTCTGTCCAACGCTAAGTCTGACCATTCTATGGCCCGGTTATAAAATATTTCCTCTTCTTGTCCCTTGTTGTCCTTAAAGGTATTCTCCAGTGAGAGGAAAACATATTTGTTTTCCTGGCACTGCAGGACCCTGTAGGGCTCCTCTACCTCCCACCCCCCATCCCAAGTTGCTGAAGGGGTTCGGTGACTTACTGGAGTCCAGTGCCGATGTCACTCGGCGCTGGTCAGGCTCCGTCTACTCTACGTCAGCCGGCGGGGGAGACCAAATGCGCATACAAGGCAATGGCCGCGCACGTGCATTAGACCGCCCCATAGGAAAGCATTATTCAATGCTTTCCTATCGGGATTTCAGCGACGCTGGAGGTCCTCACATAGTGTGAGGATGTCCAGCATTGCTTAAAACACTTTTCGTGGAGTGGAAGTTGGCGCCCAGACCACTCCAATGGGCAGAAGTGGTCTGGGTGCCTGGAGTATGCCTTTAACTCTGCATGTTGGGATATTACACCATGAGGGCACACAGAGGGCTGGTTGGGGGGAGAGGCACGTAGAGGGCTGAGGCAGGGGGAGGCACACAGATGGCTGGGGGGGGCACACAGAGTGATGGGATGGAGAGGCACACAGAGGGAACTTTCTCATCACTCTCTTATCCATACACAAAATATTTACTGAACCATTCGTAGAATGGTGTCTATTTTCCTTTTTCCCCTACCCTATTCAGAACTGTTTATTATCTGCACCACTCCCAGGATGTTTCAATCTCAGTATCACAACTCAACTTTGAATTCTATGTGTCGTAATTCACAGAAATGTTTTTAAAGGACCACTCTAGGCACCCAGACGACTTCAGCTTAATGAAGTGGTCTGGGTGCCAGGTACCTCTAGGATTAACCCTTTTTTTATAAACATAGCAGTTTCAGAGAAACTGCTATGTTTATAATGAGGGTTAATCCAGCCTCCAAATCCTCTAGTGGCTGTCTCATTGACAGCCGCTAGAGGCGCTTGCGTGCTTCTCACTGTGAAAATCACAGTGAGAGCACGCAAGCGTCCATAGGAAAGCATTGTAAATGCTTTCCTATGCGACCGGCTGAATGCGAGCGCGGCTCCTGCCGCGCATGCGCATTCAGCCGATGACGTCGCGATCAAGATGGAGAGGAGGAGGAAAGCTCCCCGCCCGGCGCTGGAAAAAGAGGTAAGTTTAACCCCTTCCTCTCTCCAGAGCCCGGCGGGAGGGGGTCCCTGAGGGTGGGGGCACCCTCAGGGTACTCTAGTGCCAGGAAAACGAGTATGTTTTCCTGGCACTAGAGTGGTCCTTTAACTTGAGAAAGGGATGCTCCCCTGAAATCTAGTCATTCGAAATTCTGTTAGCCCAATAAAAAATTTACAATAACAGTTGACACCTGTTATTACAAATATATT